>NW_011494741.1:1169544-1179479 GCF_000754665.1 Bison bison bison | reverse complement strand
CTTATCCCCATCATCTCGCTTCTCTCTGAGATCCCACCATATTCCCCGGGTTCTCTTACATACCTCTGAGGTGGGGCCGCCAGCGCCGGGGTCTCATCGCAGGGCTCCCGATGGCAGAGGGGCTGTGTGTCTGTATCTCCAGGTATTGAATATAGGGGAGCCCCAGAGCAGGCTTCCCATAGCAGGTCCAGGAGGAGAAGGCCTGGTGGCTGGCCTGGCTGGGTCCCTGGCACTCACCTGTGGGGCACTGGGCAGGAGGCAACACTGCAATGCACAACCCGGGCAGGGGCAGCACAGTCACACCAAGAAAAGAGGTGGGGCCTGCTGGACAAGCCTGACCCCTGAGTCCACTTCCCCACTGCTTCTCAGACGCAGGTCTCTGAGAAGAGCACAGAGGTCCCCCAGGATCTGTGGGGTGCACAGAGGTCTGGTAGGGGAGGGCAATGGTGTGTCAGTCAGCCTGGCTGGGCTGCGCTGTGTGGCAAGTACATGATGAAATCTCACACACTCAGCAGAAGAAACGTTTAAGCTGCTTCCATCACCCTCCCCAGAGGCTGGCGGTCAGGGCCAAGGGCACCTCCTCCATGCAGCCTTCCAGGGACCAGTGCTCCTTCTGCCGCCCTGGGATGGTGTCCTCCCCAATGCTTGGCTTCAGGAGTGTTTTCTAGGGCAGTGCATGAAGTTTCATATCATTTTTTTCCTGCTGGTTGGAGGTAATCATGCAGCCCCATCCACGTGCAGTGGGGTGTGAGATGTGGTTTCCCTGTGTGCTCAGAGTGGAGGATCAAAATGTGTAAATACGCAGCATGACCTCTGAAATAATAAGGAAGGCTGTTTCAGGCACAGGGACAAATCTGGCGAAGACTCAGAGGTGCGGCTGAGCCAGGCGGTAGGTCACACAGTGCTCTGGGCTAGGGACAAAGGGCGGCCGCTGTGTGGGGGCAGGCGAGTCAGGGCGGATGGAGCTGCGGATGCAGAGTTTGCAGGAGGAGGACACGCACAGCACGTGAGCGTGGAGCTGTGTGCTCCAGGAAGGCCTGGCTCGTTGTGACCCAGGGACCATGATCCTGGTGGGATTGGCCATGGTGAGGATTCCAGGAGCCTATCACAGGCCTCCTTGCAAAGGAACATGGGGTCTGAATTTGGGGTGTCCAGAGATCAGCTGATGGCTGAGAAGTATTTCCAACCTGGGAGACAGACAGGAGTCTGGGACCTGCAGGGGGAGGTCACTGAGGGCTTGGGAAGAGCAGCTAAGAGGAATCTAGTCTTGCATCTCCAAGAAGAAACGAGAAAAGTAATTGGAAGAAAGTGGTGGAAGAGTCAGCAACATTGGACCAAGACTAAAGAATGTTCTAGTCCATCAGGTCGCCGGGCTTGGCCCCCCTGAGTCTGGTTCTCTGTTATTTCTGAGATACTCCACCATCTCCTGTTACTTAAATTACGGTCTGTTTGACATGGACCCCTGACTTCCTGTGTGTGGCCTAGACCTCGCCCATGAGCTCCTAACATGTGTTTGCAACCGCCAACCAGAAAATTCCACTTGGGTGTCTCCCAAGGGGCATTGGCTCAATCTGTCAGAAACTTGTCTCGAAAACTTGTCTCAGAAACTTCCTTTCCAAACCAGTGTTCTCCTCCCAGGACTGATGCCTGTCTCCTCGGTCGCTCATGGCAAGAATGTAAGAGTATTTTCACATCAGTCTCTACTGAAACCCGAATCGCCAAGGACCAAGTCCTGCCCATTGCTCCTTCTGAAATCGGCCCTGTGCTGTCCTTCTCTCTTCATCACCACCTCTAACGCCTTCCTCGGACTCAGCCCTGGGCTGTTCCCTCACCTGGGCCTCTTGCTCACCTGGACTCTCACCTGGGGCCTTGCTCACCTGGATGCTCACCTGGGCCCTTGCTCACCTGGGCCCTTGCTCACCTGGATGCTCACCTGGGCCCTTGCTCACCTGGGCCCTTGCTCACCTGGGCTACTCACTGATTCAAGGCTTGCTTTCCTTCAGTGTGTTTTCTACAACACAAACAGAATGATCCATTAAAAATGCAACTTTACAGCTCTGATCATGCTGTTCTTGTCAATCCTTCCATGACTTTCCATCACTCATCAGTTAAATTCCAAATTTGTAACCTGGACATATTTTAATGTAACATGATCTGGTCCCCACTGAGTTCTCTTCCCTTTCTCTCTGGGTTTTCCTCCGGAGTAGATACCAGCAGTTGGATGACCTTCTTCCAGTTCCCTGAATGGTCCAGGCCCCTTCTAGCCCCACCTTCAGCCTCAGATCCTTGTGCATGCCAGTTCACCTGCTCTTGATGTTTCTAACAGGATTCAGCAGAAATGTTACTTCCATCAGAAAGCCATCTTTAGCCCTCCAGATGAACATGGGCCCTTGGCATGCTCCTTCCAAGTTTGGCATTCTCTCAGCTCAGTTCAGTCGCTCAGTCATGTCTGACTCTTTGTGACCCCATGAATTGCAGCACGCCAAGCCTCCCTGTCCATCACCAACTCCCGGAGTTCACCCAGACTCACGTCCATCGAGTCAGTGATGCCATCCAGTCATCTCATCCTCTGTCGTCCCCTTCTCCTCCTGCCCTCAATCCCTCCCAGCATCAGGGTCTTTTCCAATGAGTCAACTCTTCATGTGAGGTGGCCAGAGTATTGGAGCTTCAGCTTCAGCATCAGTCCTTCCAATGGACACCCAGGACTGATCTCCTTTAGAATGGACTAGTTGGATCTCCTTGCAGTCCGAGGGACTCTCAAGAATCTTCTCCAACACCAGAGTTCAAAAGCATTCTCTACTTAACTGCAATTAAAAGCTACAGGTGTAAGCTTTGATGGGAGTCTTTCCTTCCCATAGATGAGGACTCAGTAGGGACAGGGGCCATGTGTAACTTTTGTTAACTTTGAGCTCCAGATTTTAAAACCATGAAAGTGAAAATGTTAGTCTCTTAGTCATGTCCGACTCTTTGTGACCCCAAGGATTGTAGCCTGCCAGTCTCCTCTGTCCATGGGATTCTCCAGGCAAGAATACTGGAGTGGGTTGCCATTTCCTCCTCCAGGGGATCTTCCCCCACCCAGGAATCTAACCCAGGTCTCCCACATTGCAAAAAGATTCTTTACTGTCTGAGCCACCAGGGAAGCCATTTAAAACCATGATTGAATATAAATATGTTTAGTAAGTGCTTTTGCTTCACATTTGTGGAGTTAAAGGAGGACAAAAACATCTGTTGCTTGTGTGCTTGGGACCTCCCAGGGTTCCCAAGGTTGTATTTCAAGATCTGAATCTTTTCATGGCCTTCTGCAATCTCAGTCTTTGGCAGCTGTCCTACAACTGACAGGAAGCAGCAGAGCGGCTAGGAGCACAGAATGGGAGTCAGGCGGCTTTAGCCCAACCCTTGCTCTGCTGGCTACTAACCGTGGGACCCCGTGGGTGGTTCTTCATCTCTCTGTGCCTCACATTCTTTCTGTGTGAATGGGGGTCACAACAGTATCTATCCTACAGGTTTGCTGTGAGGAGGAAATGAAATAATTGATACAGAAGACTTAGAACCAAACGACATATGTTAATTGGTTGGTACGTATCCGTGGTTATTATTGTGTTATGATTATCATTACTAATATTACTATTCTATGCACCAAATTTACAAATAATGGCATCAATCAAAATGTCAGTGTATTAAATCAACTATCAAATACGCTAGAAAAACCAATATCTGCTGTCTACGTGAAGCTCAATTATAACAGCAAAATATTTAATGTGAAGTTTTGATTTTGAAATATTGTCCTTAAGATTAATAGAAGTAATCATCGCTGTAATACTTTGTGAAGTATTTTAATTGTGTTGGTTGTGTTATTGGACATGTGTTCCGCAATATTCCCTGAATCAAATCACTTTCACGTTTCTCGCATTAGGATCACAGAAACCCTGGGAAGGATGCAGTCCCCTTGTAGCTATGATCAGCTGGCAGTAACGGATCATTCTTCCAACGGAAGCTTGAGGATATGGATTAAAAGAGAGCTTGGAGGCACGAGAGATGCAACAGCATTTGTGGGTAGACAGAAATGGACAGAAAAGTAAACCTAATGCTCTCAAGCCTCAAGCCATTAGCTGTTAAGCAGCCAAGAGTGAAAGCAGCAGAAAGGCTGGTGGAGGTCTGGACGGTCACCAGAGCTGGCGACCAAAGGTGGGTGTGGCATGTGCCGTGGAGGACACAGCCTGGAACCTTCCTCCTCACCCGCGGCCCGGCTATCAGCCAAGGCTCCGCAGCAGAGACACACAGGAGTGTCTGGACCAGGAAACACGTGACTGAATCCCAGCCTCGAAACAGCTCATGGCCTGGCTGTGTTGTTCTCCTCTCCTCATATGGCTTGGGAGGCAACCAAGCCAAAGGCTTCAGGGGACAGATGGCATACAGAACCTCTAAAACCCCACACAGGGCTGGAATTGGTTTAAAAACTAGTGGGAATGTCAGGAAATAGGAACAAGAGAAAGTACCGGGGATAGACTTAGATGCGTGGGTGACCCTTAGATCGGAGGTACCTGACGTGGGTTTAAAATAACAAAGAGTAGAAGGAAATAGCGCAAAATAACCAGAAGCCATGTGACACCGTGCTATAGGAGGAGCCAGAACACTAGGTCCTTGCTTCAACTTTGCCTTTCACTGGTCTTATGAATGGAGCCAGGACAGTTCTTCCCCAAAGCTTCAGTTACTTACCAGCTAAGTTGGTTAATGCCCGTTGGCCTGGCTCGGGGTGTGGGGATGATATGAGATCTTGGGAAATGCACTCTCCAAACCCAAGACAATCCTGATGTTGCTGTTGATTGACCAGCACCTGTTTGGAAGTAAGAGAGGTGTACCCCTGGGCCCCTCTCCTGGTTTAGCAGCCAAACAATCTTGCCTGTTCTACAACGTGAGCGCTTCATAAAGGTTTAGTGATGAACTGCTTTTGACTTGAGAAAATCTATTTTCTTTTTTTACACCTATTTTAGCAATGAAAATATTTATTCTTATAGTTCATAAAAAACTGAAGAAAAACATGTTTCTTTTTTCGTATTTTCCCATTATGGTTTATTACAGGGATAAACCATATTCGGTAGAGTTCCCTGTGCTGTACAGTAGGGCCTTTCTGTTTATCCATTGTTTTTGGTTGAGTGTATGTTTTTCTAATGTTATATTTGTTTAATTAAAAAAGTTATTTGAATTATAACATTTGTTTTATAAAATAAATTGATGAGTTTATTTAAAAATTATTTGGGTGATACAAACAGCTCCTTAAAAGGCTTTTCTTTTTTTTTTTTAATTTGGCCAGGCCACATGGGATCTTTGTTCTTTAATTAGGATGGAACGCTCGGTTGCTCCTCTGGAAGCATGGAGTTTTAACCACTGGACTGCCAGGGAAGCCTATATAGTAGTTTGTATCTGCCAGTCCCAAACTTCTAATTTATCCCTCCCCCAAGAAATTCTATTTTCTCACTAACAATCCAGGTTCCCTTTTATTGATTATCATATTTTATTTATCCACCTGTCTATGTGTTTATTTATTTATCTGGATTGGATATCTTTATCCAAATGCATATTGGTAATAAATCAAAACATTTTGAAGATTCTAAAACTCTTTCAAAAATCTCCTGTTTTGGTAGATACTGCTCATTCCAAAAAGAGTTACGAAATGAATGGGCATGAGTTTAACAAGTTAACATGAGTGAAAGGAAACATTTGGAAGACTCATGTACAGTCATAGGTGAGCTAGACATAAAGAATCTGATTCTTGCCTCTGATTGTTTTCATTCAACCTATATTCCCTTTTTGTGTGCATTTTCCACAGCTTCTGGAGTAATTGTTTCTGACGAGTTAAGCAGGGATGGAGGAGGAAATGGCAACCCACTCCAGTATTCCTGCCTGGAGAAGCCCATGGACAGAGGAGCCTGGCGGGCTACAGTCCATGTGGTCACAGAGAGTTGGACACGATGGAGCAACTAACAATGACGACAGCAAAGCAGGGAATATAAACTGATGCACAAGTACACTGACTCTTTGGATTCGAAGAGGAAGCAGAATTGAGTTGCAGATTTTAGAGAATTTGGAGAAGTTCTTAAGCCCTAAATCTCCTAATAGAGTTTTCTGCTGTTGAATATGCACCAGTTCTTTCTGTGATAGTCAAGTCCACGTACTTACGCTCCCTTCTGTCGGCGCTTGTCTCCGTGTTACTACTACTATTGTACTTGCCAAAAGGTCTTGTTTTCTTCACCCACCTGTGGAGGATGTTTGAACCAAGTGAGTAGTACCAGGGTCACCGGGATGGATGCTGTTCACACAATCCTTGTGAAGGAAAGGTCTGGAGCCCAGGGCGGGTCTGTGCTGGAACATTTCCTGGTGTTTCAGCAAAAAGGACCAAGCATGTGGCTCCTGAGAAGCCAGGCAAGTCCCAAGTGCCTCCTATAAGCTTTGAGGTGAAAAATGGCCTTTGGCACAGCATTTCTAAAGGCAGAAAGAGATTAAAAAAGCTGATCAGCCACCATTTCCAGAACCTTTCAAGATGAGACCTAGAAGAAAAATAAAGAACTTTCTGAGGGAGAAGCTAAAAGTCAAAGAACAAGAGAACAGAACTTGGGCTTAAAGCAAAAAATCTCCACCCTCTACTAGAGGGCCTCGCATCGCTCAGGACCTGGATTGCAGGATGATTGTGGACCAGGGACTCTGGGTACCTGCTGCTCTTCCAGTTTCAATGCAAGTGTCAGAGACAACAATCCTGTCTTTGGGCCACCATTGCTTTTTCTATGTGTGGGAGGCAGATAATTAAAAAAGCAATCCCCAGGTCCCCAGGTCTAGAGGAGTTACATCCAAACCCGCTGAAAAGATAGCTATAACTTCTGGGCTTTCAGGTCCTTTGGGGATGTCTTGCCTAGGGAGGAAGCAGGTGCATGTACAGACCAAGAGGATGCCTTTGGAGACTGCAGTATTGGTCAGAAGGTACGCACTCTCTTCTGCTGAGTTCTGCGCACTTCTCCTGCCCAAGAAGAGAATCCTTTCTGCATCACTGACATTGGGCTTGGCCACCTAATGTCTTGGCCATTGGAATGCGGGTGGAGACGACAGCAAATCAAACAAAGGTTCTAGGAGACAAAGGCCAGTCTTCCTTTCGTGTTCTCCCCTCGACCAGGAGGAATCCCAGCTCAGAGAGTGTCCAGTCCTTTAGTCCAGGCCCTGAAATTGGATAAACGCAGAGCGTACCTGAACCGCTTCCCTGCTGGAGCTGAAGTATCAAGATCTGGGCTGTTAGTGTGAAGTCGGTGTTTGTTGTTTTTAAGCTTCTGAGATATTGAAGGGCTGTTTGTGAAGTGACATCATTACAAGTAAACTGACTAATGCAGATAGATTAAGCAATAAATGACACATCCGATGTTTGGAAGACTAATCTTCACTTACGCTCTGCACCAAGATGTACACAGGAATTAAAAATGCAACATGTTTAAAGTACACAAACCTATGAATAAAATATGGGTGCAAATAATCAACTGATACCAGAGCAGGGAAGACCCTTGTAGGGATGAGCTAATGGAAGAAATCACAGAGGAAATCAAAATAGTTTTGACTCCATCAAAATACTTGAAATTCTAAAATGGATAACCAACACGGACCTTCTTATAGAAAAATAATAATGATGATAATAAAATAAAATTTGTAAAAAAAAAAAAAAAGTCAAGCTATCTTTTAGCTTCTGGGGTTGTGATGGAGGAGGAATCCCCCTGTATAAATAATAACTCTAGAGAAAGAAAAAAGAAGAAAAGAAGGGAGCCAGTGCTGCCCCAAGCCAAGTAAACATCATGTCTGATCCTAAAGCTTTTGCCCTGAGGGATAAACGACAGCATGTAATAAGGCAGTAATAATCTGCGCATGGATTTAGTGATATTTTATTTTGACTTGATTGTAGAAGATAATAAAACACAGTTGTTAAATTTAAAAATGCTTAAACTTCTGTAGATTTTAAAAAATCATCAAATAAAAATTCACAAAATATGGGGGGGAAATGTCTACGAGGTAAGAGTCATTTAATCCACACTTGATGCATGGGAAAGTGAGGCTCGGAGTGGTCCCATGACTTGCGCTTTAAGTCGACATAAGCCCGGCGTCCTTGTGACGACATCAGACCTTGAGAGGACAGTTAGGTAACAGCACACCTGACACCCGGAGGCTGGCCTCACCCCTGCGTCCTCTTGGATCCAGTCCAGCTTTACAGAAGTTACTAATGGACTGGGCAGTTTCCTTCTTCTATGAAGGAGTCTGAGTTATCGTGTATTAAATTCCACGTGGACGATTGACTGCCCAGCACAAATTACACCCTTCAGATGTGTGCCTCACCGAACAGTATAAAAGCCATTCCCAGGGTGGAAAATACAAAGATTTCTTATTACAGACAAAGAGACTGGAAAACAAAATCTGGTGCAATGAGGTTTTAAGTTTGAGGTTGTTTAAGCCTGGCAAGGACCACACTGGAAATCTCATTCACCATCACCCCAAATTCCATCTTCAGCAGAATCTAGACGAGAGCTGATAGCAAGTAAAACTCAAGTTTTCTCTGATTGGAACTGAATAGAATATCCTGGACAATGAACCCGTGGGAGAGAGTTGTGAAATATTTGAGAACCTTTCATATTGTGTTGGGCCCTTTGAAAAACAGATAAAATACTCAGTGCTACTTTATTCTGTTTAGATTAAGTCGGAGGTTTTCTCCCATGGGTCAAGCGTGTGGCACGGGTCCTCCACAATCTGACCAGGATCCTGGCTATTTTCCTCTCTGTCTGTGGCAGATGACACATGGACCCAGGCGTGGAGGACTCCACGAGATGGAGGGAAATGAGAAGGTGGGGCAGACAGACCCTGGGGTGACTCCTTGACCCCATCTCCTGGGGTGTCAACCCCCCACCGGAATGTGGGTCAGGGGGCTGTGAATTGCGGCTAGCAGTGGAGTATGGCACGTGCCTCGCACTCCGATGATGGGTGAGACCCATTTTGCTGGCACACTCTTTGCTGGCTGGAGACCTCAGTGACCAGGTTGGGGGATCCCCTGTGGCAAGGTCCTTTGCATGGCCTCTAGGGGCTGAGGGTAGTCTCCTGCATACGGTCATCAAGAAACCAGCACCTTCGGTCCTGCACAAATAAGAAAATGAATTCCTCTAATGACCCCAGGGAGCTTGCAAGCAGACCCTTCATGCTCTGATCCTCCAGGGAAGCCCCCAGACTTGGCTAATGCATGGAGCAGCCTCTTGAGACACTAAGCCGAGCGTCTAGCTAAGTTCTGCTAGACCCCTGATCCTCGGGGACGGTGAGATAGCACACGTGTGCTGTTTTAAGCCATTAAGCTTGTGGTTGGTGATGATACGCGATGGACAACATACAGACGAAGAGAGGCGCAGGCACGCAGGGAGGGGGCGGGGCGAGGCGCGCCAGGCGTGCCCGCGGCTTCCGGCTGGGCTGTGCTCACGGCCTCGGCGTTTGCTTGGAGTGGGATGGTGCGGTGGTCAGTTGTTCGTCTCCACTTGACCGGGTCTGGGATGCCCAGGACCTGGCCCAGCATTTGTTCTGAATGTACCTGTGAGGGTGTTTCTGGAAGAGCTTAGCCTTTGAATTGGTGAGCCAAGTAGATCAGACTGTCCTCCCGAAGATGGCGGACTCTTATCCATCCACCAAGGGCTGAACAGGACAGAAACGTGAAAGGAGGAGGGGTTTGCTGCCTCTTCCCGACAGCTTGAGCTGAGACCTTCGTCTCCTGGTCTCAGGCCTTCAGACCGGGACTGGAGTCCATATTTTGGCTCTGCTCGGTGGTCTTCCAGCCACACTGTCCTCTGTAGGGCTCGCCATGCAGACGGCAGACCGTGGACTTCTCAGCCTCCATCATCCGTGTGAGTCAGTTCCCATAACAAATGTCTTTCTAG
>NW_011494741.1:1166618-1169444 GCF_000754665.1 Bison bison bison | reverse complement strand
GTCTTTCTAGGCGTCTGTATATACTGTTGGTTCTCTTTCTCTCGGGAACCCTAACTGACACAAGTTTTGGTTCTGAGAGGCATTCTAGAGGACAACATTTTAAAGATGGCTTTTTTCCCTTTGAACTCTGTGTTTTGTATGGGGTGTGTGTGTGTGTGTGTTAAGTCGCTCAGCTGTGCCCCACTCTTTGCGACTCCATGGACTGTAGCCCGCCAGGCTCCTCTGTCCGTGGGATTCTCCAGGCAAGAATACTGGGGTGGGTGGCCGTGCCCTTCTCCAGGGGATCTTCCTGACCCGGGGATCAAACCCGTCTCTTATGTCTCCCGCATTGGCAGGTGGATTCTTTACCACCAGTGCCACCTGTAAAGCCCGTATTGGGGTACAGCTGATTAACGATGCTCTAATAGTTTCAGTGAAGGGACTCAGCCATACATATGCATGTATCCGTCCTCCCCCGAGCTCCACTCCCATCCAGTCAGCCACATAACATCGAGCAGAGTTCCCTGCTCTACACAGTAGGTCCTTGGTGCTTATCCATTTTACATATAGCAGTGTGTAAAGATCAGCTTTATTGAACTGGGTCTGGGGTTCCTGGAATCTGCTCTCTAATCCAATTAGACTTAAAGACGTCACTCTGGTGACTATTTCTGGTGGTAAGTGGGACACAGGCAGCCTGTGTGGTGTAAACCAGCAGTAGACACACAGAGTATCTGAATTGGATTCTCTTAGTCAACGGCTTATAAAAAGCAAGGAGCTGGGTGGTTCTGTAAATGATACTTTCAATTATTTTTGGAAAACCAACAAATGTAATGATTTTGGTTGGTGGCTCCTGATATTGTCACCTTGCTTATTTAACTTATATGCAGAGTACACCATGCCTCATGTCAGACTGGAGGAAGCACAAGCTGGAATCAAGATTGCCGGGAGAAATATCAATAACCTCAGGTATGCAGATGACACCACCCTTATGGCAGAAAGTGAAGAGGAACTGAAGAGCCTCTTGATGAAACTGAAAGAGGAGAGTGAAAAAGCTGCTTTAAAACTCAGCATTCAAAAAATTAAGATCATAGCATCCAGTCCCAACACTTCATGCAAATAGATGGGGAAACAATGGAAACAGTGGCAGACTTTATTTTGGGGGGCTCCAAAATCACTGTAGATGGTGACTGCAGCCATGAAATTAAAAGACGTCTGCTCCTTGGAAGAGAAGTTACCAACCTAGACAGAATATTAAAAGCAGAGACATTACTGACAAATGTCCGTCTAGTCAAGGCTATGGTTTTTCCAGTAGTCATGTATGGATGTGAGAGTTGGACTATAAAGAAAGCTGAGCACTGAAAAATTGATGCTTTTGAACTGTGGTGTTGGAGAAGATTCTTGAGTCCCTTGGACTTCAAGGAGATCCAGCCAGTCCATCCTAAAGGAAATCAGTCCTGAATATTCATTGGAAGGACTGATGCTGAAGCTCTAATCCTTTGGTCACCTGATGTGAAGAACTGATTCATCTGAAAAGACCCTGATGCTGAGAAAGATTGAAGGCGAGAGGAGAAGGGGATGACAGAGGATGAGAGGCTGGATGGCATCACTGACTAAATAGACATGAGTTTGAGCAAGCTCCAGGAGTTGGTGATGGACAGGGAAGACTGGTGGGCTGTAGTCCATGGGGTCGCAAAGCATCAGATATGGCTGAGATGGAATTACGCTGATGTCCCTGGACAAAGTAAAGAAGAAAAGGATGAGCTCAGGAATGGATTTCCCAGCTTGAGCTCAGCATAATCACGTGGAAGCTTCTGTGTGTGTCCTGGAGAATCTACCTCTCGTTGGAGCTGAGGGAGGACTTTGTGCAGAGGAACGACAAGATTTGATTTCTGCTTGTTCAGAAAGGACCATAGGAAACTGGTCAGAGCATCCCCAATGGTCCAGGTGAGAGCGTGGTGGCCTGACTGAAGCAGGAGAGTCTGAGCTACTGTTGGGCAGACACTGGGGTTCTGGGTCTGTCCTGGATGAGGTTGGGGGGTGTTTGCCAATGACTTGGTCTCAGGTTATGGAAAGAAAAGAAGGAAAGGAAAGTTATGGATGACTTCAGGGCTTCCAGCCGCAGGGTGGATGGGATGGGCTGGCCTGGCCTTTGCTGCTGCGGTGCAGAGATTCAGTGGACCAGCGTCAAGAGCCCTGCATTGGCCATGGTGAGTCTGAGCTGACTGTGGGTCATTCCAGTGGAGATGACAGCCAGCAGACATTGTCACACGAGTGTCGAGGAGTCAGGGAGGAGCCTGGGCTCGAGACATGAGGCTGGGTCAGGAGAGGGCATATTTAAAGGCAGAGAGAGGTTGATGGAAGAGCACGTGTAGCTCTGAGTCTCGAAGCTGCTTCTGTGCTGCTTGGATGACCTCATAGAGCATGGACCTCGCTGAATCACAGAGGCCGAGTTAGAGGATGAAGTCTCTCTGTGTGTGTTCCATCAGTCACTCTCGGTCTCAGGTGGTGGCGATGGGGCGGGAGGATGGGGAAGCCCGTTCTCCATGGACTGAAATGTTCCAGGCTCTCCGGCCTCAATTTTGCTTTCCAGACACTGCTGATCTGCCCACCATGACTTCCTTCTGAGGAGCAAGATTTCAGTGGGAAGCCAGGAGCTCACGGATTGCTGTAAAGTGAGGGATTCCACTTGGAGGCAGAGAAGAGAGCCTCCTCTCCCCGGGTGCTCTGCGTGCACTTCAATCTGAGGAGACGTGTGTCTTTAAATCCCCATCTTCAGTCACCTGCTGCCAGCACACTTCTGCACCCAAAGTCGGTTCCCATCAGATGCTCCTAAAATAGGCCCGTGCT
>NW_011494741.1:1163063-1166342 GCF_000754665.1 Bison bison bison | reverse complement strand
GGGGTGAGGCCCTGCCTGGGGGGGATGGGGTGAGGTCCTGCCTGCTGGGGTGGGGCGGGGAATGGATGCCTAGCCTCGCACGGGGCTCACACAGGCCCTCCTGATCACACATGGGCAGCTCTTAGGCTGTCACAGCTGTCAAATGTGCTCATGACTGATCCACAGTGAGGACCACAGAGAGGGCAGAGCCCCCGCCAAGTCCAGCAGGAGGGGGGCACTCATGGAGAGCCCTGCCGCACCCAGTCCAGGGCAATGCCAGGCTGGTGGAGTGACCACTGGCCGGACCAGGGTGGTGGTGAGACCCACGCTCCTCCCTGACCATGAGAAGAGACCTGACGGTCTTCTAACCTGGACGCAGGAGGAAGCCCACATGGGTGCTAGTTGAGACACATCTCTTCTGGTGTCCACATCTCTATCTGGGGATAAAGTGAGACCGCACAGCCGAGAGCACTTCCAGGGGGTCCTCACCCCCTCTTCTCCCCCAGCCCCATGACCTCTGGTCCTCCCGCCCTGGGACCCCAGGGTGGACCGTTCAGCCCTCCGTCACTGTGTGGCTCACAGCACAGCAGCCTGGGAGGCTCTGTGGTCAGCTCTCCGCTGACCCTTGCTCCTGGTTCCTGAGCCCCTTCCTCCTGCTCTCTGGAGCCAATGTTCAGGGTCAGCCGGCTCCCTGTATCCTAGCTCTTCTCACTTGAGCTGAGGTCTCACCAGCAAGACTCCAGGCCACCCATCATCGGTCTTCCCGCCTGTGCCTTCTCATCTCGGGTGGCCACTCTGCTGCCCCCACGTGACCGGCTCTCAGATCCCATCTCGTGTTCCAACACGAATGCTGTAATCAGGCAGAAACTTTCATTTCTCTGTTTTTTTTCTATTAAATTCATCTCTTGTGATTTATTGATTTTCTTAAAAGGAAAGCAAATCCATTTTTTATTTTTCTCAGCTTATTACCAGACACTTGGGTCCGGGACACACTGAACAAGAATTCTGTTAAAAGTGTTCAAAAATGTTTCCAAAGCAAGATCGATAAGGCTGCACGAATATATATATTTTTTAATCTTACAAAGAGCACATGTAGAAAATTTCATCAAAACATGCTACTTGACACCAGCAGGTAGAGCTCTGGTCTGAGCAGACATACAGCACGAGGGCTGAACAGAAGGAGCTCGAGAAGAACACGTGTGAACATCTCTGACGCAGAGTCAAGCATACTTGGCTCTGAATCTGGGTAAGTTGGATTAGCCACATTCCCCCTTGACTCTCCCACTGATTACCCCCATAAATGCTGGCTGGAATATGCGAGACAACTATTTAAAGACTTGGGAAAGTGGGGAGCAGCAGGTAACTTGGGAAAGATCTCCAGAATTTAATGCCACCGGATGAAAAGAGTTTACTGCTCCCTGCTCTCCGCCAGTCTACTCCAGCTTGAATTCACTGCACTGTGAACTCACAAATGGGCAGGTAGATGAAGGTCCAGGAGACGTTCCAGCTACGGCTCAAGGAGCAGGAAAGGGGACCCCTAACACAGAGGCAATTCCCTAGTGCTGTTTTCTTCCCTATTTTTAATTCTGCATGCTCCAGTTCCTCAAGCAGTAGCTTAGAGGTGGTGGCAGCAGCCAGAAATGAGAGTCCGCAGGAATCCTCACTGGAGGCAGGTAACTGTCCTCTGTACACGGTGGGTCAGGAGTTCCCGGAGGGGGAGGCCACACCACACGCTGCCCCCTCTTCCCTCTTCCTGGGCTGCTCGACCACAGATTAGAGTGGTCCAAGGAGTGGAAGGCAGAGCGGATGCTCTGAGAGCAGGATCCCTGTTTTATAGCTTGAAGAACCTGGGAAAGTGATCCTTTAGGACAATTTCTTAATTCCCAGGGCCAGTACCTCCCTCCACCAACAAGCTGTGCAAACATTTTGGGGACTGAACTAACAGAGAGATCACAGATCAGGTCCTAGGCTGGCTGCTGAGGGGCACGTGTGCAGAAAGAATACACCAGAGTTGAAAAGGCTTGGAAACCTGAACTGCCCATGTAAATACTGCAGAGCGCCCAGAGAAGGCAAGCTGGAACTCGTGGAACACGTGTGAACAGGCCAACTGCCTGCGTCAACAAAACCCAACGTTCTCCTTTAGAGATGACCCAGAGCCTCACAACGTAACATGGCACACGTCCAAGGTATAACCCAGGATGACTTGGCATATGGTGAATGAAACAGAGAAGCGGGCAGCAGAGGATGAGATGGTTAGATAGCATCATCAGCTAAATGGTCATAAATTTGAGCAAACTCTGGGAGATAGTAGAGGACAGGGAAGCTAGTGTGCTGCCGTCCACAGGGCCGCAGAGTCAGACGTGAATTAGTGACTGAGCAGCAACAGCTGATGTACAATGTCGTGTTAGTTTCAGGTATACAGCAAAGCGATTCAGTTACACACGCACGTGCACTCGCTCACTCTTTTTTTAGCTTCTTTTCCAGTACAGGTCATGACAGAGGATTGAGTAGAGATCTCTGTGCTGTACAGTAGTATCTCCTTATTAGTTACCTATTTTATGTGTTCAGTTCAGTCGCTCAGTCGTGTCCGACTCTTTGTGACCCCATGAATCGCAGCATGCCAGGCCTCCCTGTCCATCACCAACTCCTGGAGTTTACTCAAGCTCATGTCCATCGAGTCGGTGTTGCCATCCAACCATCTCATCCTCTGTTGTCCCCTTCTCCTCCTGCCCCCAATCCTTCCCAGCATCAGGGTCTTTTCCAATGAGTCAGTTCTTCACATCAAGTCGCCAAAGTATTGGAGTTTCGGCTTCAGCATCAGTCCTTCCAATGAGTATTCAGGACTGATTTCCTTTAGGATGGACTGGTTGGATTTCCTGGCAGTCCAAGGGACTCTCAAGAGTCTTCTCCAGCACCACAGTTCAAAAGCATCAAATCTTTGCCACTCAGCTTTCTTTATGGTCTAACTCTCACATCCATACATGAATACTGGAAAAAACATAGCTTTAACTAGATGGACCTTTGTAGATAAAGTCTCTGCTTTTTTAATATGCTGTCTAGGTGGGTCATAACTTGCCTTTGAAGGAGAAAGCGTCTTTTAACTTCATGGCTGCAGTCACCATCTACAGTGATTTTGGAGACGCCCAAAATAAAGTCTTCCACTATTTCCACTGTTTCCCCATCTATTTGCCATGAAGTGACGGGACCAGATGCCATGATCTTAGTTTTCTGAATGTTGAGTTTTAAGCCAACTTTTTCACTCTCCTCCTTCACTTTCATTAAGAGGCTCTTTAGTTCTTT
>NW_011494741.1:1162107-1162963 GCF_000754665.1 Bison bison bison | reverse complement strand
GTTCCATGTCCAGTTCCAACTGTTGCTTCTTGACCTGCATGCAGATTTCTCAGGAGGCAGGTCAGGTGGTTTGGTATTCCCATCTCTTTCAGAATTCTCCACAGTTTGTTGTGATCCACACAGTCAAAGGCTTTGGCATAGTCGATAAAGCAAAAGTATATGTTTTTCTGGAACTCTCTTGCTTTTTTGATGATCCAGCGGATGTTTTGATCCAGAGACAATTTGATCTCTGGTTCCTCTGCCTTTTCTAAAACCAGCTTGAACATATGGAAGTTCATAGTTCACATACTGTTGAAGCCTGGCTTGGAGAATTTTGAGCATTACTTTGCTAGTTTGTGAGATGAGTGCAGTTGTGCGGTAGTTTGAGCATTCTTTGGCATTGCTTTTTTTGGAATTGGAATGAAAACTGAACTTTTCCAGTCCTGTGTCCACTGCTGAGTTTTCCAAATTTGCTGACATATTGAGTGCAGCACTTTCACAGCATTATCTTTCAGGATTTGAAATATCTCCACTGGAATTCCATCACCTCCACTAGCTTTGTTCGTAGTGATGCTTCCTAAGGCCCACTTGACTTTGCATTTCAGGATGTCTGGCTCTAGGTGAGTTATCACACCATCATGGTTATCTGGGTCATGAAGAGTTTTTCTGTACAGTTCTTCTGTGTATTCTTGCCACCTCTTCTTAGTATCTTCTGCCTTTGTTAGGTCCTTGCCACTTCTGTCCTTTATTGTACCCATTTTTGTATGAAATATTCCCTTGATATCTCTAATTTTCTTGAAGAGATCCCTAGTCTTTCCCATTCTGTTGTTTTCCTCTATTTCTTTGCATTGATTGCTGAGGAAGGATTTCTTCTCTC
>NW_011494741.1:1142209-1161946 GCF_000754665.1 Bison bison bison | reverse complement strand
ACTCTGCATTCAGATGTTTATATCTTTCCTTTTCTCCTTTGCTTTTTGCTTCTCTTCTTTTCACAGCTATTTGTAAGGCCTCCCCAGACAGCCATTTTGCTTTTTTGCATTTCTTTTCTATGGGAATGGTCTTGATCCCTGTCTCCTGTACAATGTCACGAACCTCATTCCATAGTTCATCAGGCACTCTATCTATCAGATCTAGGCCCTTAAATCTATTTCTCACTTCTGTATAATCGTTATGGATTTGATTTAGGTCATACCTGAATGGTCTAATGGTTATCTACTTTCTTCAATTTCAGTCTAAATTTGGCAATAAGGAGTTCATGATCTGAGCTACAGTCAGCTTCTGGTCTTGTTTTAGCTGAATGTACAGGGCTTCTCCATCTTTGGCTGCAAAGAATATAATCATTCTGATTTCGGTATTGATCATCTGGTGATGTCCATGTGTAGAGTCTTCTCTTGTGTTGTTGGAAGAGGGTGTTTGCTATGACCAGTGCGTTCTCTTGGCAAAACTTTGTTAGCCTTTTGACAAAAGTGTGTATATGTTAAACTGGGTTTCCCTGATGGCTCAGACAATAAAGAATCTGCCTGCAATGCAGGAGACCTGAGTTTGATTCCTGAGTCAGAAAGATCCCCTGGAGAAGGGAATGGCTACTTACTCCAGTATTCTTGCCTGGAGAATTTCAAGGACAGAGGAACCTGGCAGGCTACAGTCCATGGGGTTGCAAAGAGTCAGACGTTACTGTGGGACCAGTGCACACACACACACACACACACGTTAAACTAGTTATGTTTAAATATTCCCAATGGGCAATCACAAACATATTGGAAATCATTAAAAATTTAGAAAATGAAAATTAAAGCTCTGAAGAAAAGAACATTAAAATAACAAAACTTCACAGATCAGCTCAGTAGCAGAATGGAGATGATAAAAAAAAAGGAGTCAGTGAACTCAGAGACAGATCAATAGAAAATACCCAATCTAAACAACAGAGATGAAGATTTGAAAAGTGAACAGAGCCTCAGGGACCTGTGGGTCAACACAGAAGTTCTAGCATCTGTGTCATCAAAATCAAAGGGAGGAGTGCAATGATGAAAAAATATTGACTGAAACTTCCCAAATTTGGAAGAATGCATAAACCAACAGAATCAAGAAGCTCAGCAAACCCCAGAGAGAATAAACTCAAAGAAATTCACGCCCGGACACATCATAATGAAACTGCTGAAAACTAGACACACACAGAATTCTCAAAGCAGCCAAAAAAAAAAAAAGTGTTCCCCATAGGGGAAAAGCAATTCAGTTGGCTGTGGATTTCTCATTCAAAAGCATGGAGGCAAAAATGGAGTGGAGGACTTTTTAACGTGCTGAAAGAAAAGAATTGTCAACCTAGAAATATATATCCAGAGATAAATATTAATACCTTCAGGAATAAAGATGAAAGAAGATATTCTCCACTGAAAGAGAGCTAAAAAAAATTCGTTGCCACCATCACTGGTCCAAGAGAAATCTTTACAGAAAATGTTCAGATAGAGCAGCAATGATAGCACGGCAGACTGGAGTGTACACAGCGTCACATCTTACACAATAGCTGACTCAGAAAGTGTCATTGCCCTAAGTGAAAGCAGAGCACTGTAAGACCTTTCAAAGACGCTGTCAGAGACGAAAGGCTGGGAAAGTGTTCTCAGATGTCACATGACACCCAAAGGGGAAAAGTGGACACATTGGACTTCACCAAAACCCAAAGCTTTTGCTGTAAAAGACCTCAGAGAATGAAAAGACGAGGCTTACGAGTTCAACGTTTTCCCTCTCAAACCCACGTGCTGCAGCCCGAATCCCCAGGACCTCAGAATGGGGCTTTATTTGTCAATAAAAGTGATTCTCACAGTGGGTCACAATCCAGTACAGCTGGCATCCTTATGGGAAGGGGAGTGATGGACGCAGATGCTGAGAGAGGAAAGATGACGTGGCGAGACTCAGGGAGGAGTGTGGGGCGGCGGGAGCACCTCCTTCTGGCCCGGACCTCACGCTTTGTCCTCAGACTTCCGGCCCCTGCACCCGTGAGAAGCAATGCCTCGGTGTTTCAGCACCGAGTCTGTGGCACTCTGCTACAGCGTCCACAGGAGACGTACACTGCAGACTGCAGACTGGGTTAAAATACTTCATGTTTGTAAACTGCATGTTCAACAAAACACTTGTATCCAGAATTTTTTTTTTTAAAATAAACTCTCAAAAAAAAATAAACTCTCCAAACTCAACAGTTAAGAAAAATAAATACTAGATGATCTATTTGAGCAGACACGTAATCCCAAAGAGAACACAAGGATGGAAAAAGATCACATGAAGAGATTTCTAGATCACGTGCCAGAGGGCAGAGGGTGAGCTGGTTGGAGGGCAGCACCAACGCGATGGACATGAGATCGGACAGACTCCGAGAGACAGTGAAGGACAGGGCAGCCTGGCGTGCTGCAGTCCACGGGGTTGCAAAGAGACGGACACGACTGAGCGACCGACAACAGTAACAAACGAAACACCAGCACGCACTCTTTAGGATGGAGGAAATAACACTGGCCACGCCGAGTCCTAGGGTGACTGCGGTGTGTGTGCTAAGTCACTTCAGTCGTGTCCAAGTCCATGACCCCGTGGACTGGAGCCCTCCAGGCTCCTCTGTCCACGGGATTCTCCAGGCAAGACTACTGCAGTGGGTTGCCGTGACCTCCTCCAGGGGATCTTCCTGACCCAGGGATCAAACCTGTGTCTCTTGCGTCTCCTGCACTGGCAGACGGGTTCTTTACCGCTGGTGCCATCTGGGAAACCCCCTAGGGTGACTGGGTCTCTCACATTTTGCTGTGGGGATGCAAAATGACACATCCAGTCTGAGACACAGATTGGCAGTTTCTCATACATTTAAACAAGCACCTACCATACGACCCTGGTATGCTATTACCAAAGAAACTTCTGTTTGCACAAGTGCAAGGGTTCTTGTTGGAGAAGGCAGTGGCACCCCACTCCAGTGCTCCTGCCTGGAAAATCCCCATGGACGGAGGAGCCTGGTGGGCTGCAGTCCATGGGGTTGCTAAGAGTCGAACATGACTGAGCGACTTCACTTTCACTTTTCACTTTCGTGCATTGGAGAAGGAAATGGCAACCCACTCCAGTGTTCTTGCCTGGAGAATCCCAGGGACGGGGGAGCCTGGTGGGCTGCCGTCTATGGGGTCGCACAGAGTCGGACACGACTGAAGCGACTTAGCAGCAGCAGCAGCAGCAGGGGTTCTTGTAGAAATTTATTAATAATCATCCCCAACACAAATAACCCACATGTCCTCAGCAGGTGAAAAGATGGACAAATTGCAATACTCACACTCAGCCATAAAACGAATGAACTCGTGATTTTTGTAAAAAGGTGGATAAATTTCAAGGACATTATGTTGAAGGGAGGATGTCAATCTCCAAACTTCATATTCTTCATGATTCGATTTATATGAAACCCTCAAAAGCGCCACTACAGCACAGCTCTTTCTTAGCGTCCTCATACGTAAAATGGGATGATTGTAACTACCGTACCCCAGATCTATGGTAAAAAGGAAACCATGGTGATCCAGGACTCAGCACAGAAAGTGCTGTTTCTCATGCGGGGCTAGTCCTGTTGTTGTTCAGTCGCTCAGTCGTATCCGACTCTTTGTGCCCCACAAACTGCAGCACACCGGGCCTCCCTATCCATCACCATCTCCCAGAGTTTGCTTAAACTCGTGTCCACTGAGTCGGTGATGCCATTCAACCATCTCGTCCTCTGTCATCCCTTCTCCTCCTACCTTCAATCTTTCCCAGCATCAGGGTCTTCTCCAATGAGTTGACTCTTCACATCAGGTGGCCAAAGCATTGGAGCTTCAGCCTCAGCATCAGTCCTTCCAACGGATATTCAGGACTGATTTCCTTTAGGATAGACTGGACTAGCAGGACTCGTCCCAGAACTGCTATTATCATTAAAAACAGGTGCAGACGGCAAATATGCCACTGTCATCAGTGCTAAAACCACGGGCTCTGGGTCTATATTCTGATTCTCCCATGCTATTAGGGCTCTTTGTTACAAGACAGGAGATAGAATTTAAATTGCCTTAAACAACAACCACCATGAAATGTAGTAGTTCGTGTAACTGGACAGTTCAAGGGATGGCTTGCCTTCAGGCACGGTTTGATCCAGAATCCCTGATGACATTATCAGGACTCTGGTTTTACTCTTCATTCCTCCATTGGTCCTGCTTAACCGTGTGGTCTTATCCTGTCCACATAAGGGAAAGGTAGTCCCCAGCAGCTGAGGGACTACCAGAGTATTCACCAATGTATCTGTGAATGGGTGCAAAGCTTCCCAGAAGTTCTGTTAAGACAGAACTGTGAGCAAGGTCCTGTTTAGGTCACGTGCTCTTCTCTCCTGCACCAGGTCGTTTTTCACTCAGGGAATTTGAGTTCTGGTCCGTGAGCTGGTTGGTCAGGCAGAGGTCACATGGCCACCTGCATGCCTGACATCAGGGTGGGTGGGTATAAGGAGAGGTTGGGTCAGCATCTTTTAAGTGGGATGGACGGGCAGGGCCAGAGGTCAAGGCTGGGATGTAGCATCACGGTACTGCTGGAGTGGCTCTTTAGAAGTGGGGCTGCCTCAGGAGGGGAGCGTGGCCGGCGGCACAGACCAGGGGCCATAGCTGGCGTGTAGCTGCGCGTCCTCAGACAGTGACCGAGACGGGGATGATGGCAGCGCCTCCCCCAGGCTTGCAGGGGCCCTGGGGGAATAAAGTCTCCAGCAGAACTTTGCAAGAGTCTGTGTTGCCATGAGGAATCAGTCACTGAGGCTTCTGTTGCTATATTGTTGTTATTATTATACGTGATTGCTTTTGTATTGCCTTGCAAATTACACCATCATGCAAGAACTAAGTTAATATCAGTGGCCTTCATTTGCAGTCCCACAGACACTTCAAGCACTTTAATAACTCAGCGCATTTGCAAATTCTGGTCCTTCTGCCTGGGAAGCTCCTGCCCAATCCACAAATGAACGCCCCGTGTTTCAGGAGTGACGGCGTTTTAAACGGCACTTGCAGTTTTGCGAGTCCTCCGCCTGCCCCTGGTGCCAGCGTCACAGTCGTCCCTGCTCCCCTTGACTCAGGTGACACGTGTGGTCCGCACAGCGCGGCGAGGGCATCAGCCCGTCTGGCTTGGCAGTGCGCTGCTCACCTTGTCTGCACTGGCTCCTCGGCCTGCAGAAGGCAGGATCCGGGACCCGCCCGTCACTGTGTCTTAAGATCTGGGTGCACCAGGGGCTCCAGGCAACACTGCAGTCGACCCATCCTGAGATAACACAGAATGTGCAGCACGTGTGTGCGCTTGGCAGTTACGACGGCCGGCATCTCTGTTTCTCGTCAGGGCAAGGAGCACGACTGGGAAGAAGGGGAGTGCTCTGGGAGGGCGTGGCATGGAACAGAATCATGGGACCTGCACCTGGACCACTGCTTCCTGGGGGTCCCATGTCTGTCTTGGTTTCCTCAAGCCACAGGAGACCTCATTTTGGTGTGGCTGACACAGCACCGCGGGATGGGTGAGATGTAGACTGGTTGGCTGGGGGCATGGGAGCAGAATGGGCTGGCACGGACTCCTTGGAGGGTGCTTCTAGAAGGAATCCTTCTCCATCCATTATTGTCTGTTTCCTCCCCACCTGGCTGCGGCAGGGTAGGGTCAGATGGCCTTGCGGCTTTGTGCAATGTGTCCAGGCTTCACAGGGTGATGAGCCTGCCTTTGCACCATGAACACAATGCGGCTTCTCAGCGCTTCAGCCTCCCCATCAGTCATGCACAGGGAACGTGACTGCCCGGTGGGCCTTTTCAAAGATTAAATAAGGTTGAGTGAGAAAGAAGCGTATCGACTTGATTTTACATCCCTTAGAATCTAAATGCTATTGAAACATTTCAATGATATTTTTAAAAATCCTGAAAAGTAAGAATCATTTCAGCTGCCATGCTTAGCTGCTGGGATTGCATCTGAAAACCAAATACAATAATGAGGGAAAAAAGGAAGTGAATGGATCCTACCAGCTCAGCGAATGTGTGTCCGTTGCTGGAGTTGAATAGAGGCTGCCAGGCCGCAAGAAATTCTTTTTCTTTTAAGCTGAAGTACAGTTGATTTACAATGTCGTGCTAACTTCTACTACAAGGCAGAGTGATTCAGTGATACAAATGGACAGATTCTTTCTCATATCCTTTCCCACTATGGTTTATCCCAGGATATTGAACAGAGTTCCCTGTGCTGTAGAGTAGGACCCTGTTTATCCATTCTATAGGTAACAGTTTGTGTCTGCTAAGCCCAGACTCCCAGTCCTTCCCTCTCTCATGCCCTCACCCTCCTTGGCAACCGCAAGGATGTTCTCTAGGTCTGTGTGTGTTTCTATTTCCTAGATAAGGTTTGGATTCCACAGCTAGGTGATATCATACGGCATCTGTCTTTCTCTATATGACTTACTTCTCTTTGCGTGATAATCTCCAGGCCCATCCGTGCTGCCGCAACTGACATCATTTCCTTTTTTATGACTGAGTAGTATTCCACGGCAATGGATTCTTGGCCAAGCCAAGTCCGTGCTGCAGCCACCTCTTGGGAACACACCTCTGATAATCTCTTCTTTGGTAAACACTGGGGTGGCTCCTCATGGCCCCAGAACTCACACTGTCCTCTCCTTGGGATGACACAGGCTTTCTGAGACCTCGTCCCAGCCGTAGCTTCTGCCTTGCAACACTTTCCCTCTCCTGGAACAAACGAGAACACCAGAAGAAGCAAGCTGAGGACATCTCCACATGACTGTTGACAGGAGCAGACAGAAGGGCAGAAGGTGCGTTCAGCTCAGTGATATGGGAAACCTGGGCCCTGTCCTGAGGAGCTGACCCCTCCCTTAGCTCACGGCCGAGGACAGCTAGCAGCAAGCCTGCCCTGGAGGTTTTCTGGCTTGAACAAAGGCAGGTTTCCTGTCTCCAGGAAGAAGCTGGCCTCAGATGAGGATGTGAGGGGGAAGAGGAAGACTGCCTTCCCACGGAAAAGCTGCACCAGCCCCCGAGTTCTGCGCGATAAGGACCTCAGTGCTGGGACTGGCCGCTTGATCACATTGCCGACTTGGGACCTGCTCACCGAGCGCCGGGAATCAGGGGCATCTCTGCCAACAGCCCGGTGGGGCCCATGCCAACGAGCTTTATCTGGTCCTCGGGGAAACTTTCCCGAGTTGTCCGAGCCAGTATGGGTTCTGAAGGCTGCCAGCTCCCTGTGGTGGAAAGGCCAGAGAATCTCCATCTAGGAGACGTCACCGTCGGGGGAACTCGGCGCAGGAAAGCCTGGGACTGAGTCCCAGAGGCTGCTCACCAAGTTCCCTGGTAGGAATGGAAAGATTGTGGGCGATGGAGCTTGGGGCCCCCAGGGAGACATTTCAGGACGATGCGAGTGGCCACATGGGTCCTGGTTCAGGCTGTGTGCCGGCACCTGCGGAGCTCAGGGAGAGCTGCGCCTCCCTGGTGGTGGGTGTCATCTTAGGAAAGCTGCGATCCTTCGCTGTCTGGATGAAGTCCCCCTGGGGCTCAGGTTTGGTCACACACCCAGATGGGCAGCTCACGACAGACAAGTGTGAAACCTGGGGCTTTGGTTTTCAGCTCTAGGAGGCTGCAAGTCAGAGCCTCCCAGTCTCTCTATGGAGGCGGTTACTGGTTGGTGACATATTCAATTCACTCCTGCTGCCCTTCCACCCTGAGAGCATCAGCAGGTCTCGACAAGACCCTGTAACGGGGTCCCAGACCCCACTCTGCCCCAGCCCTGCCACTGTCAGACCACGCGCTGCAGGCCAGCTGCCTTACTGCCCGTGGACTACAGCTCACTGACAAGGGCTGTCTTTTATCTCTTCTCCAGCTGGATGGATTTCTAGCTCTGGACCATGCCCAGCGGGCCTGACATGGACAAGGCACTCCCCTCCCCATAGAAAGGTGACACGGACCCCTCTGTCTGCGAGGTCAGGACCAGGGCCACAGTGGGGACATGGTGTCCGACACGATGGAAAATTCCATGCAGCTGGACACCCCTGACTTCCAGGCTGTGTGCGAGGGCATCTGGGCCCCTCTTTGGTTCCCCCAGGGCTGGCCTGCCATTTGAAGACAGGAACACAGGGGGCTTAATATGACGCCAAAGCTGTGGTAACACTGCCTGGCCACTGACCTCAGTGCGCCCAGCGGTCAGTATGGATCGGCTTAGCAAGTGAATGGTGAGTGAGCGCCCAGTGCTCCCCTCTGCTGACTGAGTACCTGTCTTGTGCCAGTTCTGCCCCAGGCTCGTGGGCACCAGGGAGGTGCTCACGCTGATGCCAAACCTGGAACCTCAGTTGCCCAGCTGCCCAGGTGCTGCCTACGGTGCCTTCCGGGCTCAGAGAGAAGACTGGATGCAGGAGTCCCAGGCAGACAAAGAATCCCGCCCTACGGGGCTCACCGCAGGCAGACACAGACACGGACGCAGTGCAGTGAAGGACGTGGGGCTCGCTCTGTGACAGCCGGGCTGGGCAGCCTCATGTGCCCCTCTCAGGGATGGTCGACTCGGCTGCTGTATGCCTGTGCTCGGAGGTGGCGCGGGCTCCGGGTGGAAACCCCTCCTGGCTCTCCTCCCTGCAGAGGCGTGGGCAGTATTTCTGGCTTGGTTGCTATGTCAACCCTAAGCTGCACCTCCGTGTCTGGCATCAGGGCTGGAGGTGGTTTGTCCACGAGACCCCTCTCTGCCCTCGGATGTGGATGGAGGCATAGTTGTGGGCAGTGGACAGTGGCCATCCACATGGAAATCTTCTCTCTACCTGGATGTGTGATCTCCATGCCCCGGTACCCGCTGGTAGGATCCAGGCCCAAGCTGGGCTGTGGCCCCCACTGACGGCTCAACAGGATGTGTCTGATGGTGGGGCAGGTGCTGTGAAGGGGGGGACAGTCCCGGCAAGCAATGGATGACAGCAGGGAGCTGTGGAAGGAAGGAAGGTCCAGATGAATCAGTGACCCGGGAGAAGCAGGGCTGCGTCCAGCGTGGGGCGGGGGTGGGGAGGGGTCGTCAGCAGGTTCCTTTAGCAGAGGACACATCCCTCCTGGGCCTGAAACGGTGACACCACGTGAAGTGTAACACACAGGATGGGTACAGCATCCGACAGAAACGGAGTCTTCACGTGAGCTGGGGATGGTCCTAACCATACTGTGTGAATGCACTTGTCCTGATCCTGCAGCAAACCGCTACGCAGGCTTTGGTTTGTCACCGTGGCCACTTTATACACCACGGAGTGACACAGAAAAGGCAGGTGGAACTTTGAGATCTGAGGCATGCATGCTGTCCAACTTGGAGGAAACTTGGGGGCGATCGGCCGGCCTTGGGCAGGGGACTGAGGGCGGCTCAGTGTCAGAACAGTCGAAGGCTGGCTCAGTGTGCACGTGCAGAGCTGGTGGTCTGAACGGCAGGAGTGGAGTGCTGGGGGGCTGGGGTGGGCAGTGTCCAGGGACAGAGCAGAGGTGGGACCGCGCTGGACATGGACAGGGAGACTCCGGAGCCTCAGGGCAGAGGCCCGCTCACAAACGTGCACTCAGAGCTGGGGGAGAAGATTCTGGGGAAGCCTGGAGTCAGAAATGAGAAGGCCTGCTTGCCCCCTGGTGCCACCCTCCAAGGGAGTGGCCTTGGGCTCCGGATTGGGTTCATGACTGTCTCACAGCAGGCAGCCCGTCCACCCTGCATCAGGGAGCCCCATTGTCTGACGGGGGGTAGAACCAGGTCTCAGGGTCCAGTGGGTCCAGGGCATTTTGCCACCATTGGGTCCCATGGAGTGGCTCAGACTCCTCCCAGGAGGAGGGTGCAGGGAGATGTGAGACAGCGGGTGATGCCACTCCGCAGGGATTCCAGCCGTGGCCTCTCCTCCCGCACTGCTTCCTGCCTGGCCACTCGATGCCCCCCTGGGCTCCCCACTGCCCTGGCTTCTTCTCCAGGAGGAAGTAGTCACTGGATCTCAGGACATGCGGCTCCTCCTGCCCAAGTGTCCTGGTCTGAGTTCTCACTCTACCCGATAGGACCACAGGGTCCTGGCTTCCCAAGACCACCCTTCATGCCAGGAGCAGAGTGGTTGTAGGACCCAGGCTCTGATTATGCCAAAGAGGCCCCTTTGACACATCTGAGTCACCCTTTGGGTCAGTGTGCTCCGGCCTCTGTGACAAAGGCCCACCCACGGGGCAGTTTAAGCAGCAGATCTATCTCCTCACATCCTGGAGGCTGCAAGTCCAAGGTCAAGGTGTTTGCAGGGCGTCTTCCTCCCGAGGCCTCTCTACTGGGCATGCAGACGTGGTTTTCTCCCTGGATCCTCATGTGGTCATCCCTCTGTGTGTGTCTGGTCCTAATCTCCTCTTCCTATAAGGACACTAATCCTGTGGGATCAGGGTCCCACCCTGTGACCTCATTCACTGTAACTACCTCCATAAAGACCTTCTGCAAACATAGTCACCCTCTGTGGTTCTCGAGGTTAGGGCTTAAGCACAGAACTTGGGGTCACAGCTCCACCCTCCATGACCCTCTGGGGGGCTCTGGCATCACCCCCTCCCCTCCTGCCTGCCCCATGGCCAGCGGCTCCAGTCCTGGGTGTGTGGTGGTCTGGGACCACCTGCCGAGCCTCCTTTCATCCCCTGCCCCCTCCCCAGAGAGAAACCCACTAGAGCAGAGAGTGTTTGCTTAAAGCTAAGCGTTCCCCATGGGGACGCCCGTGGGGAGTCCTGCTCGGAGTCTGTGTTCCAACCACACGTCCTCAATCCCCAGTGGGCAGTGACAGCGGGGAAACTAGGGGGTGGGTGCAGGGAGCTGGGTGGAAGCTGAGAGCCTCAGACATCTCAAGTCTGCGAACCGCAGGGGCCCGTCTGGGTTTTCAGTGTTTAATTTGCTTTATTAGCGGGTTCTAGTAGTCTAACCGGTACACATGTTTCCTCACACAGGAGGATAATTCTCCTCCGATCCCAGGAGAGAAACACATCCCTGGTCTTGAGACAGTATTTTCATGGTATTTCTTAATGTCTTCGAGTATTAAACTTTGATGATGGTTTAAAAAATTCAAGAAGGAACTTGGAAACTCTGGGCATCGTGTGATCTTTACTTGTCAGGGAGGCAGCTCTCTGGAGCGGGAGAAATGGCCGGGTTGGAATCAGACAGCAGTGGATTCAAGTTTAGCTGGACCTCTGACCAGTTCCCTGTTTCCCCAGCCTCCAATTCCACAGCTATAACGTGGATGGTGAGGCCTGGGGGAGCCTTGTGAGACCGTGTTTGAGGCGCTCAGCAGACGGTACCAACTCACGATTGCAGTCAAAGAGCTGAGTTGATGTAGCCATGATGCGTGAGCCACTGGGAGTAAAAGATTTCTGCCCGAGTCAGAGGCAGCTGCCTCCTGGGCCTGGCTGCACCTGCCCCCCACGCTGGCGGTCAGGAAGGTCTGAGCCTCGGCACAGCCAAGCTTGGACTTGGACTCTGGGCTTGGCGGTGGTGCTTGGCGGTCCTGGCCTTATGGCCCTCGGATTAGAGTCACATCTGTGTGGTCGCCTTTGCCACCGTGCTCCACTGGTTTTGAGGATGTAATGAGCTGCTCTTCTCTGTCTGGCGTTTTCCAGGGGCCAAGAAGGGACAGAGCAACACACTAAAAGCATCATCATCTCTGCTCAAAGGGCCTCCCTGCTGCCGGGGGAAGCAGTCTTGCACAGCAGAAGTAGAGCTGTTATGGAGAGGTCTGGCCCGGCCCTGAGAGTTTGCAGCTCTCAGGGCAGAGACGTGCAGAACCTGAGGTTTAGAGATGAGACAGGTGGGCCAAGGACCTGGGCACTGGACGGGCAGGGGAGGAGCTAAGGATGGAGTCGCTTTCATCTGCTGAGCGAGGCTAACAGAGTGTTTACAGCACATCACACACTAATCAATCCTGAAGGAAATCAACCCTGATTACTCATTGGAAGGACTGGAGCTGAAGCTGAAGCTCCACTGCTTTGGCCACCTGATGCCAAGAGCCGACTCATTGGAAAAGACCTTGAGGCTGGGAAAGATTGAGGGCAGGAGGAGAAGGGGATGGCGGAGGATGAGATGGTTGGATGGCATAATCGACTCAATGGACATGAGTTTGAGCAAGCTCTGGGAGCTGGGGATGGACAGGGAGGCCTGACGTGCTGCAGTCCATGGGGTCACAGAGTCAGACACGACTGAATGACAGAACAACAGCAGTGCACTCTTTTTTACAGAGGATATAGCAACGCAATCCTAACTCCCTGCCTCAAGACAGCCCCGCTCTAGTGTCAGATAAAGATGCACGAAGGAATGGTTTTAATGAAATGCACAAGGCACTCGGGGACAGTTAGTTTTTTCACAAAGGAGAGGTGCTGGCGTGCAACAAACTGAACACCCACCATGTGTGTGTCCTGTGAAAGGACCCTGAAAGCTTGATCCCTGCCTTCCAGAAGTAGAAAGTCTGGAAAATGCAGAAGGACCCTTATCCACTAAAGCTGTATGAGAGATGCTGTGCCGGAGACCATCAAGCTCACCACAGGAGCAACATGTGGTCCCTTCGACACATTTAGGAGATTCCTTGCAACCCTGGGGTGGTCCTGGCTGTGGTGAGCCAGGGCCAGAGGAGACCAAGGCGTCTAGTCCTACAGAGGCTCCCGAGCCCAGTTAGAAAGTGTAGACAAGATACCAGCATCAATGAGGAACTCGCAGCACTCTGGAGTGAGACAATAGTATATTCAGAAAGATGACTGTATAGGACTAAAATGGTCTACTGAGCAACCCAATCACTTCCTCTCCCACCAGAAATGCCATAAAAATGACAGACTAAGAAAGAAAAAGTGAGAATAAGCTATCCGAGTGATGACAACCAGGGAGGATGTCAGGGAAGAAGTAGAAGTGCTGTAGAATTTCTGGGGATGGAAAATCACATCAGATTGATGGGGAAGCCAGAGGAAACCATCAGTGAGAGTGAGCAGGAGGGTCTACTGCTGAGATCAGAGCGGTCCTCCCCCAGGAGCCGGGCCGGCATCAGGCAGAGGATGCACGTGGAAGCCGTCTCCCGGTGATTCTGAACAAACGGGCCCGGGGAAGAGCTCCTGAAGCTTTTTTCTGAACAAAGCCTGGGGCTGGCGAGGCTGCATGACCCCACGGTGGAGCCCTGTTTGCTCTGGATCAGCCTCTCCGGGTCTGAATCCCAACTCTGTTCAAGGTTCTTATGATGGGAATCCCGAGAATTGTCTAAGTCCAGGTGTCTGGCTCGCTGTCAGTATCACCGGATGTTAATTCCTTTTGGGTTTGTTTTGGGGCAGATTGGTAGCTAAGAATGAGGCTGACAAGGGCAGAGAAGCATCAGAAGGAAGCGGAGCTCTGCTTGGGGGACCATGTGCCTTTCAGGTAAGTCTTCAGAAAGTTGTGATGGTGGGCCTTTATTCAGGAGACATCCGCAGATTACGTCCTAGGACATAAGAAGAAAAAGAATCAGCAATAAAAATGATCAGAGTACTTGGAGATTAGATATCATTAAAATCCTCCCAAATGGCCAAATAGCAGAACGGTTAGAGCCAAATACTGAATTGCTTACCCAGATGATTGTTATGGGACTTTACTAAAAATAACGGAAAAGGAGAGGCTAGAGACTAAAAGAGAGAAAGTGCTCATAGATGAAAAGAGTTTCTCCCTGAATTTAGAAAAGCTATGAATTTTTCATCCAAAGTGTCTAATATGGGACAAGAAGATTAAGAGAAAAAACTGAAGCATGTGGATACAGTCTGGATAAATGCCAGCACTCAAAAAATCAAGAAACTGCCTAAAAATCTTCATAACTGCATTCAAGACAGATTCTCATAATGGAACAAAGATCACACTGGTGTCAGATTTTTAATAGCAGCACCACAGCCTGTAAAAAATAAAGAAGTCTTCAAAGATCCAAAAGAAGTTTGGTTTTATAATTCCATGCCTGGGAAAACTATTCCTCAACTAGCAGAGAAGATCAAGCAATTGTTTTGTATTTAGCTTCTATGGGCACTTTTTTAAAAAGTAGCTTGAATCTATACCTATACAAAACAACAGTAAACAAAAGTCATGAGTCCAATAAGAAGGTGGATTTGGGACTGAGAACCATGGTGAGGAAGAAGCCAGTCAATCTGGTAGTTAATGTAAATGAAGTTTTAGGTATAATGTTTAAAATGAGAACATATTTAATTCAACTTGTTTATTTTAAATAATAATCGTACATATTTAAGGTATACAGTATGATGGTTTGATGTACATATTCATAGAGCAATGATTACTACAGTCAAACAAATTGATATAGCATTTCGTTACCTGGTTACAACTTTTTGCATATGTGATGAGAGCGCCTGCAGTCCACTCTCAGCACATTTCCGCTCTTCATTACAGGCTTGTAACTTTAGTCATCATGGGCTGCACCGGGGCTCTAGCCCTAATCATCCTCCATCCTTGCAATCTGTAGCCTCTACCAAACGTCTCCCCACTTCCTCCACCCCCAGCCCAGGGCAACCACTGTTCTACTCTCTGCTTCTATGGACTCGAGATTTTAGTATCTCCACGTATGAGACCATGTGGGTTTTTTCCTTGGTGTGTCTGGCTTATTTCACTCAGCGTAATATCCTCCAGTTTTGCCAGTGTTGTTGCAAATGGCAGGATGTCCTTTTTTTTCAGGCTGATAAATAAACTTATTTGTAAAGTATATAAAGATGCTTGCTCCTTGGAAGAAAAGGTATGAAAAACCTAGGCAAAGTATTAAAAAGCAAAGACATCACTTTGCCAATAATGGTCCATATAGTCAAAGCTATGGTTTTTCCAGTAGTTGTATACGGACATGAGAGTTGGACGATAAAGAAGGCTGAGCATGAAGAATTGAATCTTTCTAACTGTGGTGTTGGAGAAGACTCTTGAGAGTCCCTTGGACAGCAAGGAGATCAAACCTGTCCATCCTAAAGGAAATCGAGCCTGAATATTCATTGGAAGGACTGATGCTGAAGCTGAAATTGCAATACTTTGGGCACCTGATGTGAAGAGCTGACTCATTGGAAAAGACTCTGATGCTGGGGCAGCTTGAGGGCAGGAGGAGAAGGGGATGACAGAGGGTGAGATGGCTGGATGGCATCACTGACTCCATGGACATGGGTTTGAGTGAACTCCGGGAGAGAGTGATGAACAGGAGGCCTGAGTGCTGCAGTCCATGGGGTCGCAAAGAATCAGACACAGCTCAGTGACTGAATGACAACTTGGTTAGTTGGATGTCCTTTTTTTTTAAAAGAAGAATATTAAGAATTACTATGACAACACTAAAAACTTAATTCCAAATAGACTGTACGTCTAAATTTTTAAGTTAAAAATACAAACCTTTTAGAATAAGCATAAGAAAACAACTCTGAGGAGGCAGAGTTAAGGGTATTTAAAGAGGCACATTTAGAGCTAAATAATACAGATTGAAAATACTCAAGTGAAAAATATATCCAGGCAGATCTATATATTTTCAAAATATAAAGCAGATTTGTCAACATTAATGTCTCACAAGGAAGAATTCAAGGCAAAGATCATAGAATACTAGTTTAGCAGTAATGTTTTATTTCTTTTATTAGAAATGGAAACTGAAAAATGTCATGGACATTCCAAGTCAGTCAGTTAGTAGAATAAACACTAGTCTGAACACACATTTACACAGCCCCTGAAAACAAAACAGAATAAAGTCTAGAAGAAGAAATTACAAACTTAAAAGCAGAAATAAATAAAATATTAAAAAACACAATGGAGAAGATCAACAAAACCAAAAGTAGTTTGACTTAAGAGATTAATGAAACAGACAAAATGTGATGAATAAAAAAAATAGAAACCACAAAATAAAAATAGTAAAATAAAACATAGATACAATGGAGTTTAAAAATATAAGAGAATACTGTCTTGGAGCCAATTTGGTGTCCATAAATTTAATATCTATGATGAAATGGAAATTTTATAGAAAACCATAAAATATCAAAATTTATTAGAAGAGAAAAAATTACAGAAAAGATCTTATAACAATTTTATAAATTGCAGCTTTACTCAGAATTCTTTTCATTACCATTTTTTCTCCAATTCCCAGCTCCATCAAGGCACCAGGAAAGGATTTTTTGAGGGTAAGTGGATAAGTTTCTCAAGACCTTACAGGAACAAATAATCTCTTTCCCATACATAGGGAAAGAAATGAGAGAACTTTCCAGTTCTCTCTACAAGACTAAAATGTCCTTGATTCCGAAAAGGGACAAAGACAATAGAAAAAATAAAATTATAGCTTAATTTCTGTTGTGAAAACAGATACAAAAGTCTTACGCAAAAATATAGCAAATGGAATTCAACAGTGTTTTAAAAAATAATATATATGGCCAGGGAGTATTTGTTTTTCAATTTTATTTCAGGAATGCAATAGTTTTTATAACATTAGAAAAATCTATTAATGTAGCTAATGTATGAAGAAATTAGTGAAAAATATATGTATCACAATTCACAAAGAAAAAAATACTTAGTAAGGTTATAAATACCTAATATTTAAAACAAAATAAGCAAATATGTAACAACATAAATATCCCAGTGTTTTAGCAGATCAAAACGAAAGAAAAGCCTGAATCCAAAACCCTTCTACCCAACCACCCAATTTAACGAACGTGGTGAAACCACAGACGAGTTCCATTTAGAGACAAAAGCAAGCTTTCCCTCAGTGTTGTTCTGAGAGCTTGGAAATCAGAGGGGAGTGAGTTATACATACCAAGGAGGAGGAAACCAAGTTGTCATTATTTGCAGAATAAATGAATGTTTTTTATAGAGTTTGTAACAGAGAATCTACAAAACGAACTCGAAGTAGTATAAGAAAAGTCTTTGGGATCGCTAGGTACAAGATCTAGGAAGATACATAAATGGATACAGTTCGTCTTTAACAGGGCTTTTCTGGTGGCTCAGCGGGGAAGATTCACCTGCCAATGAAGGAGACGCAGGAGGCGCGGGCTCCATCCCTGGAGGGAGACGATCCACGGAGGGGGAATGGCAACTCGAACCAGTGTTTTTGCCTGGGAAATGCTATGGACAGAGAACCCTGGGGGGCTACAGCGCATGGGGCCTCGAAGAGTCAGACATGGCTGAGTGACTGAAGCCCATCTTTAACAACATAAAAACAAGGCGTGTGGCGGTGAACTTCACATGTGCCTTCTCAACAGGACTGAGAGACCCCCAGAGAGCCGGGAGTGTCATTTCTGGGTGTTTCTGGAACAGGGCTGCCTCTGAATCAGTAACGACGGCCCTCCATCCCCAGGTGGGCTGGCATCACCCAGCACTTTGTGGGCTGGAGTAGAACAGAGAGGCGAAGGAAAGGCGAGCTCCCGCTGTCTCCTCTGGAGCTGGGGCTTCTGTGTTCTTCTGTGCTGGGACACGGGGGCCTCCGGTTCTCAGGCGTCTGGACTCGAGCCGGGCCACCCTACTGGCCCTCCTGGGTCTGCAGCATGAACACAGCAGACTGTGGGCCGTCTCAGCCTCTGCAACCACGTGCCAGTCTAGTGCTGTGCTGTCGCTGCCGGGACAGAAGGAAGCTCCACTCGAGAGGACACGGGGCAGCCAAGCGCAGAGCGCGATCTGAGCTGGGGTCTGGCTGGCCTGCCCTCCCACTGAGGACTGTCACTCCTGGGACACCCTGCACTGAGGAGAAATGAAACGGAGCAAGTCATCTCTGAGCCATTTGGCTGCTACTGCGCTCTGCGCTGCCTTGGAAGCAGAGGTGGTCGTGAGAGTGTGACATCCACAGGCCTCAGGACGCGTGTGCTAGGGAGTGGGCGCTCCTTGAAGTCTGGCCGTTGCTGCTCCATCCTACGCGTCCCCATGTGCAAGCTTTACAGGCAGCGAGTCCAGGCCGGGCTGGTTGGAGGGGGAAAGATCAGGCCTTGGGGCTGCCCTTGTGAAGGCAGCACGGGGAGCCTGACGTGGGTGTTTCCTAATGAATTGAGTTCCTTACTGAAGTATAGTTGATTTATAATATTGCGTTAATTATTACTGTACAGCAGAGTGACTCAGGTATACACATGCATGCGTTCTTTTTTATGTTCTTTTTCTTTGTGGTTTATCCCAGGAGATTGAATACAGTCCTCTGTGCTGCGCAGTAGGGCCTTGTTTTTCTCCACTCTCCGCATAATCGTTTCCATCTGCCAAGCCCAAACTCCCAGCCCTCCCTTCCCCACCCTTTACTATGTTTCTTATGGGGGTATGTCATGTGAGAGGGGAGTCCCAGCTGCGAGGAGAGGCCTGGAGAGGAGGCTGGGGCTGGGATCCCGCCCGCTCTCCCCTCACTGACCCCACAGCTCGTCCAGCAGAGCAGGCATGACTGTTCCCTGGCTTCACCTGCCCTCATTCCTGCCCTGGATGTGCTGGGGTTGTGCCCAGGATGGTACGGCATAGAGCCCATGGACCCGCTTGCAGGAGACCTCTTGTTCCAGAGGGAGATGACGGGTCTAAGCCAATGAGAGCAGCTGGTGTGCCGGAACCTGACGATGTTTGGTCCGCAGAGCTACAAAGGCAGGATCAAGTCCTAGGCGGCTTCCTGGAGGAGGAGGCACGTGCACTGTGGGAAGCCCCAGCCAAAAACGTCCTCGTTGGTGGGATTAGAGGATAAGTGGAGGAGAGACCCCTTTGAAAACCTGCTCAGGTGGCAGAAAAAGGGGACCCAAGCACTTGTTCAGAGTAAAGAGATGGTGCAATCCTGCTGGGCTTCCCCAAGCACAGGAGAGGGGCTGGCCGGGCTCAGGGTGACCGTCCGCGGCCCCTGCAGCCCATCGCTCCTCCCTGCAAATAGCCCCTGGCAGCCGGATGCGCCAGGAGGAGAGGCGAGAGCATCTTATTACTGCTCGGGGTCCCGCGGTGCTCGGCCCCACTGCCGGCTGAGCTGGGATTGAGGCAGCCAGGATCACACCGAGTGTAGCTCCCGGGATGCACAGTATTAAATCAATCAAGCTAAATTAAAAGCTCTGGCCAGCTCTTGAACTCAGGGTTGAGCGGCAGCTGTTTCTTCTTCTTCCAGCTGCTTCCCGGGAGGACGCCCAACCTGCCAGAGCTGCAAGGCCGGGTGCTTTGAATTATTTAAGGCGGGAGCCAGGCTGCAACACACACAGAAAAGCGTCCTGCTGCAGAAGAGCCTCGGCTACTGCCCACGGGGAGTCCCGGGGAAGACTGTGTGTGTGTGTGTGGAGCAGGGTGGCACGCACAGATGGACGTGCCTGTCTCCAGGGTGGGGGGCCTGGCCCGGGAGAAGCCTCTCAGCAGCAGAGGGACAGCTCCCTTTGGCCCCAGGAGTCAGTCCGCTCTCCATCCACCCAGCACTGAGGCAGGCCTGCTCCAGCGATGGAGGGTGTGGTCCAAAGCCGTGGGTTCGCATCCCAGTCCCACTCCTAGAAGCTGGGAAAAGCTGAGGACCTTGATTTAACCCTCCCCGAGGACGGGTGCTGAAGATGAAACTCCAATACTTTGGCCACTTGATGTGAAGAACTGACTCATTAGGAAAGGCCCTGATGCTGGGAAAGACTGAAGGCGGGAGGAGAAGGGGACGACAGAGGGTGAGATGGCGGGATGGCATCAGTGACTCGATGCACATGAGTTTGGGTGGACTCTGGGAGTTGGTGATGGACAGGGAGGCCTGGTGTGCTGCCTCCATG
>NW_011494741.1:1128349-1142069 GCF_000754665.1 Bison bison bison | reverse complement strand
GCTGTGAAGGGTGTTTATGTGGAGAAGCTCACGTGGGCCTAACCCACCCCAGGCTCTGGGCAGGCTCTGTGCTCACGGGCGTTCTTTCGTCTCAAGCACAGGAGCTGAGGGCCTGCCCTGCTCCTGGCCCTGAGGGTCTCAGCAGGAAGACAGCCCAGACCACCTCCCTGCTCCCAGGGAGAAGGTGCTCTAGTGACAGATGGACAAAGGGTGGTCCGTCCAGACCGCGGAGGACTCCTCGGTGCTGGAAGGAAATGGACTCCAAGCCATGAAGAGCTGTGCGGGGACCTTAAATGCGTCTCACTGAGTACAAGAAGCCAGTCTGAAAAGACGGCAGACTGTAGGACCCAAACTCTACAACTCCGTGGGAAAGGCAAATCCATGGAGACAGGAGAAAGATCTGTGGCTGCCAGGAGCTGAGGGGGCAGGGGCTGCGTCGATGGGGAGCAGAGGGTTTTCAGGCAGTGGAGCCGCCCCGTGCGATGCCGTAATTACAGACGCCTGCGGTCACACAGTCATCCAGACGCCAGAGAAGGGCCAGCCCCGCGAGGGAACCCCGCTGGAAACCGCGGGCTCCGGGTGATGCCGGCGTGTCTGTGCGGGTTCGTCCGTTGCAGCAAATGCACTGCTTTACCATGGGATGAAGACCACAGGGGCGGGCGTGTGTGTGAGTGTGTGTGCGTGTGAGCAGGGAGTATGTGGGAAATCTCTGTATTTTCCAGTTTTGCTGCGAACCTAAAACTGCTCTAAAAATATTTAAAAAGAAAGAAAAAGCTTTAGAAGGAAAGAACGAACCCCTGCAGCCCCGCCTAAGCCCTTTCCCTCTCTCCCCACTCACCAGGGGCTCCCCGCCTCTTCTGCTCTAAGTAAGTAAGTATTAGTCGCTCAGTCGTGCGCGGTCTTCGCGACCCCATGGACTGCGGCCCACCAGGCTCCTCTGTCCGTGAGACTTTCCAGGCAAGGATACTGGAGGGGCTGCCATTTCCTCCCACAAGCGCGTCTTTCTTCTTCCTGTTTTTCATGCACCTGGCTTGCTGTCTGTTTCTGCCACCTCAGTATAAGTTCTTGGGGATGGAGATGTTTATCTCTTTGCTCATGTTCACAAATGCCTGTACAGTGCCTGGCATGCAGTCAGTGCTCAATACGTGCTGAATAGATGAGTGGATGAATGAGTAGGCAGACAAGTCAGTATGTCCCACAATCGCCTACAAAACAAGGACCTGTTAACCCTCGCTTCATGAATGCTGCCCGGTGGTGGGGCCCGCCCCTCGCTGGCCAGTTCTGGGTGCTGGGTGAGTTGGTCACGTGACAGGCTGGCCTCAGGGACAGGGGGCCGCACTGACTCCATGGATTCGGGAACTGAAGGCCAGGCCTGCTGCACAGCCTCTGCCCAGGGGCTGAGTGGGCCGGATTGGCTGTGCTGAAGCCTGGAGGCTATTCTGGGTCCCGCGGGTGTGTCTGGGGGGCTGGATAGAATGTGTCACCTGGATGGGTTTCCCCTTCCCTTGGTAAGTGCACACACAGGTCAGGGCAGAGTCCTTGTACCACGGAATTTAGAGCTGGGGAGCAGCGCCAGGTGGATGGGGGGCACTGAAGCTGAACTGAAGGCTCAGCAAAGAGCAGGTCTTCTTCAAGGTCCAGCCTTTAGGCGTGTACGTGTCCACCCCACACGCCCACACACCTGCCCTGCAGGCCCGCTGCTCCGGTGTCCCCACCTGGACGCAGTCCTGTCCCGCGTGGAGCAGCGCTGACTGCCGGCCGAGGTGGGGTGTCCAGGGGCCACCCAGCACGGCCAGGGTCGCCCTGAGCCCCAGGCCCGCCATTCCAGGCTCTCCAGCGTCCTCTCCCGTCTCCTTCTTGCCCGTCTGACATGGGCCCCTCTTTCTGGTGGCGGGGGGCCCACTCTGAGCTTCTTCCTCGGTCTCTGGCTCCTGGGCTGCACTCATGACCTTGCCAGAGTGCCTGTGCCCAAGAAGGCTGCACCCTGTCATGGAGAGGGCTGTGGACCCCTCGCCTGGCGCCTTGCCTCCCATCGTCCCTCCCATCGTCCCTCCCTGGCTGACCTCAGCTTCAAACAGGAGCAAATACGATTGACCCCTCATCTAAAACCGGGACTTCATCCTTCCTGCCCAGGCCCTGCTGTTTCTCTGCTGCATGGAGTCTTTTGACGGCCACGCCAGGCCCCGGGGCAGGCTGAGCTAGGGCTGAGCCCAGCAGTCCCTCGGCAACCTTGGACCTTCCAGCGGGAGGGGGTGAGGCGAGGGCATGGACTTTCACCCTCTGCCGGGCCCCTGAGTCCCCACCTCCGCAGACCACATAGGCAGCCGCCCTTCCTGCCCCCTTGACTTGAAGCCAGGCTGGATGGCTCCCTCGTAGGGATGCAGAAGCAGGGAGCCCTCTGCTCCTGCCCTTCCAGGTGTGCGGCTCCCGGATGAGCTTGGTCCTTTCCATGGAAATCCAATCCAGCCCAAGGATGTTAGACCAATGATCACACTTTTTCAACTCGCTGGAGGCCTCCGGCCCCTAGACAGAATGGCTTTCCCACATGACCCCCACTGGGCTGGTGGGTGCTGCCAGATCCTGGCTGTGGCTTGTGGGGGGCTGGCACTTTGCGCTCACCGTTTCTTAAGAGGATAAAGAGAATTGTGAGCTTGGGCGAGCCTTTTACAAGAAATCATGGTTCTTTCCCTCTCCTTTGATGGCTAAAGCCATACAGTTGAATGCTTTTGAAGAAGGGGAAGGAGCATAAATCAGGATGTACAAAGCCTGGGTTAGCTGTCTCTACGCGGAAGAGATAAAACACTTGACACGAAGAGATGAGCACTTTATCCCCGTCTTCTGTGGGTGACCTTGGGCAGGGGCGCCAGTGCTGGAACTCCGTCTCCTTAGGGGACGGATCAGGGCTGAGCACTCGCTCCCGAAGTGACAGGTGTGGTCATCTGCTTGTGATTTGCTGGTGTGGATGCTTGCCAGATCCCCTCCCCTCCGGCTTCCTCTGTGCTGGACGTGGGGGCGAAGGTGAAGACCCCTCCCCACCCTGGGGTATGACCAGGAGCTCCCAGGGTCAGAGGGAGAGCTCTGGTCCTCCTGCCCCTTCTTGTCCCTGCCTCACGCGTGCCTCCTACAAACCTCCCGAGAGGGCGGACCTGTCTTCTCAAGGGCCTGGAAGCCGGCGGAGCTGCACCTGGCACAGAGCAGTGCCCCCAAGGCACTCAGGGCTGCAGAGCAGCTTCAGTGCTGACCCCAGAGGGGCGGCTTGGCCTGGAAGGAAGAACCAGGCTTCGGGCTAAGAGCATCTGTGCTTTGAGTCCTGCTCTGCTGTTTCCATCCCCATGAGGGCATCACTGACTCGATGGGCATGAGTCTGAGCAAACTCTGGGAGATGGTGATGGACAGGGAAGCCTAATGTGCTGCAGTCCATGGGATTGCAAAGAGTCGGACCCAACTTAGTGACTGAACAGCAAGGACAGCAACTGCTGTTTCCAAGCCCGTAACAGTGTGACGGTCTTAAAATGCCCTGATCACCTACTTTCTTATGTGTAAAATCAGAATAATATCAAGTCCAGAAAGAAGGACTGGTCCTTACAGATAACACTTACGGACTGCCTTGTATGTATCAGATACTCCCTCAATGTGACAGCAGCCGTGGTAACAATAGCTGTCATTATTATTATTATTGCTTATCTGGTACTTTCTGGCTGATTTTTATTCCAAAAAAATGTTAACTGCTAACTATTTATATATGTTAAAAAAAAAAAAAGTTGAAAGCACCAAATAAGAAAACAGAGGAGTGTTGCACAGACTTTGATGTGTATGTGCACTGACTTGAGACAATAGATATATTTTCTGGCTTTTAAAGGGAATTGTGTGCTTTAATTAAGAAAAAAAGAAAGTTTTCTCTCAGCATATTAATTATCTGGCTTGTCATAGGAGGTATTTGTTCCGGATGACAGGCTGTAATTAGCGCAGAGAACAGACTGAAGTTCCCCGAGAGAAGCCTGGAGTCTAAGGGGGGGCCCGGGCTGATGTGCCCTGGCATTTCACCAGGTGTGGGAGGGCGGGCCGGGGCAGGGGTCTCTCTGGGTTCAGAAGGGAGGAAGGAAAAGCAATTTATCACTGCGTCCCTGAGGGCCTCCAAGATGCTGCCTCCTCCTGTGTCCTCCCTGGGGCAGCTGCCCTTGCCCCTGGCGCCCAGCTTAGCCGCGGGAAGGCTGGTGGAAAAGGCAAAGGCTCTGGTTCCATTCCCAGCTCCAAGGTCAGCTCAAGTGACCTTGGCAAGCTCCTTCCGGGCTCTGCTGTCTCCCGTCACGCTGCAGAGAGCCGACAAGAACACCGCGTATGCTCCATCACTTCCTTCCCTGCCTCGCACATGCCATCAGTCGCCTGTTTTACTAAGTCAGCCACATAAGACTCTCACGTCTTGGCTGGACTGACCACTCCAAGGGCTGGGCCTCCGGGCAGAGACAGACTGGGCCCTGCCCCTGCCCCTGCGGGGCCGCATCAGTGGAGGCAGACACAGGTGCCGATGGGCAGAGAGGACGGTCCGGTCCATGGACCACCCTCCACCTTCCTGCTGGACGCACATTTCCCCCGTAGGCAGGGCTGGGTATCTGACTCCCAGCCAAGAGGTTTGAGCAGAGAGGGTTTCCCAGGCAGGGGCTTCCAGCCCTTTCGTCCTCCCCACACTCCTTTCTCCATTTGCTGGCTGGCCACAGAGGGTAAAGCGGCTTCCTGGGAGAAGGAGGAGAGACTGGGGCCATCAGAGATGAGAGGCCGAGCCCCTGACGACTGCGGGGAGCAGAGCACCTCCGGAGACCCAGCTGGGGATGCCCTGTGGTTGGTTTTCGCGCTGCGTCCCTGAGGTGTGAGCTTCGTCAGGACGCTCTCCCAGGATGGAGGTGAAGGCGGGAGTCGGAGCCCTCCCACCTGGAGAGGCCGGCTGTTCTCTTTGCCCCAGAGGACCCAGCTCTCCCCCTGACGCCGGCACGATCCCTAGGGCGGGCCGCCCGGCTCACCGATACCTGTGTAGGAGCACAGCCTGGCTCAGGAGCGTCCCACACTCTCACCGCGTTGCATGGTGGCCTCTCAAAGTGAGAAGGAGGTCAGGTAGAGACTTCGCTGGTGCAAGACCCACTTCAAGTCCCCGAGGGCAGAGGCCGAAGCTTGTCTGAGCGAGATGTCCTCATCTCATCCCCGTTACTGGTTCAGGACTGTCTTTCCATCTTATTAACACAACCAGCATATCCTAGCCCTTACAGGCACTTGCGTTAGACAAATGTTAAATACATTATCAAGTTTGAAATGTTATTATGGTAAGAGGGTGCCTCCACTCCGTCGCAGTTCACCGGAAAAGCCTTCCAAGCTTGAGAATATTTCTATTTCAAGGTTAATTAAAAGACAATCACGCTGATTTGCCTAGAGAGATCTCCTCTGCCCACCCAGACCACCCCAAGTGTCAATTTCTATTATCTACAAGCCTTACGGCCGACACTCCCTTCCCACGGGCCCTCCCACCTCAGACACGGTGGAGCCAAGCTGTTGATGCTGATGAGGTGTTTGAACAGGACGTGGTGGTTCCAGTAAATTTTATACTGTTCGTCACATAGGAACACCGCAGCTTCAGAACCATGTTTTACAGTCCTGGAGAATACACGTGAAATGCACAGGAACACATGAAATAATCCTCTCCTCCAGGTGATATTCGCACCAGAGAGGCTGAAATTTGTACCCAATTGTCAGCATCCTCTGAGCCACAGGACCCTGGCTGGCCATGGTTCGGTAGTGCTAAGGTGTTTTTCTCTCCAGGTCAGAACTTTTCTTCCAAATCACAGAATATTGGTTCTACCATTTTTGACTAATAGGTGACCAACCAATTAAACCCTGACTGAAACAAAGAGCTGCTGGAGTTCAATTTTCCTGGTAGGAATGCAGTGCAGGGCAGTCACTGGAGAAAAAGTCGATCGCCTGCTGGCATCGGGTGCCTGGGCGTCACAGCCAGAGCCTGTCCGTGGACTAATTCACCCAGTGAAACGTTTAATCACCATCTACCTAAGCCGCCTTCTCGTGCCAACAATCAGACCTGATCTGACTCTCCGCCTCTGGAGTAGCCCCGAAGGGCTTAGAAATCGGCTTGAGGACCCCTAGAAGGATGCCCCAGTCTGGGGGAAGTGCTCTCTCACGCCTGCCTGGGAACACCGAGACCCTGTTGCAAACACGTGATCAAACCTCTACAATTTCAGCTCAGTGAGAACAGGGGCTTCGACAGCTGGCTCCCTCCCGGCCAGACCCTCAGCCACCTCTGGCGCCTTTGCCCTACTGCTGCCATTTCCTCGGCGCCCACCCTGGGCCGCACCTCTTCCTGAAGCTTTCGATGCACTGTCCAATTTGTCCTCTGGCTGTAGAGGACGGGTGAGCAGAGGGACAGAGGTTGGTGTGACGAAGAAGGGAGGAGCGGGGAGAGGAGGCAGAGAAGGAGGAGGAGGGGGAAGAGAGAGGATGAAGGGGAGGAGGAGGAGGAGGGGCCTGGAGAGTGGGGAGCATTTGATGCCTGCAGGGCTTAGGGGTTGGCATGTGAAGGCTCCCAGGTGGGTGCCCTGGCCTTGAGGGAATGAATATCCTGGAGTCCGGGCGTGAGGGGCCTGCAGGAAGGGAGCAGCAGGATTCTTGCACGGAAGACACAGAGAAGCAGCCTAGTTCTTCCTGAGGTTTATTATTCCAAACAGCCTAGAAGCAATTGCTCTCTGACTATGCAAGGCCTTTGAACCCTGTCGCTGCTTTAGCATAACATTAAATTAAATGTGTCTTTTGTCTGTCTTTTAAAATAAACTCCCTGAAGGATTTGGCTGTGATTTTTTTTTTCCCCCAGGTTGACTCTCATCTATCTGCAATCCGGCTCTTTCGTGGCAGCTTTGGAGATCCGAGGTCCATTCCTCCATCGACATTTTCGGTTCATTAGCCTGGGCAAGTGGATGGGAAAGGTGATTAGTGTTCATTCGTCTGTTCTCCCATCCATCTGCTCAGATAACCATCTGACTGACCGGGCCGTGTGTTCTGAGCCTGGGAGCCTGTGTCTGTGGCTACGAGGACCCTAGGAACCCACAAACTTGGTTCCTGGCTGTAAGGACCCAAAGTCGAGAACAGGAACCACACACATGGACTCACCTGCTCGCATCACAAGGCGTGCGTGTGGGAGGGCTCTGCCTGGGGGTGGAGCTCCAGCCTGGAGGCGGTGCCTGGGAGGGTCTGGAGGTGAGAGCGCAGCCTCTGAGAGCTGTGTCTCCTGAGCTTGGAGATTTGCTGTCCCCTGGGGGGATGTGCAGGGCACGGTGTTGAGGGGACACACGGGAGGGCATGGGTGGGCCACGTTGCAGTGGGCAGGTCCATCTCCAATTGCTTCCCACCAGAAACAGTCGCCTGCCGGGTGGGGGTGAAGCTGGATTCACCTTTGGTTCCAGAAGTGCTTGATGAGTGGTCAGGGACTGTCCGAATGGGTGGTCCAGCCACACCCCTGTGAAGGTGCCACCCACTGCCCAGAGCCTGAGTCCCACTAGGGTAAATGCTGGGTGGAGGAGCAGGTGGACCCGGTTCCAGGCTTCTGTGGGGGACAGCTGCCCCAGCCCCTCACTCTCCCCCTTAGCCCTCAGGTGCCGAGTGCCGACCAACAGCAGGGCTTCCCCAGAACAGCCCCCTGGCCACCAGCCTTGCTCAGGGCTGGCCTCATGCTTGGCATCTGTGGCCCCGGGAAGTCTGCCCTGGAGGGGATGTGGGACCCTGACTTGGCCAAGAGGCTGTCAGGAGCAGGGAGCCAGCTGGCATTTAGGGTGCAAGCCTGCACTGGTGGAGGTCTGCTCTCAGCGCCTGGGCCCCGTGATATGCACCCCGGCTCCCCTGCTGGGATCCACCCTGCTTCCCAGCTCCCCAGACAGGCCCCTGGGTTTAGGCATGGTCCCCTGGGGTTCGTGTAGCACTCAGGACCCTTCCCCCTGGGGCCCGCATCAGGCAGGATGGGTATGGTTTTGCTGCGTAACGGGCAAGCCTCCCCTTTCAGACCCTCACTCCGCTTCGTCCACTGCAGGTCTGTGGCTGTGCCCACAGCCAGCTCCTTTCCAGGGATCCAGGACTTGGATGTGTTCTCTGTGCCCACCCTCAGCCTGCCCAGGCTGGGCACTCAGTGACAGCCAGGTGGCTGTGGATTGAAGGGCACAGGTTGGCTCACTCTGCAGTTCACTTATGGACTGAGTGGGACCCCTCCTGCTCCTCAGGGTTGCACGGCTCACGTGCCCTGCAGGAGACAGATTTGACAAGGACCTATTGCACAGCACTGCGAGCTCTACTCAAAACTCTGTGAGAACTCGAGTGGGAAAAGAATCTAAAGAAGAATGGATATGTGTGTATGTATAACGGAATCACTTTCCCGTACACCTGGAAGTAACACAGCATTGAAAGTCAACTGTACTTTAATATAAAAAAGAGTTTTTTAAAAAAGCTTTCTCCTTCTCGGTCCCCCATGTCTAAAGCTGGCACACTGATGGCTTCCACATGAGTACGGCTGGCAGTGGTGGCTCAGATGGTAATGAATCTTCCTACAGTGCAGGAAACCTGGGTTCTATCCATGGGTCAGGAAGATCCCCTGGAGGAGAGAGTGGCTTCCCACTCCAGCATTCTTGCCTGGAGAATCCCATGGACAGAGGAGCGGAGCCTGGTGGGCTACAGTCCATGGGGGTTGCAAAGAGTTGGACAGGGCTGAGCAACTGACACTAACATAGGAGCTAAATGGGCAAGTGGCACCCACCGCTCAACACCCTGCCATCCTCACCCGCATGGCCACCGCCCAGCATGGGCCCTGCGTCTCACGGCTGTCGCCTGTGTGGCTCCACCGAAGGATGCTGGAGGAAGCTCTGTCCCCTGTCCCCACTTCCTACAAGAGCTTGGAAGCATGTCTCTCAAAACTGTCTTTTTGATGCCAAACGTCTGTATAAAAGAGCAGAAAATAGTCACAAATATGCATGAATTCACAGATATGGCCTTTGGCCCCTCTTTTTTAAAAAATATGTACTTATTTTATTTATAGATTTGGCTGTGCTGGGTCCTAGGTGCGGTTTGCAGGATTTTTAGTTGCAGCAAACTCTTAGCTGTGGCATGTGGGATCTAGTTTTCCGACCAGGGATGGAGCTTGGGCCCCTGCTTTGGGAAGATGGAGTCTTAGCCACTGGACACCGGGGAAGTCCTGGTGCTTCTTTTTATTTAGCTGTTTGGAGCTCTCTTTGCACAACGAGGGCCTGGTGAGTTCCGACTTCCACAGCTCATTGATTTTCATAAGAAAGACGTGCCCGGAAGGATGTGGGGAAAGCTGGGTGTGTCCTCAGGGATGAGTGTGTGTGTAGGGGTGGACATGTGCATGTATGTGGACATGTGTGCGTGTGCATGTGTGTGGAGGAGTGTGCCTGTGTGTGTGCATTTAATGGCAGCAGTGGGAACGTGGCTGATTCTAGAAGACTCATATAGATGTCCGTGCTGGGGTTTCTACGTGGTAGCTTTCATGGTGAGAAGGCGGCCACGGCTGGATGGTCCCCAGCGAGTCCATCTGACCAGCGCTGTCCGCAGTGCCTGCAGTGGGAGCAGCCAGCTGCTGGACCACGTGGGCTCCCAGAACACTAGGGTGAGTGGGGGCATCGCCTCTGAGTACAATGATAAATGTGACTCACACGTGACCTGAGTACCTGAAGGCTTGCCACTCATTGATGTCCCTTTGGTCCTAATTAAATTAGGATCAATGGAGTTAATCCACAGAAGTTCCAGGCACAGCGACAGGCACGTCGATTCCAGACACGTCACTTGTGCCTCCGCCGCACGCCCCTAGAGCCACCTGGCGGGATGGGCTGAGACGACCTGAGTGTGTGAAGCTAATTAAAGCCAAGTTGTTAGAAGTATTAGCTTGTCCCCATTCCTGCAGGTCCTGCAGGGCTCGCAGAAGCCAAACCGTACAAGGACAGCGTTCCTCAAATACCCTGCCTCTGAGGAGCAGGCGCCTCCCCAGGGAGCCCCCCCTGCACGGCCAGGAATTCCCAAGGCTGATGAATCACCAGAAACCTACATGGCCTCCAAACCAGCTTCCTTGGGCCCGTCTCATAGTACAGGGAAAACAGCCCACCTCATAGGACAGGGAAAACAGATATTTTGAGCTTGGAGAATGGAACTGGCCTTTTATTTGCTGTGAACTCCCCAGCTGATCTTGGCGCTCAGCCCAGTGTGGGCCCGGGTCTTGGCTTTTCCTCCGAGCAGCGGCCTTCCATCTTTTTGGCACCAGGGCCTGGTTTTGTGCAGGACAGTTTTCCCATGGACGGGGTGAGGGATGGTTTCGGGATGATTCAAACACATTACACTTATTGCGCACTTTATTTCTATTATGATTACCCTAGCTCCACCTCGGGTCATCAGGCGTTAGATCCTGGAAGCTGGGGAGCCCTGCCCTAAAGTATCCACCCACCAGCTTTCCTAGAGGTTGGCACCCAGCCTCTCCACTCTCACTCTGGAAGGAGGGTCTCCTGTTTCGGTCACCCTCGTCCCATCAACTCCAGGGGCAAAGTCCTTGTGGATGAGGAGCCACCTGGTTCACAGGTCCTCTCATGACCCTGGGCTGTATCGCACCTTCCTGTCTCCAGGGACCTCGTCTGCCCGGTGTTCCACTTAAACCGACGTGCCCTCCACTTCCAGTGACGATGCTCAGATGCATCCACCAGCTACCAGCCTGGCTGTCTTTCCGCCCCTGGTGGACAAGGACCTTTTCCTTGAAGTCTTTCCTGGGTTCTCCAGCCCTGAGCAGTCCTCCTTCCTCTGGGCCCTGTGGCCATCACTGCACTCCATGCCTGCTACCTTCTGCCCATCACCCACTTTGGGGCTGGTTCTGTTGGCAGCTCAGCTCAACTGCGGTCTATGCAGGTGCTTGGCCCCTCGGCTCACAGCAAGAACTTACGGTGATCCAGGGGTGACTGTTTCTCACTGGTCATCCCGGAGATGCTGTAAACTTCATCACTAGCCTCCCATGATGGACTCTTACAGGTGTTACATTAATGTGGGAGGGAATGCAGTCCACGGTAAGGGCACCACCTGTCTGTGGGCCTGGGGGTCCCCGTCAGTTACATCCCAAGTATAAGTGTAAGTGTGTTATTTATCCCTCTGGGTCTGTGACAGTTTGTTGATGAAAATGATGCTTCAGCATTTCTCTAGTAATTAGCGATGTTGAGCATCTTCTCATATGACTCCTAGCCATCTGTATGTCTTCTTTGGAAAATTTAGGTTTTGCGCCCGTCTTTGGAGACTTCCCCATTAGCTCAGCGGTAAAGAATCCACCTGCAATGCAGGAGCTGCAGGATATGTGGGTTCGATCCCTGGGTTGGGAAGATCCCCTGGAGGAGGGCATGACTATCCACTCCAGTATTCTTGCCTGGAGGACCCCGTGGACAGAGGAGTCTGGCAGCTACAGTCCATGATGTTGCAAAGAGTCACATATGAGTGAAGCAGCTTAGCATGTCCATTTTCTGATTTTTTTTTTTTTTTTTATTGAGCTTCATGAGCTGTTTAGATGTTTTGGAGATTAATCCCTTGTCAGTTGCTTCATTTGCATATCTTTTCTCCCATTCTGAGGATTTTCTTTTCTCCCTGCTTAGTCAGTGGGAAGCTGCTGGACAGCACAGGAAGCTTAGCTGGGTACTCTGTGATGACTGGAGTGGTGGGGTGGAGGTCGGGGGGAAGCACAGGAGGGAGGGGATATATGCGTACATACAGCTGGTTGACTTCATTGTACAGCAGAAACCAAGACAATAGTATAAAGCAAATATACCACATTTTTAAAATGATGCCTCATAGCACTGAAGATTTAATAAATGCAGACAAGGCCCTGGAATGGTTTTGGTTCAGAGAAAATATTCTACATGGGGAAACTTTCTCATCCTCAAGAAATAACCCTGGGGGAGGGCGGGGAGCCCCGAGGGACAGAAGGTCCAGGGAGCCTGGGCCCCCGGGGACCCTCAGGGCTTGGGAGCCGTGTAATTCAGGAGCTGGCCTTTTAAGCTCTGTGGGGGCGACTTTGTCTTAGACTGGAGCTCATAGTAGTTGCTCAGGAAATATTTGTGAATCAGCGAATGATCAGGAAGTAGGTCAGTTCGGCAAGAAAAGTTAAGGAGAGGAGAGGCAATGAGGCAGGTGGAGGGAGGGGACGGAGGGCGTCAGAACCGCGGGCGGGAGGAGGGGTCAGTGTCCTGCCGGTGTGCTGAAATCCACGGCGGGCTCCCAGAAGGGGTGGGCCGAGGCCTGACCTGTCATCTAGAGACATCAGTGGGTTTTAATCAGTGTCTGTTAGAGACGGCAGGAGAGGCGGGGCAGAGCCCACGAGGATCTATTGCCAGGGTCCTGGAGATGGGACGGGAGGGAGTAATGGTTTCCTATAATTTGGGCAGCATGTCCCTGGTGTGTGGCTCCTGAAGATGATGCTTCTTCCCTTGATCAGCAGCTAAACCGTGGTGGAAGCAGAAGCGCCCCTCAGCTGCTCTCTGTTGAGTCTCCTCTGCTGTCAGTGGGCAGGAGGCCGCCTTCCCTAGAGGCCGAGAGAGCTGGAGATTTGAAGCGTGTTTTCAAGGGGGATGGGGGAGACCTGGCGGTGGGCGGGAGCTTCTGAGGGGACGGGGCACCCTCTCTGCACAGCCCAGCAGTGCTCTCATCCTGGCCCCCCGCCCCGGCCACCTGCCTCTGCACAGTCAGCGCTGTGTGTCGTCAAGGTGACAGGCGTTGCCAGGTTATGGGGGCCCCAGGGTTCGGATCCCACCCTTCCCGGATGTGCCGTCTTAGGCGCTTCTGGACTGGGCTTCAGTGTCCGTGGAGCTGCCGTGTGAGAGTTCCTTTGGGAGTTTTCTTGGGAGGGTTAAGTGTGATGTCTGCAGGGTGCGAGGCATTTCCGGGTTTTGTCAGCGCCTCCTAAAGCCATTGTGGGGCCCGCCCCTTTCTTTGTCATTCATCCCGGTGTGCGTCTGCCCTCCCCTCAAGGCGTCAGCCACATTGAAACTCACCTGAATCTGCAGTCACAGCCGCCTTTGGCGGACTGCCTCTCTGCAAACCCTGCTCCTTCCCTCTTGAGCATCTTCCCCTCCATTCCACCGGGACGTGTCCGCAGCAATTCAATCTGAGCAGAGGCCCTCCTGCTCAGGAGGTGAGCCCTGAGAGGTGGCCCTCCCACCTCTCCTAACTTCTGCACCTCCTCCCAGAGGCTCCGTCACGTCTCTTGCTCACTCCTAGATGTGAGTCCTGCTCAGCCTTGATTTAGAACAGTGTGTGTGTGTCACCTGGGGACTGTGCATCCCCTCCCCATCTCCAGAGAGCAGGACCACGCCAGGCTTGCCCACTCTGGCCATCCTGCCCCGTTCTGTGCTCAGTAAGTGTTACTGCAGGAAATCATCCCGAGGGAGGAGGGTTCAAGACCGGCCTCATTTCTGGTGGGAGGGACCAAAGTGGTGCTGGTCACACACTCGTGCAGAGCTTTTCCTCTTAAGTGTAAGCTGACATTAGGGGCTGAATTAAGTTGCATATTAAGTCACTTCAGTCATGTCCGACTCTATGCGGTCCTGGGACTGTAGCCCGCCAGGCTCCTCTGTCCATGGGATTCTCCAGGCAAGAATACTGGAGTGGGTTGCCATGCCTTCCTCCATGCCTTCCATCCATCCTCCAGGGA
>NW_011494741.1:1075375-1128138 GCF_000754665.1 Bison bison bison | reverse complement strand
AAGAAGAGGTCAGGACCCAGACACACAGAAGGACGGTCTCGTGAGGACGCGGGGAGAAGACGGCTATCTATACAACAAAAAGAGTCAGCCTCACAGGAACCTGCAAGCACTTAGATCTCGGACTCGCAGCCTCCATACGCTGACAGAGTAAACGTCCTTGTGCAAGCTGCCCAGGCTGCGGGCCTTCGTGTGGCCGCCCGGGACACTGACCACTGGGCAGGTAGACGTGTCAGCAGGGCAGCCGTGCTGCCCCGACCCCGTCCCTGGTCCATTTTCCTTTTAGAAGGAAGGAGACTTCGTGCCTGGCTTGTGAACCCACATCTCCGCTTCACTTAGCCCAGGATTGCTGGAGTGATGAAAAGGGGCGCTTTGACTCAGGCCTGAGGCTCTCCTGATACACGTCTGGACGCTTACTGGGAGGAGAGACCAGGACAAGCGGGATCTGGGCAGTCAGGGCTCCCTGGCTGTGATATCCCCCTGATAATAAGCCGCCACCTGGAGCCCTTTACGGTCAGGCCGCCTGGGAACGGCCGTGCGCTCCTGGGCCATGTGTGCAGGGACAGGCTGCAAGCTGAGTCCCGAGGAAACCCCACCTCGATCCAGATAATCTAATGAAGGAAACCGGGCTGATTAATCCCAGACCCCTCCGCGGGCGTTTCATCTCTCTGAATGTTAGACAACAATCTCATTATGTGTTTATGTCTTCAGCATGATAGGCAAGGAACGAAATCAAGCCATAAAATCAATTATTTCTGCAGAAATTGTCATATAAGACAAAACATCATCGGGGAGACAAAAGCAGTTATGATGAGGGCTTAATGTGCCCCATGCTGGTTTCAGAGCCAGAGTCACAGCCTGCCAGGCTCGCCGAGGCTTCCTGATGTGGGTCCTGGTGCTGGGCACAAAATGGAAGCTATTCTTTTCTTAATTTATTTTTTTATTGAAGCATAGTCAATTTACACCACTGTGTTCCTTTCAGGTGTACAGAAAAGTAATTCAAATTATCTATCTATATATGCTATATATGCTTCCCTCCCCTGTAGGTTATTACAAAATACTGAGCTCAGTCCTCTGTGCTACACAGTAGATCCTTGTTTACCTCTTTTATACATAGGAGCGTATGTATCTGTTAATCCCAATCTCTTGATTTATCCCCCTCCCCTCCCCTCCTTTTGAGCATAAGTTTGTTTTCTCTGTCTGTGAGTCTCTTTCGGTTTTGGAAACAAGTTCGCCTGTATCTTTCTCGAGGTTTCACCTAAGAGTGATATTACACGATATTTATCTTTCTCTGTCTGACTTCACGCATTCTTCAGATGCCTGTCTCCGTCTCTGTCTCTGTATCTGTCTCTCCCTCCCTCTCTTCTGAGTAAATGTAAAAGGAGACGACATTCCGGCTGGACTGGGGGCTCCTTTCCAGGTTACCTAGGTCTCAGGGGCAGCAGATAGACCGAAAGCATAACTATATAACTGCATGGTTTTGAGGCACTGGGGAGTAGTGAAAAAAAAAAAAGAAAAGGCAGAACAACAACAAGAAAGCCCTGGCTCAGAAGACAAAAGACTCCATCATCCTGACTCCCCGCTGCCCGCTCCTTAGATCCCCAGTTTCTCTGTCGGCCAACCGTGGGGTCACGGGAGGTGGTCTCTAGTCTGTGCGGTGTTCCATGGGGACCGTGCGAGGCTGTGGGCCGGGGGATCTGCACGGGACAGCTGGGCGACCACCAGCTCCCTGCAGGGGACCGTGTCCTCCTGGTGGCTCACCAGCCGGGAAGAGTCCCCAGGCAAGGCGGAGGCAGGAAAACCGGAGGATGGACGCACCTCGGCCCCTGACCTGGCAGGGAGAGGGGCTCGAGGAGGAACAGGGAAGGAGGCGCCAGACCCAGGGCTTCTCACCTGGATTCTGAGACTGGAAGCATCCTTTGGGCTGCCGCCTGCCCTGATACAAGAGTCGCTCTTGAGGAAGGCAGGGGAAGCCCGGGCCGGGGGCATCTCTGACCTCTGTCTTTGGAAACATCGGCAACAAGAATTTCTCTCTTTTTCCCTCTGCGGTTAACGGCAAATGTGTGGGGAAAAAAGGAGCAAATGTAAGTATTGCAAACAAAGTGACCTGTAGCGTGTCTTCCATGATCCGCTTGGGTGCTGGTGTGGGAGAAGCAGAGCAGGGCCAGGTCCCCCGTAGTGCGGTCTCTGCTCCCATCGCTTGCCCGACAGGAATCGCAAATCCTGGGGCAGCGGAAGCCACTGAGAGCCTGGAAGGCAGAGTGACTGTTCCCAGCCGCATGTGTAGGACAGGAGGAGCCAGGATGGGAGACCCTGCTGAGACCTTCCTCTCAGCCCAGGTACCACTGCATGCAAGAGGCTGGCACCTCTGTCCACTGGGCCGAACCGAGTGAGATGAACACGGACCTCAGGGATGTTCCCTGGCAGCCCCATCCCCCGTCCTCTCTGCCTGGACTGGGGTTTGTGTTATTCCCAAGGAAAGGCAACAAGATGGGTTTGACACAAGACACCCCCGGGCCCTGGCCCCTTCCCATGCAAGTGGGGGACCAGGGTTACAAGTCAGCCCTGGGGACTTGCCCAGAAAGTGGGGACTGGCGGGGCTCTGTCCTCTCCACTTGTGCAAGCCCCTCACCTCTTTCCAGCCTCACTCCCCTCTCCTCGCTGGGGCTTGGCCCCCATCCCCACTGCAGGGAGAGCCTTGCCCTGTGCCCACAGCGACTGGCAGTGGCTGCTGCTGAAGATTCCAGAGGGTGTGCAAAGGCACGAGGGTCCACGGTTGTCCCAGCCTCAGCGCAGGGCCTGGGGGTGTCTCTAGTCAGCAGGCAAGTGGGGTTGGGGGAGATCATGGTGGCCCCCACACCCCAAGGACCGTCCCGTCACCGGGACTCGCCCTGTACTTGCTGCTTCACACGCCCTTCTCCTCACTGGGGACACAGACCCTGGGTCCTGCATTAGATGCTCAGCCTGCCCTGGTGGCCCCGGCTCTACCTGGCTGAGACGCAAACCAGGGATGGAACTGGGGATCGTGGCGGCTACCTGAACATCACGACCACGTTGGAGGGTGATCAGGATGGACTGGAGAAGCAGGCTGGGCTCTGAGGCTGCAGCAGAGATAGCTGCACCATTCCCCCATTCACCTGGGCTCAGGGGCAGCCTGAGAGGTTGCCAGTGTCCGCTATGCCAGCCCCCTCTCCATGGGAATGGAGCAGAGGGAAGGAAGGCAGATGGCACCCTCTGGGCTCACCTTCACCCTCAGGAGGTTGGGCGTAGCAGGCCTGGCCCTTCTGGGCTGATGGGACAGGCGCGCGTGTTGAGATGACGCTATTTCTCAGATAAGAGCTGAGCTGCCTCAGCTGAGGCAGCCAGTGGGAGCTGGTATGTTGCAGGGTGTAAGCTGGCCAGTTTCTAGGATGTGGAGCTCACAGGTCTGCAGATTCCTGCTGAGTGCAGGGCAGTGGCCATCACCATCTGGGAGCAGGGCAGGGACCACGAGAAATGTCTCCAAGGCGCCCCAGGCCTCCCCGAATGACCAGAGGAGCAGGCTGAAAGCTGGGGTGAGATAGAAGGTGGGAGGGGAATGTGAGGGGTGCAAGCTGGGGACACGAGTTGGGGGAAGACGCCTCTCCAAAGCTGGCAAGTTGGTCGAAAAGCAGAGGCCCCTGCTTTAGAAAGCTGCTGACTGGTCTCTAAAGCACAAAGAAATCTCTGGAATATCATCTGTGTTGAGGTCACAAGTTGTGCAAACAGAAAGGTGCTGATATCCCCCTCAAAATATTCCGGTCCAGTTGTGAACAAACTCTTCTTATGGCTCCAGCACAGACCAGACCCAACTCAGCCAGTGAGCAGATGGATTCACCCACATCAACTCTGCACAATAATGGTCTGGCAGGAGAAGGTCAAGCTTTCTTCTGGAGGGAAATATTAAACTTTTATTTGCTTTTGGTCTCTATCATTTTTTTTTTTTAACAATGTCCAGGATAAAATACAAAAGCACATGATACGCGAAGAAGAAACAGAAAGAAAGTGGGACTGATGTCTTGAGAAGAAAGATCCATTAGAAGTGCAGAGATGGTCTGGATGCTGGAATTGTCCAGTGGGGACCTTAATATGCCCACGACAGCTATGTCACAGGGCCGAATGGAGAGGGGGAGACAGACCGGGGGTCTCCTCCTGGAGATGGAGCCAGACACCCAAGTGTAAATGCTAGAGAGGAGCGTGGGGCATCAGAAGGCGAGCCACTGGACGCTCACCAGCAGGCTGGGTGCAACCGGGCTCTCGGGGTCTGGCCCCAGGCTGGAGGGCAGGCCCACTGTCCCTACCTGTGGCTGGTTCTCCTTGAACTCCTAGGGCGTTGGCGCGTGTCCCACACGTGGCAAGGATGAGGCACGAGGGGACGCTGGGCGACACGTGCCGCCTCACCAGGCGTTGCGGTGGCCGTGGCCCCCCGTGGAGCACACCGCCCGGCCGAGCGTTGTAGCAGGAGGCGGTGTAGCCCGCCCTCGAGGGGAGGAAGTGCAGTGTCATGTGGTGAGTGGTGTGATGTGTAATCCTCTTACAGGGAGGGACTAAGAATTAGGAATAATAGCCCATGCTATGCCCCAAAGGAGGCGGGCTGGAGAGTGAAATCTAAGTGTCATAAGACTCTGTATTATCCAGGGTGTAGCAAAGCTGGTAATCTAAGGAAGGCTGTAATATATAAAAGGTGCTCACTGTAATCTATTTAATCACTAAAATAACAAGAAAATGGTTAACAAGCTCATGATGAAGAAAATGGAATAATAAACATACTGGATTGATGCAGAAAATTTAAGGAACAAAGGAAAATGGAAAACAGTGAGAGAAATAGAAAACCAATGGCAGGATTATAGTTTGAAACCAAATGTGCAGGGACTACTAGGTTGTGGGAAATCGCCTCTCTGTTGGTTAAGTTCATCAAATAGTGGCAATGCCATGCGGTTCAATCCAACATATGAAATGAAAATTAAGTGCAAGCTCTTACTAAGAGACAAAGACGGTTGGACGGGATTTAAAACCGCAAACAGCAGCAACCACCAGACAGATCGAATGCAAAAGAGGGACAAGGGAGGATTGAAGGCGAAACGGTGTTTAAAAAGTAAGTCGTGCAGGTACCAGCTGCAAGAAGCTGGGTGGGGCTGGGCTGATGTCAGACATGGTGGGCTAAAGGTGGTGAGTGGCAATACTGGAAAAGGGATGATTCTTAATGATCAGAAGGTCAATTCAAGGGGTAGATACAGCCACTTTCAGTAATACAGGAGTCCACCTAATGCAACCTCAGCCTACGTGAACCCAAAGTTTAGAGAGCTCCAAAGAGAGGTGGAGTCATCAGCGAGCACGGGTTCCCAGGCACACTGGACCAGCACAAACACGCATTTATTCAACAGAGATAGAAACAGAGGAAGGGAGGGGGCAATGGTCACAACAGCTGTAGCTGTGAGAGCCTTAGAACCAGAGGCAGCCGCGCACACTAATGAGAGGGTGCACAGGTGGGCTGTGGTCTATTCACGCTGTAAGTACCCAGCAACAAAGGCATGCAGTAGTGCTCTACACAGTGGCATGGGTGGGACTTACCAACATCAAGTGCTGTGTGAACCCTCATTAACTTCAAGGTCAATGTTGTTGACTCTGGAGAGGGGCATGAAGAAGCCTTCTGGGATGCTGGTAACGTTCAATTTTTAAAAACCTGACATTACACATTTCCTTTTATAAGATACCAGGAGCTGGAAGCTTAAGATTTGTGCACTTTGCTTTCGCTCATGTTCAACTCAATTAAAAAGCCTGCAAAGATGTTTCTGACTAAGTACTTTTAAATCATCATATCAGACATTGTGATCTGACTGTTCGAGAGAAAACAGATGGCAAAAAAATTAAGGTCATATCCACATAAGCTTATCCTAGATTTCAGCTTTACGAAACTTCCCTGGTCAGCCTCATCTCCAGGGGGATTGAGTAAAAATCAGCCCAGATATTTGTAATGCCAAGGATGGAAATCCAGTTCAAAGGGAAATCCAGTTTACCCTCGAGCAAAATACAGTGGTTGGTTTATTTCCCACAGTCCAGTCACAGCAGCTCTCGGGAGCAGTAGCATCCCAGAATGTAGACACCGTGGTAGTCCCTTCTCAGCGCCCATCTCTTGTGGGTCTCATGCCACACTGCAGGGGGTGATAACAGAGCTCCCATCTCCCCTCATCCCCAGCAAAATGACGACACGGCCCTGTCCTCCGGCCACCAGCTGGCCCAGACTTGCTTGGATGATGGAATGTGGGGAGGATTCACTCTGCCGCCTCCCAACTGAAGCTTTAGGAGCTGCTGTGTGGCTGTCCTGTTGTTCTTCTCCGTCTGTCCTGGGTTCTCAGGTAGTCCGGGTGGACCCTCCTCCTTCTTCTAGAATCACAAAATGAGGGCGACACAGAGCAGCAAAGCCCTAGCTAGCAGGCAGTGTGGGTGAGAAACAAACATGTCTTGTCTTGAGTCAACTGATACTTTGAGGATGCATATTACTGCAGCAGAATTTCCCTGAGCTAACTGATACAAGACTCACTCCACAAGGACAAATCTTGAAGCTGTAAACAGTGGGTTTACATCCTAATAACCTTGACCCAGGGAACAAGCCTGCTTCATCTTCTCAAGTTTCAGCTATACCAAGTGAGGGCTCAGCTGTGCATTTCTGAAACAAACTTCTGGCATAAGAAATGGGTTTCTACAATCACTGTGGAACAGGCACTATGATACTTTTGAGGCTTGGAATAGTAGTCTACTTAAAAATCCGTGGTTTAAAACAGAGCTTTTCCCCAGAGAAGATGACTTTATTTGGATATACAGCCAACAAATGTATACTCCAGTTACCACAAGATGTCAAGAGTTTGATCAATTTGGCAGTTACTCAAATCTTAAAATATGAGCAACAGATCAAGGTCAATCTGTGGACGTGGTCAGGCCAGAAAAAATATTATGATGTGAGTGACTTTAAATGTTAATGAACACTTCTTAGTCTGAGTCTGGTTTTGAGACATTTTTCTCAGCCCTGCGGTGTGCTAAATACCATGTGGACCATAAAAATCTCTTGAGATCCATCCAGCCCATTGGTCTTTTTCTATGCTGTTGACCTCAGGACTCTCAGTGACCATGGCTCCTGAAGAAACAGGCAGTTGAATCTGCTACATTTGAATTTATCATCTTTGTCCTTGAATAGGATTCCTTTTGCTTTTTATCCATGAGTGGTCTCATGATACACCTAGCTTTCCAAAAATGAGACTTAAGGGTCACATGTTGACCCTTTTGCTAGCTTCCTGTGGCTGGTGTAACAAATGAGCACACACTTAAAACAACACAGACTTACTGTCTTATAGACCCTGGGTCAGAAGTTTGCTTTGGGTCTCTCTGGGTGAACAGCAAGGTGCTGGCCAAGCTGGATCTCTTCATGGAAGTTCTATGGGAGAACCTGACCCCTCCCCCCTCTCCAGCTCCCAGAAGCCACGTGCAGCCACAGGCTCGAGACCCCCTCCCTCCATCTTCAAAGCCAGCAGTGAAGGGCCAAGTCTCGGTGCACACTGCACTCTGACCTCCCTGTCATGGCTGCGTCCTCTCTGACCTCCTCTTCTGCCTCTTGCTTCCATTTTTAAGGACCTTTGTGATGACAATAATTCAGGATAACCTCTGTATCTTAAAGGCCGTGGCTGGCAACCTTGATTCCACCACAGCATTAATTTCTCTTTGATGTATAACTGGACATGTTCGCAGTTTCCAGGGAGTAGGACGTGGGCATCTTGTGGACAAGTGGCATTATTCTGCCAAAATATGCCAATCAAATACCTACACCCAGATGCGTTTTCTTAATAGTTGGCCCTTCATTGATTCCTGCTTAATTATCCAGTTTTACTTTCCATCATTCTTAACTTTGAGCCAGTGTTCACAGTAACCCTAAATCGTGGTCTGCCTGGGTAGCCCTGGACTTGGCCCCTTCAGTACCAAGCAGATCCTGATTTGGACGGTCAGTTACGTGGCTGTTCTGTGTTCCCCCAACCAGCCCGTGTGAATTCCCCAGGAACACTGAACTCTCTCTTACGTGCAGCCTTTGCACGTCTCCGCCCTTGCACGGGGTCTCTGCACGCCCTCCCCCATCTGTTTGGAAGCACAGCTCATCCTTCACAGTAAACCCTCGTGCCTTGTCTTCCATTAAATTGTTCTGCTCAGTGGAGGCATATTTGCTCATATTTGTTCTTTTGCCCATCCTGCTCCTCGTACAGGACTCTTGTTATAAAAGGTGGACTGTAAAGGAACTGCTGTTGCTATGCTCTCTCTCTTCCTGAGGGTGAGCTCCTTGAAGGCAGAAAGGACCTCAGGTCTTCAGACGCTCACCCAAGACCCATACACAGAGTTACTTCTCAGTAAACATGGAGAGAGTTGAAATAACTGGGCATCCATCCTCCTGGAAAAATGCAAAGCTAGAAAGTGTTGATTCCCTTCTCCATCGTGCTTAAGAAAAAATTGCCATGTCTGCCTCCAGGGGATCTTCCTGACCCAGGGACTGAAGCCGCATCTCTTATGTCTCCTGCATTGGCAGGCGGTTCTTTACCACTATCTGTTCTGCAGCCATGAACAGTATGAAAAGGCCAAGGATAAGACACTGAAAGATGAACTCCCCAGCTCGGTAAGTGCCCAATATGCTACTGGAGATGAGGGGAGAAATAACTCCAGAAAGAATGAAGGGATGGAGCCAAAGCAAAAACAAGACTCAACTGTGGATATGACTGGTGACAGAAACAAGGTCTGATGCTGTAAAGAGCAGTATTGCATAGGAACCTGGAATGTTAGGTCTATGAATCAAGGCAAATTGGAAGTGGTCAAACAGGAGATGGCAAGAGTGAACGTCGACACTTTAGGAATCAGTGAACTGAAATGGACTGATAAAACATGATACACAGATGACACCACCTTATGGCGGAAAGTGAAGAAGACTAAAGAGCCTCTTGATGAGAGTGAGAGGAGAGTGAAAAAGTTGGCTTGAACTTAACATTCAGAAAACTAAGATTATGGATCTGGTCCCATCCCTTCATGGAAAATAGATGGGGAAACAGTGGAAACAGTGGCTGACTTTATTTTTTGGGGCTCCAAAATCACAGCAGATGGTGACCACAGCCATATAATTAAAAGACACTCTTTGGAAGGAAAGTTATGACCAACCTAGATAGCATATTAAAAAGCAGAGATATTACTTTGCCAACAAAGGTCCATCTAGTCAAGGCTATGGTTTTTCCAGTGGTCATGTATGGATGTGAGAGTTGGACTGTAAAGAAAGCTGAGTGCCAAAGAATTGATGCTTTTGAAGTGTGGTGTTGGAGAAGACTCTTGAGAGTCCCTTGAACTGCAAGGAGATGCAACCAGTCCATCCTAAAGGAGATCAGTCCTGGTGTTCATTGGAAGGACTGATGTTGAAGCTGAAATTCCAATACTTTGGCCAATGAGCGAAGAGCTGACTCATTTGAAAAGACCCTGATGCTGGGAAAGATTGAAGGCAGGAGGAGAAGGAGACAACAGAGGATGAGATGGTTGGACGGCATCACAGACTCGATGAACATGAGTTTGAGTAAGCTCTGGGAGTTGGTGATGGACAGGGCGGCCTGGTGTGCTGCAGTCCATGGGGTCACAAAGAGTTGAACACAACTGAGCGACTGAACTGAACTGAACCGAAATGAGGCAATGCTTATCAACGGATGAATCCACTGGGTGAGTGACAGTAAACTTGGCAATGGGAAGATGGAGATGCCACCACCTAAGACTGATTCTAACATCCCAGAAGACGGCCGTAAAGCATGTCTCCTGATGCGCTGTGGTGTGGCTCACACAGCTCCGCTTATAACGTGTGCTTCCTCGGAATATTGCATCTGAAACGACTCAAGCCTCCACCTTTCATCTGAAAGAAAAAGGGTGGAATAGAAGATTAGCCTGATGAGCCCACAAGGAGCAAACAGACAAATCCTGTTTGGTTGCTCTTCTGCAGGACAACTGATCTAATTTCCAAAACAAGTTAATGTACCAGATAAAAGAGGATGAGGGACTTCGGAGCAATGAAGGCACTTAGGAGACTTAACAACCTCAGTCACTGCATTTTCTTGTTGGGTTCTGAGTCAAACAAACTGACTCTGCGGACGTCTGTGAGCCATCTGGACTGCCTATTGGATGAATTCAAGAAATTATTAATCATGTTGGATGTGATATGGAATTTGGTTAAAAGTGAGAATGCCCATTTTTTAGAGACACACGGTGACACATTTAGGAGTGATACAACATCTGGAATTTGAAAAAAAAATGGGTTTAAAAGAAGGAAAATTCACTAGTGAATAGAGGAGAATATGTGAAAAATGAGACCTGTCTACTTTTAGGTACGTTTGAAATTTTATATCAAATACAAAAAAATAGAAATCCTTGAGCATATGTCTTAAGTGGTTAAATTACTAAGTAAAATAATTTTCTCCCAACTGTGCAGCAAATATTTTCAACAGTCCATGGGGAAGTCAGACCTGAAGAGCTGGGGTCACAGGTAAATTTTAAGGCCTAAGCACATAGCCTGACTCACATAATCGCTGGGTACCTGCCTCGCTTTACACTTGGGGAGTCACGCACTTGGGCAGTGGTCCTCAGTGGCTGCAGACCCTGCCTCTGGTCTTTGCAAGTCACGGGTGAGGCCCCTTCTCCCTTCCATCCTCCACAAAGCCTCTCCGCACAATAGAGATTTAATTCCTGCCCTTGGAATGAAAGAGGGGATGGGTGGCTGGCTCTTTGCACAGGTGCAATACCATAGCTTATGAATGAATGGATGAGGCCAATAAAAAAAGACCATGTTTTGCAGTGAAATTGCTTCACGGTCCTTCTGGGTCCAGAGACTGTTTTTGTACAGACATTGTGTCTACAAACCTCTATCTACCCGGCCAGGCTCTGGAGTGAATGGCTTCACCAGCTTCCCACCACAGTCCCAAGGATTCTCCAAGATGCAGAGACCATTTGACATCAAAGGGAAGATTATTTCCCTATGGACAGCAACAAACACCGAAAACCGGGGTGTGAGGAGTGGGAAGGAGGTAAGAAAAACACAGCCCACTGCTCCTGAGTCACTGGATCTGCAGGAGTTCAAATCCGTGAATCTCCCCATAATTGTTCAGTGGGGTTTCTACATAAATAAATAAATTAAAAAGAAAAAAACAGAGGCACTGGTTTGCATCAGAATCTCATAAAAGGCTATAAAATCCATGCCAGAGACAGCATCCAGTTTAAGAATTCTCTCCTTTTATGTCCCTGCTCTTGCCCCTGCTTCTTTCTGCTCATCGCGTGTTCCCCCTCTGTCCTTGGCAGGCCTCCTCCCTTCCCTCCTGCTCTCTCTGCCTCCCCAAAGGGTCCCCTCCTGCCTTCTTCTCTTCCCTGCCCCACAGTAAATGTGGGCCCTTGGTCTGGCCAGGGGTCTGTGAATTGGAGACGTCAAAACAGATCACATGTCGAGTGCCAGACCTGGGGCACGCACTAGAGGAAGCTTGCCCCTGTGGGTCTGGTTTAGAAACACAGCTGGGGCATGGGCTCAGCTTCACAGGGTCTCCAGAAATCTGGGGGCCGCAATGGGGTCTGGTCCAGACCGGGGCCCAGTCAGCCCTTTCTGGCCCTTGTCTTCTGTCTGCCTCTCCCCTCTCCCCGCTCTGCTGGCCTCTCTCTCTTTCTCCCCGCCAGCCAGGTGGCTCCAAGGTGGAGAGGAGGTTCACATTGGGAGCCAAAAGGGAAGTGATCCGTGGGAAGGATGCTAAGGCGGTCCTTTTTGGACGCCTTGCATAGCCCCCTGCCACCTGCCCAGCACAGCTGATGCTCTCATGTGCCGAGGTCATGGCTCCAGCTGGCATGTGCTGGGGTCCTGCTCTTCAGGGTGGACGGTACACACGGGGCCCTGGACGCCAGGGTGTGGGTCCTCAGGGACAGAGACAGGCTGACTGAACAGATGATAGATGCCCAGCACTTGCTGCACCATGGGGAGGATCGGATGAGGGGAGGACCCAGAGGACCGTCCTGAGGGTGGGGATGGAGGAGGAGCTGAGTAGAGCTTCTGTTCCCAGGGGGAGGGCTCTCTGAGAAGGGGACGCTTGGTCAGGACCTGAGGGAGCAGCCTCCACAGGAGATCTGGGGGAAAAGCATCCCAAAGAGAAAGAATATGAAGGGGCACCCTGGCCTGGAAATGAGGGAGCTGAGGCCAGCCTCAGGGCAGAGGAGGCCAGGACGTGGGAAGGGCCGGGCCTGCATCTCTGGGCTCCTGTGTCTCCGATTCCAAGAGTCATGGAAACCACGAGAGCTTTGAGAAGTGCTGTGTCCTGGGTGCTTTGCACTTCCAGCCTTTCACTTGGCTGCTGTGGAGCAGAGGGGACACAGAGGGGTCTTAAAGGAGGTTGGGCTGGTGATGCAGGGGTCAGCTGGGACCGGGGTCGTGGCTGTGACTGTGAGTAGGGTCAAGGGGCAGGAGTGCATCCTATGTGGGCAGCAAAAAAGATGCCGTTCGGTGACCACTCCTTGCTTTCGGGTCAGAACGATTGGGTGGCGGGCTGCAGTCTTCTAAGAGGGAGAAAGCTACAGGCACCGTGAATCTTGAGGCTAAAATCGGTGGCTCTGCTTAGCCAGGTAAGAGGGCAACACAGCTAAGCGTCGGATGAGAAAAGCTGTGTGAGTAGCTGATGGGCGAACCTCTCTGGCGCTTAAGGCTGGGTCTCTGGCTGCAGGGAGGGACTTGCAAGTCACCAGCATGTGGATGTTACCTGATGTCAGGGTGGCAGGCAGGTCACCCAAGGAGAACCTGTAGCCAGAGGAGCAGGAGAAATGGAGAAGGGGCCTGGACCTGGGAGCTCAAGAAGAGATGGGCCCAAGGAAGCAAAGAGACTTCATTCTGGTCGAGATGCTGCCTCTGCTCAGCCCAACTACAACCAGGGTTAACGCAGGAGGTGACCCCGGGGTCTTTGCAAACTGGCAAGAGGCAGGCAAACTGCTTAGAACCCCAGGGAAGGGAAGGACGGCACAGAGGCAGGAGGCCTTCTGTCTCCTCACTCACAGAAGAAAGGAAGCTGGTGTTTTCCACCCCCAGGAGAGCATCAGAAGCCAGCTCAGGTGACTCATTGATCCCACGAGTCCTCCAACAACACAATGATCCCAGGACCATGGCCGAGGACATCACTTGGGAGCTTTGCCAGAGCTAAGGGGCCAGTTGCGAACTCTTCTTCCTCACCAGGCCTGAGGCTGCCCCAGCTAGACACATGGATGCTGGGTCAGTGCAAGGGGGACCGCCCAAGTAAATGGTACGGCTGGGGGCCCTCTCAGTCACTGTGGGCCTGAGACACCCCTCCTCTGACAGTGGGGGCACCAGCGAGGGGTCCCCCATGGTTACTGCCTGGCCAGGGAATGCTAAGACAGCCCTCCGCCATCAAGAGACACTAGGGGCCTGGTCTGTAGACACCCCATCAGTTCCTCAGGTGGAATAAATGGTACTCCAGCCGCACCAGACGAGCCAAGCATCCCAAACTAATACCACACAAACTCCAACAATTAAACCGCCGTTGGAACCAGAACCTCCCGGTGTAGGCCAGGACCTGTGTGCTACCGTAGACAGGCGGTGGTGTTCAGTTGCTAAGTCGTGCCCAACTCTCTGCGACCCCATGGTGACTGCCTGCTAAAAGGAAAGATTTAAATAGTACCCAGCCTCTCCTAACATAATAGACAAAATGTCCACAATATAATTGAAAATGACCTGTCTTACCAAGAACCAAGAAAGTCACAATTTGAATGAGAATAAGCAATTAACAGACAGCAACACCAAGACAAATGTGATATTGAAATTATCTGACAAGATTTCAAAGCAGAGATCATAAAAAGGCATCAATAATCAGTTATAAATTCTCCTGAAACAAATAATAAAAACAACCTGAGCAAAGAGATAGAAGTTGTAAGAGTCAAATAGACATTATGTAACTGAACTAGACCTCATATTAAAAAGCAGAGACATGACTTTGCCAACAAAGGTCCATCTAGTCAAGGCTATGGTTTTTCCAGTAGTCATGTGTGGATGTGAGAGTTGGACTATAGAGAAAGCTGAGCAGTAAAAAATTGATGCTTTTAAACTGTGGTGTTGGAGAAGGCTCTGAGAGTCCTTTGAACTACAAGGAGATCCAACCAGTCCATCCTAAAGGAAATCAGTCCTGAATATTCACTGGAAGGACTGATGCTGAAACTGAAACTCCAATACTTTGGCCACCTGATGCGAAGAGCTGACTCATTGGAAAGGACCCTGATGCTGGGAAAGATTGAAGACAGAAGGAGAAGGGGACAACAGAGGATGGGATGGTTGGATGGCATCACTGACTCAATGGACATGAGTTTGAGCAAGCCCTGGGAGTTGGTGATGGACAGGGGGGCCTGGCGTGCTGTGGTCTATGGGGCTGCAAAGAGTCGGACATGACTGAGCAACTGAACTGAAAAATACAGTAAGAGAAATTTTGTAGGACTTGCTGGAGAGATGCCATAGGAGGGTCATGTATGGGGTTCTGTTCCAGGAGCCCCAGGTTAACACAGAGGAAACAAGGTGGGAATTGGTGATTGTGTACCGAGAACTCAGCAACTGTATTCTCAGAACTCACTCAAACCGCCCAAGGTTCGTACTGTTATTGCTCCCACTTTACAGAGCGTGATGCTACAACATAGAGATGTGAAGTCAATGTTTCTGCAGTCATGGTGGGTGAGACGTCCTGCCGCTCAGCACACAGAGCAGCCTTTCTAGGGGCGGGGCAGTGGAGGAGACAGAGAAGAGAGCTCCGAGGAAGAGGGGGAGCAGTCAGGCTGGGAGCAGACAGACCCATGGAGCTGCTGGCCGGACAGACTGGTCTGATACCTCCTGAGTGCACAGCTTCGTTGTGAGACAAGCATGAAAGAAACCACAAAGTTATGTGCAAACTGTGTGTGCAGAAGGTGGGACGCATGAGGACTTGCTCACCGCCGTGCGTAGCAGGTGGTGGGAAAAGAATCAAGTCTAGGAGTCAGTGGGGCCCAGATGCTGAGTGGAGAGCAGGGTCAGGCTTTTTTTTTTTTTTGGTAAATGACATTTAAGCAGCATCTGGAAAGATGAACGGAAGTTGGCCAGGTTGTATCCATCTCTTCTTTCAAACATCCCAGTGGGGTTCCTTCTCCCTTGGAGTGAAGTCTGAGGTCTCGTCCTCCAGGACTCTGTGAGCTGGCCCTGACCATCTCTCTGTGCTCACCTCCCTCCTGAACCTTCCAGTTGTCTGCTCCTCTTGGCTTTGGAACCACTGCTCCTTCTGCTCGGAATTCTCCTCCTTCACAGATATAGAGGGCTTCTCAGGTGACTCAGTGGTAAAAAGTCAGCCTGCCAATGCAAGAGACATGGGTTTGATCCTTGGGTCATGAAGATCCCCTGGTGTAGGAAATGGCAGTTCAGTTCAGTTCAGTCACTCAGTCGTGTCCAACTCTTTGTGATTCTATCAGCTGCAGCCCACCAGGCCTCCCTGTCCATCACCAACTCCCAAAGTTTACTCAAACTCATGTCCATTGAGTTGGTGAGGCCATCCAACCATCTCATCCTCTGTCATCCCCTTCTCCTCCTGCCCTCAACCTTTCCTAGCATCAGGGTTTTTTCAAATGAGTCAGGTCTTCGCATCAGGTGGCCAAAGGATTGGAGTTTCACCTTCAACATCAGTCCTTCCAATGAACACCCAGGAAATGGCAACCCGCTCCCATATTCTTGCCTGGGAAATCCCATGGACAGAGGAGCCTGGTGGGCTACAGTCCATGGGGTCGCAAACAGTCAGACATGACTTAGCAGCTAAACAGCAGCAACACACATGGAATCTACTCACTCCCAGTCTTCAGGTCCTGCTCACACGTTTCCTTAGCAAATGGGAGGAAACAGGATAGAACAACCTGGAAAATGAGTATAAATAACTGGGATCAGATTAAGGGATAAACTATAAAGTAGAAATCAATAAGCAGATTTATAGAAAAATAAAATAAAACCCCTAGAAATAAAAATTAGACACACATATTTACAAAATCTAAAGTTCATTGGTCATACTGAAAGCATAGGATTAGAGACAGCATAAAAGAGAGAATTAACAAACTGAGAGGCAAAACCATGGAAATTAACCAAGAGGAAGCACACAGAGATAAAGGCTTTGCCTAAAAATGTCTTTATCTTCACTGTTGAATTACAGTTTAGAAAGATGGACAGAAGCATGTGAGGCTACTGTTATCACCCCTAATCATGATCAGAATATACAGACAAGGACTTCCCTGGTGGTCCAGAGGTTAAGAATCCGCCTGTCTTTTTACCTTGCTTATAGTTTCCTTCATTGTGAAAAAGCTTTTAAGTTTAATTAGGTCCCATTTGTTTATTTTTGCTTTTATTTCCATTACTCTGCGAGGTGGCTCATAGAGGATCCTGCTGTGATTTATGTCAGAGAGTGTTTTGCCTATGTTTTCTTCTAGGAGTCTTATAGTTTCTGGTCTTACATTTAGATCTCTAATCCATTTTGAGTTTATTTTTGTGTATGGTGTTAGAAAGTGTTCTAGTTTCATTCTTTTACAGGTGGTTGACCAGTTTTCCCAGCACCACTTGTTAAAGAGATTGTCTTTAATCTATTGTATATTCTTGCCTCCTTTGTCAAAGATAAGGTGTCCATAGGTGTGTGGATTTATCTCTGGGCTTTCTATTTTGTTCCATTGATCTATATTTCTGTCTTTGTGCCAGTACCATACTGTCTTGATGACTGTGGCTTTGTAGTAGAGCCTGAAGTCAGGCAGGTTGATTCCTCCAGTTTCATTCTTCTTTTTAAAGACTGCTTTGGCTATTCAAGTTTTTTTGTATTTACATACAGATTGTGAAATTATTTGTTCTAGTTCTATGAAAAATACCACTGGTAGCTTGATAGGGATTGCATTGAATCTATAGATTGCTTTGGGTAGTATATCCATTTTCACTATATTGATTCTTCTGAACCATGAACACGGTATATTTCTCCATCTATTTGTGTCCTCTTTGATTTCTTTCATCAGTGTTTTATAGTTTTCTATATATAGGTCTTTTGTTTCTTTAGGTAGATTTATTCCTAAATAATTTATTCTTCTCATCACAATGGTGAATGGAATTATTTCCTTAATTTCTCTTTTTATTTCCTCATTGTTAGTGTATAGGAATGCAAGGGATTTCTGTGATTAATTTTATATCCTGCAACTTTACTATATTCATTGATTAGCTCTAGTAATTTTCTGGTGGTGTCTTTAGGGTTTTCTATGTAGAGGATCATGTCATCTGCAAACAGTGAGAGTTTTACTTCTTTTCCAATCTGGATTCCTTTTATTTCGTTTCCTTCTCTGATTGCAGTGGCTAAAACTTCCAAAACTATGTTGAATAGTAGTGGTGAGAGTGGGCACCCTTGTCTTGTTACTGACTTTAGGGGAAATGCTTTCACTTTTTCACCATTGAGGATAATGTTTGCTGTGGGTTTATGGCTTTTATTATGTTGAGGTATATTCCTTCTATGGCTGCTTTCTGGAGGGCTTTTATCATACATGGATGTTGAATTTTGTCAAAGCTTTCTCTGCGTCAATTGGGATAATCATATGGTTTTTATCTTTCAGTTAGTTAATGTGGTGCATCACATTGATTGACAGGAGAAAATAATAGCAAAGGAAGCAGCTGACAAATAATTAATCTCAAAAATATACAAGCAGCTCATGCAGCTCAATACCAGAAAAATAAATGACCCAATCAAAAAATGGGCCAAAGAACTAAACAGACATTTCTCCAAAGAAGATAAACAGATGGCTAACAAACACATGAAAAGATGCTCAACATTGCTCATTATTAGAGAAATGCAAATCAAAACCACAATGAGGTTACATCTCAGGCTGGTCAAAATGGCTGCTATCAAACAGTCTACAAACAATAAATGCTGGAGAGGGTGCGGAGAAAAGGGAACCCTCTTACAGTGTTGGTAGGAATGCAAACCAGTACAGCCACTATGGAGAACAGTGTGGAGATTCCTTAAAAAAACTGGAAATAGAACTGCCATACGACCCAGCAATCCCACTGCTGGGTATACACACAGAGGAAACCAGAATTGAAAGAGACATGTGTACCTCAATGTTCATCGCAGCACTGTTTATAATAGCCAGGACATGGAAGCAACCTAGATGTCCATCAGCAGATGAATGGATAAGAAAGCTGTGGTACATATACACAATGGAATATTATTCAGCCATTAAAAAGAATGCATTGAATCAGTTCTAATGAGGTGGATGAAACTGGAGCCTATTATACAGAGTGAAGTAAGTCAGAAAGAAAAATTTCAATATGGTATGCTGCTGCTGCTAAGTCACCTCAGTCGTGTCCAACTCTGTGCGACCCCATAGACGGCAGCCCACCAGGCTCCACCGTCCCTGGTATTCTCCAGGCAGGAATGCTGGAGTGGGTTGCCATTTCCTTCTTCAATGCATGAAAGTGGAAAGTGAAAGTGAAGTTGCTCAGTCATGTACGACCCTCAGTGACCCCATGGACTGCAGCCCACCAGGCTCCTCCATCCATGGGATTTTCCAGGCAAGAGTATTGGAATGGGGTGCCATTACCTTCTCACATATATGGAATTTAGAAAGATGGTGATGATGACCTTATATGTGAGACAGCAAAAGAGACACAGATATAAAGAACAGTGTTTTGGACTCTGTGGGAGAAGGCGAGGGTGGGATGATTTGAGAGAACAGTATTGAAACATGTATATGATCATATGTGAAATAGATCACCAATCCAGGTTTGATGCATGAGACAGGGTGCTCAGGGCTGGTGCACTGGGATGACCCTGAGGGATGGGGTGGGGAGGGAGGTGGGAGCGGGGTTCAGGATGGGGACACATGTACACCCATGGCTGATTCATGTCAATGTATGGCAAAAACCACAATATTGTAATTAGCCTCCAATTTAAATAAATAAAATTTTTTTAAAAAGAAAAAAATGAGTCCACCTGTCAGTTTAAGGGACACGGGTTCTATCCTGATAGAGGAAGATCCCACATGCTGGGGGCAACTAAGCCCGTGTGCCACAACTGCTGGAGGCCGTGCGCCTAGAGGCAGCGCTTCACAGTAAGAGAAGCCACCGCGGTAAGACGCGCATGCGCCACAAGGAAGAGAAGCCCCCTTGCCACGACGAGAGAAAGGAAGGAAAGCCATGAGCAACCTAGACAGCATATTCAAAAGCAGAGACATTACTTTGCCAACAAAGATCCATCTAGTCAAAGCTATGGTTTTTCCAGTGGTCATGTATGGATGTGAAGTTGAACTATAAAAAAAGCTGAGCGCTGAAGAATTGATGCTTTTGAACTGTGGTGTTGGAGAAGACTCTTGAGAGTCCCTTGGACTGCAAGGAGATCCAACCAGTCCATCCTAAAGGAAATCAGTCCTGGGTGTTCATTGGAAGGACTGATGCTGAAGCTGAAGCTCCAATACTTTGGTCACTTCATGCGAAGAGTTGACTCATTTGCAAAGACCCTGATGATTAGAAAAATTGAAGGCAGGAAAAGAAGGGGATGACAGAGGATGAGATGGTTGGGAGGCATCACTGACTCAATGGACATGAGTTTAAGTAAACTCTGGGAGTTGGCGATGGACAAGGAGGCCTGGTGTGCTGCAGTCCACGGTATCACAAAGAGTCGGACATGACTGAGCGACTGAACTGAACTGAACTGAGCAACGAAGATCCAGCACAGCCAAAATAAGTAAATCATAAATAAGTTTTAAAAATTAACAAAAAGCTAAAGAAAAAAGAATATACAGACTTCATTCTGTTGTGCCACAGCCTCAATTACCTCCAGGTATCAATGCTTATTGTGAACATGTAGTAATAAACACAGTACAATAGTGATGTGGGAAAAGACCAACGGAGGATTGGGGCAGGGAGCTCTGAAACAGGCTCCTGTGTGTGCTGATGGAACACAGAGCCGGCCCTACGGATCGGGTGGCAGAGTGTGGTCATTCAATAGATGGTTTTGGGATGTTAGGTTTTCCATATGAAATGAAATTACAACACATCTCACCGCACATCAACAGAAACAAGAAATGCACAATCCTGAAGCTTTCAGAATTCAACATAATATCTTTACCACTTCTGGGAATGGAGTGAGATCTTCAATAAGACACAGGAGGTGCCAATTATACTTGAAAATCAAAGTATTAAACTTGTACCTCAAAATTTAAAGCTTGAAAATATAATGCTGATCAGAAGTATGAATTTCAATGTATACAGCCAATGTTATGGGGCTTCCCTAACAGCTCAGTTGGTGAAGAATCTGCCAGCAACACAGGAGACCCTGGTTCGATTCCTGGGTCAGGAAGATCCACTGAAGAAGGGATAGGCTACCCACTCAAGTATTCTTGGGCTTCCCTTGTGGCTCAGCCAATGTTATAGAATGCAAATAATTCTTACAAAATTAAAGAGGTGGAAAACAATGAGATTAGAAAGCAGTAACCAGGATGCTTCTATTCTTCATTAACATTTTGTTTTTAAAGAAAGTCGTGTAAACTAAGTACAGAAAGCCAAGCACTGGGCGCCAGCATGTTCATTCATCTCCAGACTTCTGTCTGAAACAATATACGGAAACAGGAGGAAAATCAAAGTATAGACTCAAGGGTGTGGGGACTGTTAGCTCTAGATCTCAAGACACCTAGAGGCACGCAATGCCCATATTCCTAGGGTTTACTTTTTATTTCTTCTAGAACATGTCTAATGAGTTGACCTGGTTTTCCCTTAAGCACCTTCCAGGTGAGCATCTTGCTTGTAGCCAAGTGGGTCATGAGCACTCTTCTGCTGAAGGACCTTCCCCCTCACTCCCAGAGGCTCTAGATCCACCCCGTGAGGCGGGCGACCGGCCATCTCTCTTTGTTCCCTGGGATCCCCTGCACCTCTTTTCCAGCAATCCTGAGCCCTTCTGTGGACTCTGCAGGCACCCAGCCCCCCACATGCGGGGCCGTGGAAGACAGCCCTGCCCCCCTCCCCGCTTCCCTTCTCCTCTGGTAGAGCGTGATGGGAGCTCTGGGTACTTAGCTTTTATTTATTACCATGGACTGCGGGAACTTAATAACACATAAATCTCAGGTTATGAAGTCACAGCTCTGCATATTCCTGGCTCAAAACGGTCCTCAGGACAAAGTTACTAGGGAAGCAAGCAGAGAAGCACTCTCCAGGTGCCAAGGCCCTTGTGTGGGTCTTTTCTACCTAAGACTCCTAAGACTGGGGGGTGCACTCAGCCTTGAATAAATGAATGAATGAGCGAATGAGGCTGTCTGCAAAAGCACGGATTATTCTCCATGCGTTTACAGGAGAAGAACAGGGCTTGAAGCAATGACGTCCCTGGTTTGAGGTTGCAAAGCCCCAAGGGCCTGGGTGGGAAAGTCAAGGGTTCTCACAGGGACAAGCCCACTGCTGGCAGAGGTCACTCAGAGCTTTACCTTCTCTGGCCTCCTGCGCCACATGTCCTGCAGATAATCTTGCGAGTGTCCCCAAGGGGCTTTCTGCCGCCCCTAAGTGCCCTAAAATCTTCCTCGTCTTTCTCCCATTCTCCACCAGGACCTCGGGCGGGGCTCTGTTTTCTTCCATGAACTCGGCCTATCCTTTCTCCTCCCTGCCAGCTTTCCGATTGCTCCCTGTTTTCTCCCCACCCTTCCTCCTCCTGCCTGAAATCGGCTTTTCTTTCCTCATCCCTTCTCCGGTCCCTGGGTGGGGGCTGGAAGCCTGGCTGGGGATGCTGCTGGGCCTGGCTGCTCTCCACCACCCCACCACTGCCCCACCGCACTGGCAGCTCCCCAAAGCCCCTGCCCTACCACGGCTGGGCTTCCTGCCTCCACTGCTCCTGGCTCCCCTGCGGACTCAGACCCCTTCTGCTCCTGTCCCAGTAGCAGGGAAGGCCCATGGTGGAAGGATGGAGCTCAGATGAGGGGCAGGTCTCTGGACAGGGCTTGGGTCCTGCCTCTGGCCCTGACCAGTGACCCTGAGCAAGTGACGTCCTCACTGAGGCTCAGTCCTGGTGGTCCTTCGCACATTTGCCGAATTTCCCTGAAGGGTCTGCTCCTGCATTCTTCCGGGGCTCCAGGGAGCTGCCACGCCCTCACTCACTGGGACGTTGTTCTTGACTTTGTCTCCTGATCATCCCGTTGCTGTTTCCCAGCGCCACTGGGCTGCTCAGGACAACGCAGCCCCTCCCGTGCCCGAGTCCCGCCTGGGCCTCCCCTGGGTCTCCCCAGGTTTCCCCTTCCCCTGGGCCTCCCCTGGGTCTCCCCTTCCCCTGAGTCTCCCCTTCCCCTGGGTCTCCCCTTGGTCTCCCCTTCCCCCAGGTCTCCCCTTCTCCTGGGTCTCCCCCTGGTCTCCCCTTTGGCTGCCATCTGCTGCAGGCACACACTGGCCTCCCTGTGGGAAAGAACTAGGGCTGGGCAGTAAAGTGGTAAAAACAGATTTTATATAGGAATTATTGCAAGAGAAGAAAAGAGACCTGAACGGAGTTCGACTCCTACAACTATAAGGAAAGTAGGGGCTTACATCCCAGGGCAGCCTGCCGCGGCTGGAGGGTGACTCGGATGGCCGGGTCATTCTTTGCTGGGCAGGTCAGGGTGGCCATACCTCACCTGGGGGTGGGGTGGGGTGGCACGAGGACTTCAGTCGGATACTAAGGACGACCAGAGACCACCGGGAGGATGGTGGAGGAGAGGAAACTGACTAGAGAGATTCAGTTTGCCCAAAGGGAATGATGCCAAGCCCACAGGTGGAGACTAGTTGAGAGAGTGTTCAGAGGAGATGGCATCAGCCGGTCAAGGAGGGTGTCCCGTCACCCCCATAGCAGTCGGCTCTCTTATTTCTACCGTTTGGAGGACACCAAGCCTGGTCTCCTGTTCCCTGGGACGTGGATGGAGCAGGCCTTTGTGACTAGGGCACACCCTCCTTTGAAAAGGGACAGTCCTGCAGGCATCTGGCTGTCTGGTGGCATCTCTGCTCACCCATCTGGGTGCACCTGTGCGTCCCCTCCAGGCCCTTCTCCAGAATCAGAGTCGCTGTGCTGGACTCCAAGCTCAGGCCAGGCCCCGGGCTATTGAAGGCTTGATTGCTGGGTCCAGTGCAGTGAGACGAGCCACGGCTGACCCCTGCATGCCTTCCGCTCCTGGGGAGGTGCAGCCCAAGACCAGTGATGCCAGGAGAGTGGGACCGCTGGAGGCAGCTGGCAAAGTCGGGGCGGGGGGCGGTGGTGGGTACCGTTCAGGAGCCCCTCCTCCTCCCGAGCTGGGCCTGTCCTTGCCAGCACTGCACTCTGGGTCCCCTGCCCACCCATGTGAGGGTTCATGTGGTTCTGCCTATCCTCCCTACCTCCTGATGTCCTGGGACTCACATCAGAGACCAAGCTGGCGAGAACCCAGTCTCCTGGTCCCCACTTCCCTGCAACCCTTCATGTTCAAACCACGGAAGGGTGGGAATCAGCTCCTCCCCCAGCTGAGGGCCCTGCTGTCGAGGAGTGGGCGCGTGGGGGGCCAGTCCTTGTGAGGGATTCGGTGCTGGCTCTACTTGCGGTCCTGTCAGAGCTACCATCCCCAGCCACCCCTGCCACCCCAAGCCCACCATCAATACTCCCAGATGAATCCCAATTGCTTTTCTCTTCTCCAGGGCCCCCAGCACAGCGCATGCTGGAACAAGTCCTGTCGGGACCCCGGAGAGGCTGCCCACTGTTCCCAGCATCCCCACGACCCACAGCTCAGGCATTTGCTCAAAATCACATATGGTCACCAGCAGTGTGAAGGTGTCATTATGACAAAGACTGAGAGCCGCTGTCCCGGGGGGAGCTCCAGCCTCTGGGGGCTCACAGACTCCTTGCAGGGCTGGACCAGTCAGGGGAGCAGGGACCCTGGGATTGGTGGATAGACTCTTCCCTCCCCCATAAAGGAGCAGGTGAATTCAGCAGGGCCGGTGCTCACGGAGCTGATTCAGATCCTGCATATGTTTGCTGCCTCCCGGAGCCCCCAGCAGGCATTTTGCACATCTGTGATTTGTAAGAGGCTTCACCTGCACCTTCCTATTCCAGTTAATCTTGGAGAGTGTATGAGGTGGCCATGACGGTCCCCATTTGACACACGAGGACCGCATGGGCTCAGAAGGACGGATGCTCTGTCTGGGGTTACACAGCCCAGGAAGGCCGGGCTGCTGGCCATCTCCTGCTACTTTTTCCTTCTTTATGCTGGTCTTTTGCGGGGAATTCAGCACAATTTCTGCCTCAGGGAATAAACTGCTATCTGAGGCAAGGTTCCCTGGAAGAGGGATCAGGGGGTGCCCGGCAGCCCAGATCCAGGGCACGCTCCCAGGAGCTGGCCTGCACCCCCAATATGATGGTGAGAAGGCTCCACGGTACCTCGTCCCCCCAAAGGATGGTCCAGGCTGAGCGTAACTCACTTCCACGTGGGTCAGCTTGAGTTCTGGAAAGTCCGTCTCTCCTGCTCCAAGCAGGTGACTCGTAAATTCTTCTTGGGTTGACCTCCAGGAGGGAAGGGTCTCAGTGAGGGGGAGATGGCCTCTATGATGCCGACCACATGAAGCAGTGCCTGTCGGGGGGTGGAGGGCGTGCAATGCCCGCTGTGCCCGCGGGGCCTCAAGACAAGGCGCTTCCTCCCGCTCTTCACTTTCAACTCCATAGAGCTTTGTTCTTTCAAGTTGTCAGAGGGAGGGAATCAGGGCTTTATCTGTGAAGGTTTCCTGCAAACTCTTTGCACAGGTAGCCGAGAGCTGACCTGTTGAGAAAACAGATGAACAGCGTGAGTCATAAAGATTCTTAAGTGACGCGTTTGTGAGAGTTATTTCCAGTGGGGTCACTGCCGGTGAACTGCAAGAGCAAACTCAAGCTCAGTGCCTGGTCTCTGGGAAAACACAGCTCAGAGATCCAGCCCAGGGCCACAGCAATGAAGGTTTTCATTTTTCCAGGTCACCGAGGGGTAAACACATCCATCTGGGCCCGCCGCATCGTAACTGGCCCTGGTGTCCTGGGCAGGAGGGCCAAAGCCTGGCCAGCACACCCCTGCTCTTCTGGGGCCAGATAACAAGGATGGGCCCACACCCTTTACAGTTCCTGGCTTCAATTCCAAGCCCCCCAGGGGCCCTTCAAGTCCGAGGTCCAAGTTCAAGTTTCCCTCTGAGATCCAGGCACAGTCATTCAGACCGCAAGGACACGCTGGGCCTCCGGGGTTTGGGAGTGCGCTGAGGAGCGAGACCATGGCCCTTACTCGCTCCCCTGTTTCCACGTCTGGAAATGGGGACGTGAGGAACTGCCACTTTGTTGTTACTTATCCACTGGACTGAAGGTGTCCCTGGGGCTTCCCCGGTGGCTCGGGGTAAAGAGTCTGCCCGCCAACGCAGGAGACAGCAGTTCGATCCCTGGGTCAAGAATATCCCCTGGAGAAGGAAGTGGGAACCCACTCCAGTATTCTTTCCTGGGAAAGCCAGTGGACAGAGGAACCTGGCGGTCTACCGTCCATATGGTGGAAACGAGTTGACAGGGTGACTCAAGAGCAGCAACAAAGCTGACATGGATTGACGTCCGTTACTTCTGTACCAGGAGCAAGATGCTTACTTGCAATGCTCTCCTATCACTTAGAACTAGTATCTGCATATTATAGGCTTTTACCCCTTGTCGATTTTGTGTGTATATCATGTAGGAGTGAAATCGATTTGGTAATACATTCGTATTCATTTCCAATCAGTGTTGTAACACATGGCCACTAGCTCATTGCCTTGGTGCTCTGTAGGTCAGACTTATCATGTGGGCATCCTTGGGATGTCCCGGGGTTGGCAGCACTGGCTTCTTCCGGAGACCCCAGGAAGCACCTGCTTGCTTGTCTCTCCAGCCTCTAGAGCTGGGCAGCTTCTTCCCACTTCAAAGGCAGCCAAATACACTCCCAATTTCAAGGTCAGCTGATAAACACCCTTAATTCCACCTGCAACCTTAAACCGTCTTTGCCATGGAACCTAGGGATTAGAACTTGGACATCCTTGGAGGCCACTGTCTGCCCTTCAACCTACTAGTCCTCCTAACACTGCTTCATATTTACAGACTGATTCTCTGGAATTTCTTGATTAAGAATTGTTTCTATTTCTGTGCTTCCACACGACACCCTCCTCTCTGCCATCACAGCGGTGTGCATATTATGCCTTAAGGGAGTCCCTTGGGTGTCCAGGATTTCCTTCCAAGCCACCGCCCCCTCGCTGCAATCTTCAGCGCGCCTAACTGGGCAATGACCTCTGTGATGAGACCACCCTCTGGCCAACAGGCATGATAAAGGACATCCAGGCTTCAGAGAGGTTAAAATGTGAACAAAGAATCTTCCTGAAACTGATGACATTCACTTTTATGTTACAGTGAACATCGGAAAGTACTGCATACTTGGTGTTCCAGGATAATGCAAACTCAGCGAGGATGGTATCTCTATGGTCTGTATCTCCAGTACATAAAGATTGCCTGGAGCCAGTACAGGTACAGAAAATCTGTGCTGAGTGAGTGAACGGGCGAATGGATGAATTCAATGGATTGTAACTACTATTATTATTCAGATAAGAGTTACTATGAGTCACTAAGTATATTAAATGAGATCACATTGGCAAGTTGTCTCATAAAGGAAGCTCTTGAGAAGTAAACGCCTCCTCCTCTTGCCTCCAGACTGAACAGCAGGACGCAGTGACCGGCCCCAGTCGACCAGCCCCTCAGGTGGGGGGCACGCAGTTAGGGGTCCGAGCCATGGGGTCGGGAGGGCACAGACGGGTGGGTGGGTGGGTGGGCAGTTGCCACCATAAAGAAATGGTAGTTGTTTGTGATGTTTTTGGTAGGTCCTCCGACACGAAGGATCATGTTTCCTGGGATCTGCCTCCCTGGGCTTCTTGATGTCATAGCACGTGCTCTTGGAATAAAGGCCCATTGTTGCCATCATGAGATGAGATAAGAAACACAGTAAGATTGATCCAGTTACTGTGGGAACAGCATGGAGTTTTCTCAGAAACCTAAAAACAGAACCGCCATATGACCCAGCAGTTCCACTCCTGGGTAGATACCCAAAAGAACACAGAAACTTGCACCCTACTGTTCATTCCAACGTTCTACGGGCATGAGCTTGAGCACGCTCCGGGAGATGCTGATGGAGAGGGAGGCCTGGCGTGCTGCAGTCCATGGGGTCGCAAAGAGTCGGACACGACTGAGTGACTGGGCTGAACTGAACTGATGTTCATTACAGCATCGTTCATAGCAGCCAAGACATGGGAGCCACCTAAGTGTCCATCGACGGATGAATGGATAAAGAAGGTGTGGTTCATATATTTTATATTCAGTTCACACACACACACAACAAACTATTATTCAGCTATAAGAAAGAATGAAATAATGACATTTGCAGGAACATGGATGGACCTAGAGATTATCATACAAAGTGAAGTAACTCAGACAAAGACAAATATCATATGATATCTCATATACGGAATCTAAAAGTGAATACAGATGAACTTACACATCAGAAACAGACCCACAGACATGGAAAATAAACTAGAGTCGGGCACAACTGAAGTGGCTTAGCACAAACACACGCACCACAATACATGAAACAGATAAATATTTATGACCTACTATATAGCACAAATAAAGCTGAGTGCTGAAGAACTGATGCTTTTGAAGTGTGGTGTTGGAGAAGACTCCTGAGAGTCCCTTGGACTGCAAAGAGAGCCAACCAGTCCATCCTAAAGAAAATCAGTCCTGAATATTCATTGGAAGGACTGATGCTGAAGCTGAAGCTCCAATACTTTGGCCACCTGATGTGAAGAACTGACTCATTAGAAAAGCCCCTGATGCTGAGAAAGGTTGAAGGCAGGAGGAGAAGGGGACGACAGAGGATGAGATGGTTGGATGGCATCACTGACTCAATGGACATGAGTTTGAGTGAACTCTGGGAGTTGGTGATGGACAGGGAGGCCTGGCATGCTGCACTCCATGGGGTCGCAAAGAATCGAACACAACTGAGCGACTGAATTGAACCGAATACAGCACAGGGAACTCTACACAATATTCTGTAATAACCTACAATTAACAAGAATTTGAAAAAGATATTCTTTTTCAGATTTATGTATCTGAAACCACAACATTAATTTTAAAAAATTAATTAAAAAAAAAGATGCCAATGGAACTTGTACAGCTCTGGATGGCAGATAAACGTTTAAATAACGTCACGTTATGTTTCCTTCCTATCAGCTCTCAGGCTAAGAATGACTTCCTGAAGCAAAACCCTCTCCCTGTGCTTTTTCTGCTTGAAGGCCCCTCCATCACGTAATAGTGTCTATTAACCAAGTGTAAAATGGTGGTGCACCTGGAGGCCCCAGCCTGGAAAGGCGGACACCTCGTTCCACGTCTTGGGTCTGCATCCTTGCTAAGCTGCATTTTTGGGAAGTCGTATGTGGGATTTGCATCTGGAAACTTCAGGCATTTTCTCACAGGAAGAAGGATGGAAGACCTGCTGGTCTATGACTGGGTCTGCTCCTTCAGACACGGCTCTTCCCAGAAAGGGACCCCTGGGGTCCAGGAGAGATGGTTGTGCTGGGAAAACTTCCCAGCCCATCCCAATTCAAAACTTTGCTCTGTGGGCAGAAAAAGAGCTCAGAGCTGTTGAAAGGCGACTGAAGATAAACAGGAAGCTCAGACTTAATTGCGGGACAACATATTAAACACAGCTCCTTTTATTTTTAGAACTTCATTCTGGGGCCTGAAACTTTGAACGCCAATGAAGGGAACCACTTGCATTTCCAAGAGGGTGGTGACCTTCAAAGCTCTTTTTCCAGGGGGAAGAAATTTAATTTAATCCTGTCTTCTCGTATTTGTTCATGTTAGATTACATTAAATGAGTTATTTTTAATCATTGTTCATAAATCACAGCCGAGATGTGCCTTGAGGCACAGGGCATTTGCATAAAAATATTAATTGCCGCTATCTCTCCTTTTGGATTCGTGGGAAATAAGATGGATGTGCAGCAATGGCGGGCATGGGCTGAGGGTACTGGGCGGGACGAGGATGGGATGAGGGAAGCATCCTCCCTGGTGGTCTTGCTCGGCTCAGAACCTCAGGATCCTCTTCAGATGTCCCCTCCACCAAGCGTAGCCCACCCTGATTGCTCTGGGCCAAAGCACCGTTCCCTCCTCTGTTACCTGTGAGCCGTGACCAGCCTCTCTTAGGAAATGTGAATGTTCTTTGTGGGTCAGTCACCCACGGCCGTGTCCTTGCCTGGACCTGGAGCACCCTGCCTGTGACACATGGCAGAAGAGCTTCCTGCTCATCTGACAGACCAAGCAGAAAAGCCTGGGCGAGAGTCCCTTCACCTCCTGCACCGGCTGCCCTCCGGGCCAGGAATCCCTTAGCAGATGCTCATCGCACAAGGCATTTCGGCAACCTGCTTCACGTTGTAACGCAGGCCTTCTCGGCAGCCTCTCCTTGTGTGCAGATGTATGTTACTCAGAGGGACAGCCTGACCAGGGCCTCCTGCTCTCCCACGCTCCTGAGCACAGATGGAATCAGCTGGAATCCTGGTCGTCGCAGACAAGCCCTCTTGCCCTCCCATGCTCTGCCCCTCCCGGCTGTAGACGGGTTCCTAAAGTCGAGGCCCTGGCCCACTTCTGCACATCTCTTACGTCAGCTGCTCTAACCCTGTTCCTGCCTCCCCCTCATTCCCTGTGCTTGAGCTCAGGCTATGGTTTGGCCCCTGCGCTCTTTGGGAAGTGCCGCCGTGAGGACCCTCCCTTCCAAGGCCTCGCTCTTCTGGCCTCCTCCTGGCCTCTCCCTGCAGCCTCTGCTTCCCCACTAGGATGTGGCTGGACCAGCCTGCACTCAGCCTCCTCTGAGCCCCCTCCCCAGGGACACTGGCATCCTTCACCCACCTGTCTGTTCCCTCCTTCGGCAACAATGGCACAGCTTCAAGTGCTGAGCAGGATGCTGGATGCTGGCACCACACCGTGGGCGAGGGCTGGGACGGAGGATGCCCTGGAGGGCCTCAGTGCAGTCCAGTCACTCAGTCTTGTACGACTTTTTGTGACCCCATGGACTGCAGCACGCCAGGCCTCCCTCTCCATCACCAGCTCCGGGAGTTTACTTAAACTCATGTCCATTGAGTTGGTGATGTCAGCCAACCATCTCATCCTCTGTCATCCCCTTCTCCTCCTGCTCTCAATCTTTTCCAGCATCAGGGGCTTTTCTAATGAGTCAGCTCTTTGCATCAGGTGGCCAAAGTATTGGAGCTTCAGCTTCAGCATCAGTCCTTCCAATGAACACTCAGGATTGATTTCCTTTAGGATGGACTGGTTGGCTCTCCTTGCAGTCCAAGGGACTCTCAAGAGCCTTCTCCAACACCACAGTTCAAAAGCATCAATTCTTCGGCGCTCAGCTTTATTCATAGTCCAACTCTCACATCCATATATGACTACTGGAAAAACCATAGCTTTGACTAGATGGACACATCTGTTTATTTATCTGCCCCACTTGGGTGTTGATGAGACCCCATCTTACCCCTGTTTCCTGATGGAATCTAGGACATCAGATCAGGGAGCATCAGATGCTCCCCCAAAGCCCAGGGAATTTCATCCTGACTCATACAGAAGCACCTGGAATTCCCAGCTCTCCAGCCCCATCAGGGTTACTGAGAGCCAAGCAGGGAAGCATGGTGAGTCAGAGCAGCACCTCCTCCAGGAGTGGGTCCCCTCTGTTGAAATATGTTTGGCAAAGTCTGAGCCCAACAGTTGCGGCCCCTGAAGGGCTGCTCTGAGCTTTTCAGATGCTCATGTGTGCCGTGAGGTCCCCACGCAGGTGCAGAGGCAGCAGGCTGTTTCGCTGGTTTTGTTGTCTGTGTGATTCACGGCACTCGCTTCAGCACCCACAGGACTGGTCTAACACAACAGAATGGCACAATAAGCAGGAACACACGAGGTGTTCAGGCCCCATGCTGAGTCCTCCAGGGGTATGTGCTCATCTCTCAGGTTCTGCTGAACCTCCACACTGAAGGGGAGCAAGCTGAGGTGCACAGGGCCCAGGCAGCGGCTGTGGTGATGGGGAGGTCCAGAGCTGGGCCCACAGCCATGGGCCCCCGTGTGCTTCTCCCCACGTCTCAACCACGTGGCCCCTGAACCCGACAGGATGGGGCTTTGTTGTCCTGCCAAGCACAGAGTGACTCACCGGGCCCTGCTGTCCAGAGAGAAATTAGCACATTTGCTGGAATCCACTGATGTGCTCTCCTAATGAACTCTTTTCATTAAAAACCAAAGTACCCTCACCAGTCCTGGGCTGAGCCCAAGAGCCTCATCCCAACACAGAAGACAGATTATTGTGTGATGACCAATGGCTACTATTTCTGCCTTCACTCTTTCCCTTCGGTGAGACCAACACACGTGATGTAAATCGTGTCCACATGTGGGCTGGTGCTGGGCATGCTGCAGAAAGTGTGTCTGGTCAAGATTGCAGATTGGCTGAGAATGCGTGCACAGGGAGAGAAGAGTGTGGACTGCCCAGCTGTGCAGGCTTGCCCACTCTCCAGACACAGCCTGATCGGTATCGTGGTCCCACGTCCATGGTGTGAATGCTCCACAGTGGCTGAGCGCGTGTCCCTTGTGGCATCACCAGACACTGCCACTGGCTCTCCTAGGCTGGTACAAGCCAGCTTCTGTGCCCACCAGCTGTAGCATCTGTAGCTGTTATCACTGCCTCCTTGTTCTTCTCTTTATTCATTTGTGTATTTTGGTAACAAGAGAGTTGCTCACGGTGACAGAGATTGTGTTGCCATTGGGAGTCCACCGGCAAGGTACAGACAACTTCAAGATGCAAGGGCTGTTATATATTTATTTCAAGCCTGGCAAACCAGCTCGACAGTCTGATCTACATTGTAGACATTTTTGCAAGTGTAAGTCAAAGAGGTCATTCATTGACAATAAATGCAAGATATCAAACCAGAAAGACTTTGGTTAGAGCAGACTTGCGGTATCCTCATGAGATTCCGAGCACCAAAGAATTGATGCTGTCAAACTATGGTGCTTGAGAAGACTCTTGAGAATCTCTTGGACAGCAAGGAGACCAAACCAGTCAATCCTAAAGGAAGTCAACTCTGAATATTCACTGGAAAGACTGAGATGCTGAAACTGAAGCTCCAATACTCTGGACACCTGATTTGAAGAGCCAACTCATTGGAAAAGACCCTGATGCTGGGAAAAATTGAAGGCAAAAGGAGAAGAGGGTGGCAGAAGATGAGATGGTGGGATGGCATCACCAACTTGATGGAGGTGAGTTCGAGCAAGCTCTGGGACAGAGTAGACAGAAGAGTCTGGGGTGCTGCAGGCCAGGGGGCCACGAAGAGCTGGACATGACAGCCACCATGAGATCCCAGGCGGGAAGCAGGGCGTGACTGGATCTGGCCAAAACCATGGGGGTCCAAAGCAACAAGTATTTCAGTTTTCTCCTGTTTCATTTGCGCTATTTGATTTATCCGCTCATTTATTTATCCATCACTGTTGCGTTCCCTCCGCCCACCAGGCACTGTTAGGCACTGTGATTGGGAGCTGGGGGAAGCAGACATCTCATGGTTCCTGGAGCTGGGACCCGCCACCTGCCTGTGTCTGGGGTATTGAGTTGCTGCCCTGATTTTTAGTGAATCTTAGAACTACAGTGCCGACTTTACCATAAATTATCTTAAACGCTTTTTGTTCATATCCATACTACGAAGTTAGACTATGGTAGTCATCCTGCCTTCCTTGCTGTTTGATTCTGATGAGACCTCTTGGTTTTCCTTCAGCACCTGTTTGATTCCCCGGAGGCAAGTTGCCCAAGCTGGCCTTTGAGTTCTGAGTGGTCCAGACTGATGAGAAAGTCTCGGCATGTCTGGGATGCCTGTGTGTTTCATCGCATCTGGGCGAGGGGCATGGAGGTGGTTGTAGGCTGCCCTGAAAGGACTTGCTGAGGAGGAGAAAGCAAAGGTCATCAGGGCTGGAAGAATGGCCCCAGCCCAGGAGAGGAGAGATTCTGTGTGTACCACCGCAGTAGAAAGGAAACAGGGCAAAAGGTAGTTTTGCAGCAGAATCCAGTCCAAGAAGATGGGATGGGATGGGCTGCAGGAGAGTCATCCAACAGGGGGCCAGAACAAGGTCCTGTTTGTGGGGAGAGCTCCCGAGAGCCACAGCCAGCTGCTCACTCTGGGTGCAGCACAGAGGCCCGCAAGGACCCCAGGAAGCAGGAAAAACTAGATGCTGAGAAGTTCATTCAGAGTGAGGCTGAATGTAGGGAGGATGATTTGAAATCCAAGACTGGTTTCATGAGCTGGCCTCTGGCCCATGAGCTACAGAACCAAGAAACCATTCCTCCAGTTCCTCATTTGTGTCCAGCTGAGCCAGCCTCGGGCCACGGGGTAGGGCAGCTCCTTGGTCTCCAGGCCATGAGATGGGCTCGACAGGAACCCCCTACAGCTGGGGGTGTGGCCCCAGGCCTGTGGACTCTGGTGGGTGTTCAGAGAGACGGAGGCAGCCCATCAGGACAGTTGGAAGCAGACGGACTTGGAAGCGAGATGGAGGGGGCATGTCCCCTTAGAGACCCTTGACAGCTCGCCGACCGCAGCCCCTCCTGTGCCACACAGCGAGGCCAGGTCCTTCCTACAGGCAGGGGGTGGGAGCCCCCTCAGGACACCCTGCGGCACTTTCGGGCTAGCACGGCTGAAAGAAACCTAGAAGCAAGGCCATTTTCTCCGGTCTCTAGACCCAGACCCTGTGATTTCTGAAAGGCTCAGAGGAAACAACGTACCTAGAGGAACAGGGAGAGGGGCTGCCTTTGGATGATCTGAGCGCACAGAAGGCCCCCGTCCCTCTCGGCCCGGCCCGGAAGCCCGGATCAAAGGTCCCGATCCACGCCCAGAGCCATTCACTGGAGACTCCACTACCGGGGGCCCATGCGGGTGTCAGAGGCGGTGCCAGGGACTACACATAGCACTTTATTGGAGATCCTTCCTCCTGTCCCAGAAAATGTCTTTTGTTTTTCCAGGCAGAGGAACAAAATCATATGATGAAATAATCATCCTGATAATTAACCTGTTTTATCAGGAGACTTAAGAAAACGTCCACAGGCCATGTATTAATAGCACTAATATTTAATACTGAAAAAAAAAAAAAGGCGTTTATTGCGGCAACCAGGCCTGAGGATGGGGCTGGTCTCTCTAATTGATGCTCTGCTGGGTTTGAATCCGCTCGGTGGGGAGCCGGGGAACATTAATTACCCCGCACCCAGGCCGACACCAGCTCCCAAACACAAGACTTTCCTCCCAGATGGCTCCTTTCTCCCAGCCTTCTTCCTGGTAGACATTATTACATTTCTGATGAGTCAAGTAGATTTTCTGCAGGCATTAAATTTTTAGTAAACAGACCCAAATTAACAGCTATTTATGACATTTCACTCCGGGGATCAAATCAAAAGCACCCGCTTCATATATAAATCTCTCTCCTTCTCCGCTTTTAATGAACGGATATTATTTTTGTTGTTGTTGAAAGCAGAATTAGACAGATGCCCTGCTCCTCCCGGCTCCCTCATCACGCGGGCTCTGTCCTCCAACTGAGAGAGCGCGATTACCTTTAGGAAGCAAAGGCGTAAGCACCTTAATTTTCCATAATTCAGTGAAACAAGGCATACGTCTGAAATCCCCCTTGCGAGGAGCTGTGTTCTCATCCAAGCTAACGGGCTACGTTTGGATGAAAACAATTTAGCCTGTCCTAATGTCATCAGCGGGGCACCACGAGCCTCCCAGAACCTGATCTGGGAGCTGCTCTTCTCATTATTCTTGGTGTTGCGTGGCGATCAAGCAGCGTCCGTCTCTCTGAGTGACCTTGCTGGTGGCAGCCTCGCGCTTAGCGCTAATGAGGATGGCGCCACGGTCCCAGGATGAAAGGGCTGGTGGGGGTGGGGCTGGGGCTGGGTACAGCAGCTGTGAGCATGCATCGGCTTCCCACGGCGAAGTGATGGGCTCACAGCTTATGTACTGTGCGGCGATGAAATACAGCCATACCTGGGCAAAGCTAACCGTCTCTTGGCATGGAGACCTCCTTTCGGGCTCCAGTAAATTTTGAAGAATCATAGACGACAGGTCAGAATTGCAGCTTTCCCCTTGAGGGGAAAGGTTTTCAGTCTGTGTTATTGCATTTGTTCACATCTTCATGAATGGGCAGACGACTGAGCAAGGATGCTGCTGATACCGTGATGAGTAGGAAATGACTGCTGGGTAAGCATGGCAAGTGTTAACACCCTCACTTAGCTCTGCTCCCTCTCACAGACTCATCCAAGGGACAATTAAGGGACTTTGCCAAAGGCCACATTGACAAAGAGAGCAAATAATGGCAACATTATTTTGGAAGCGGGAAAAGAGGGTTCGAGAAGGCAACTTAGCAGACCAGCATGTCTTGTTTGCCTTCCAGGAGAGATGAAGATTTCACCATGATTGACCTACTTAAGAGCGTCAGGGGCCACCTCGAAAGGAATGGGGGAAGTGAGACGGGCAGAGGAAGGTGCCAATAATGGCTTTTTGTGGAGACAGCTCTCACTCTGGATGATAGGACAGGCACCTCCATTAGAAGCTGGAAGAGAATTCCATGGAATCGGGACTATAAATGCAGAAAGGAGACTAGGAGAGACCTTAGAAAAACAGAAGGCAAGTTAGATCTCTGCAGGATGTCAGATATCCTAGTGATGAATTTCAGAATGAGAGACATCACAGGGGAGGGAGGGAACTAGTAATTCAAGAATGTTCCAACAGCCAAGGCCAGGAGGGTCCACACAGACATGCTTCCTGACCCAGGTGAAGAGGAGCAGTAACGAGCAGTCAGCACTTCGGCCAGCTTGCTCAGTTGTGTTACTGCGTCTAGAACAGCAGCCGAGACTAGCAACCATCTGTGCTTCGGTTTGGAATCATCCTTAGTCCTTAAGCTTATGTTCTTGTTGCTCAGTTGCTAAGTAGTGTCCAACTTTTTGCAACTCCATGGACTGCAGCATTCCAGCCTTCCCTGTCCTTCTCTATCTTCTGGCCAAATCGGTGGGTTAAATGAGTGAGCCGAAGCACTTCCCCGACGGTAAGGATCTCTGCAGTCCCCAGGACCATGGTGTGGATTTTAACCTTCCAGTCATGGGAGAGAATAGACCAGGAATTATAGTTGACCTGACCTGACATGAAGACCTCACCTGTGAACCCAAGAAACACTGTGGGATTAGGCTATTTGCTTTGAATGTCTGTCTCAACTCTACATTCAACAGCTGGATACAGACCCACGGGATGGTCATGCTAGCCCATAGGTGCCAGAGTGAGAGCAATGTAAGCCCAACTTCCTGTGTCATCTGACCCCTGGGAGCCCTGCCACCACCTGCTTGGCCACTGTGGCCTTCTGGGTTTCCAGAACTAGCATCAAGTCTAAAGACTTTTGAGTGGAACCAGGAAGATGGGAGGCCTTCCCTTTCTTGACAGCTACCCTGGCAAAGGACCACATGTCCCTCTGGGGATGGCTTAGGAACACTCAGTATTGAAACTGGGCTGTAGCCTGCACAGCCTTCCTGGAGACAGGCCCCTGAGTCCCCTGCACCTTGTTTATAGAAAAGCTTTAGCCTTCTAGGCCTTCCCCAAGTTCCAAAGAGCAGATTTAATCAGAGAAGTGAGAAAATGCAGAAACAAAGCAAAAAAGCCAAGCACGACAAAATAATACTAGTCTAGCCATTAAGCCTAGTCAAGGACATTTAGCTCTCAGGGCTACAGATAATATCCTGGGCCATGTTCCTGAGCTGCCTTGCAGGTATTGAAACCCCTACCAGGTGGAAGAATTTATGCATGGTGACCACCAGCACGTAGACCCCAGACCTGTTGGAACCAGAAGACAGAGCTCCCTGAAACATCACTCTGTTACATCACTGTCAACCAATCAGAGAAATGTGCATGAGCTGATCACACACCCTGTGACCCTCTCTTTCACTCTGTCTTTAAAAAACCCTTCCCTGAAAGTCATCCCGGAGTTGGGAATCATCTGAGCATGAGCTGGCCCTCCTCCTTGCTGGGTGCCCTGCAGTAAATGCTGTATTTCTTTCACCACATTCTGGTGTCGGTAGATTGGCTCTGCTGTGTGTTGGGTGAATGGACTCGAGTTCGATTCAGTAACGGTGCACACTTACAACTACGTCACAATGTCATTCCCCAAAGGGACTGCACCTCTCCCCCAGATGGTGTCAGGCCTATTAGCTGACCGAAGTCTAGGGACGGGGGGAGGTCGTGAGTTCTTACAGTGAAACAGCCAGGTTTTTTTTTTTTTTTTTACCACCAGAATGAGATGCTGTTTCCAGAACAGAATAGTTGTACATGCTATCTTAGAAGGCAGACTGCCCATCTATTTCACTTACAGGGAACTTATGATCAAATAGCCATCAGCATAGTTCCCTCCAGATCTGACTCCTCCTGTCATCCTTATTATTAATGACCAATTGGAACCCAGTGACAGAATCTGTCACCATTAGCTCCAGTCTTCAGAGGGTGGACCCTGCACTGCCAGGAGCTTCTTAATGCTCTGGTGAAGGACGTGTCCTCTGTACCACCTCAGAGATGTAGTTTCCGTGTAGCTGAGCTGTTTTCACATTAAAGAACCAGCCCTCTTTTACATGAAGGGGACCACCGTCCTGGTCTACCTGTTGAGGAGTTTCCCAGGATTCAGCTCGTCAAGTTTTAAAACCAAGAACATCTCAGGCCAACTGGCATAAAGGTTTCCTTTTTACTTCAGACTCCTTACTGGAGAGCATGGTGGGAAAGAATTCTCGATCTCATGTTTACTGAGTGTAGGACTCATCTGGATGTAAACAAAGCAAATACTCAGAGTTCCTCAGCTGTTCAAGTGGAGTCTTTTAAATCCCAGAGGAATGCATCCTTATCAATAAATGTCCCCTGACCCAAACTTAGATTCCATTTTTTTTTTTGGTCTAGCCTGCTCAGAATCCATCCTGAAGCAGGCTTCTCAGATCCCATCGCTGATACAAACTGCTAAGATCTTCCAGTTGCCTTGGTATACATTCCATCTTCTCCCAGGGTGGACCTGGCGACCTTCTCTCTGGGCTAAGCTGAGATTTAACCACACTGCAGGCTTGGAAGAAATGAGAAGTCATGAACGAATTGACATCCCTTTATGCGGCAGCTACTGCAGGTGGGGTCATCATGAGGTCTTTATGCCGCAGGAGATTAATTCATCTGAAGCGAGAGCCGGGCAACCTCCACCAGCATGAAACCTGCACCAGCATTTGGAGGTTCAAGTTTCCCAGTTCCCTTGTCCATTTCCAACCATCTCCTCAAGTCTCCTTTCTTTTCAGGCAGTTCTTAAGCTCAGCATGGAGACCAGGAAAATGTGTGAGTTACAGAGAATGTCAACTTTGAATTCCTGCAAACTACCCTCTTCTGTGATGGGTTTGATCCTCAGTCATTCTGGCCACACGAGATAATGGATGCTTTCATGGCTGTCATAGAAACCTTCGGGTTCTCCAACCAGGCTTCTCTTGTAGATGCAAGACCCTTATTTTAACCTGCTCTTTTAATCTCTCCAGGGATGTGATCAGAAGCCAGCACATGCCACAAATACCACAACCTCGGCCATTGTCCCTGCTGCCATGGTGCCCAAGGGGAGCAGTCACTTCACTACGCAGAGCCTTGCCATGTACGAGCACTCTCACCCCTGCGGCCATCAGCGTGCACGGTGTCACTGCTCATGGAGTACGACCATCCAGCGCTCTCCCCCGGCAAGGAGGCCGCCCATGCTTCCATGGGCAAGGTGAGAAACCCAGTCTCTAAACCCCACTTCAAGGTTCTAGCTCCTGATCCCTTCCTGGTAGCAACAACTGGGGTCTTAGCAGAAAACAAAATGCACATGAACAGCTTAGGGGAGAGACCTGAATGAAGTGATAGCTCATAAGAGTATAGGGGGCCTGAAGGAAGGAAACGGGGGCCACCAGGCAGCCAAGGATTGTCAACAACAGGAAGACTCTGGCTCCTCAAGAACCAAACAGACAAGGGCGGATGCTGTGTTCCCAGGGCCCTGTGGGATCCGACGCTCTTGAGAGCTGCAGCTTAGGAGGGAGAGCCCCAAGGTGTGGGCTTCCCGAGAAGTGGGCTTCCACTCTTGCTGGACAGTGGATGGATCAGGGAGGCGATGTCCCCTCCCACCCTCCAGTCCCCTGCGGTGCCCTCCATTGGCCAAACCCATAGAAGGGGAGGGAACACAGCAGGGGAGCCAAACACAGTCTGCTGATGTCACGCCAGGGAGGGAGGTAGGAGGGAGCAATGCGGAGTGGAAACTTGGTGTTCAGGTGCTCAGTCGTGTCCGACTCTTCATGACCCCATCGACTGTAGCCCACCAAGCTCCTCTGTCCACAGGATTCTCCAGGCAAGAACACTGGAATGGGTAGCCATTCCCTTCTCTAGGGCATCTTCCGGATCCAGGGGTTGAACTTGGGTCTCCTGCCCTGCAGGGTGATTCTTTACCCCTGAGCCACCGGGAAGCCCGGAGTGGAAATAACCACTCACTTTATCTTTTTCTCCCTGGCAGCTGTTCAGAGGCTGTCTTTGTCACACTGAGCTGCACCTCCGCTAACCCTATGCCCAGGCATGGAGCTTGTTTTTATTCGGCTTTGATACGTAGCACTTTAATTGGTGGGTTCATTTCTTTGAACGTTATGGAAATTTATCTCTGCTGGTATGTCTTCATCCCTAGTCTCTTTCTCTTTCTTCATGGGAAGAAAAAACCTCAGACTTTCTTATTCTCTCATCTGGAGGCAATCTTGAATGGTGATGAAATGTGTGATGTCTGAAGAAGGATTTGAATCCTATTTCCCAGAATTCCTTACTGTGTGACTTTGGGCAAGCTGCTTAAACTCTCTGTCCTGCTGGAATCTCATTTTAAAAGGAAGCCTGAGCCCTGAAGAATGGATGCTTTTGAACTGTGGTGTTGGAGAAGACGCTTGAGAGTCCCTTGAACTACAAGGAGATCAAACCGGTCAATTCTAAAGGAAATCAGTCTCGAATATTCATTGGAAGGACTGATGCTGAAGCTGAAGCTCCAATACTTTGGCCACCTGATGCGAAGAGCTGACTCGTTGGAAAAGACCCAGAGGCTGGGAAAGATTGAAGGCAGGAGGAGAAGGGGACAACAGAGGATGAGATGGCTGGATGGCATCACCAACTCAATGGACATGAGTCTGAGCAAGCTCTGGGAGAAGGTGGAGGACAGGGAAGCCTGGTGAGCTGCAGTCCATGGGGTCACAGAGAATCGGACATGACTTAGCAACTGAACAATAACAACAAATCAGCAGTTTGCAGCTTTGATGTGAGGATTAAACTGATGACACTAACATATTTAAAAACTATATAAATCCCGCCTACAGCTGTTGTTATTGTTGTTGCTAATATTAATGCCGTCTCTTAACTTGCCTATTAAACCTCCCGTGTTCTTATCTCTCTGAGCTGCATTTGGGTTATTTCATCATATACATCCTTTAGGTTCATATTCTAGATTCATAGTTATTTTCTCTTCTTTTTTCAAGTTATTTCTAATTTGCTTTTAAACACACATTAACTTTTTATTTAAAACCATCTTTTTCATTTATTAAGAAGTTTTCTAAATGTTTGAATATATATATATATATATATTTTTTTTTTTTTTTGCAAACTTAAGTAAATTGCACACATCTAATGCCCAGAGATCTCTCACAAACATGCACGTAGCTTCAGTCCAGATCAAGATGCGGAATACTGCCAGCTCCTCTTGCCTCCTAACTGTCCTCCCAGCCAATAACCCCTAAGAAGACACACTCGGCAGGCCTCAGATCCCCAGCGGGGTGGGGAAGGCTGACTATGCTTTGTCCCTGGTCCCCAGGCTTAAGCCACTAACTGAAGAATTGGCGTAAAGGGGCCCCCGTGAAGCAGAGACACCACGTTAGCAAAGTACTGCTGCTGCTGCTCCGTTGTTTCATCGTGTCTGACCCTTTGTGACCCCGTGAACTGTAGATAACCCTCCCAGCTCCTGTGTCCATGAGATTTTCCCAGCAAGAACACAGGGGTGGGTTGCCATACCCTCTCCTAGAGGAGCTTCTCGACCCAGGGATCAAACCCACACGTCCTGTGTCTCTTGCCTTGCAGGCCGATTCTTTACCACTGAGCCCCCGGGGAAGCCCTGCAAAAGTCCACCCATCTCTAAACCCCTCGCTTCCCCAAAACACCAACTAGTTCAAGTCCTTTGTTTTCCTAGACGTGTCTGTGTGAATTTTGAATGCCACACAATGCAGTCCTGTACTTAGGACGTTTTTGGGAGGCACTGACTTCCACCATCAAGAGGACACCTGTGAGAGCCGCACCTGGCGATGCCGGGCGAGAGTTCTGTGCTACAGTCAAAGTGCCGCGTGACTGCAGCGCGATCGGAGGCCGGTGCAGTGGTCACAGCTTTGCAGTTGTTCCCGCTTTCAGACGGCTACTTAGAGAGCTTGGAGAGTGTGTCTGGTGGAGCATGTATAAAAACACGTGGGTATTTACGTGGAAGCAGAGTTGCTAGGTTTGAAGTTGATGATATGGTAAATTTGCCAGGTGCTTACTACCTCCCGATCTTGCTAAGGGGTTGATGGAATCTGAACTTCTATCAGAATTCCAGTCACTTTGCAGCATCTTTTGCTTCCACATAAGCCGTTTTGGTGGGAGTAGAGGGTTCTCTCCTTTTGATTCCATTTTTATTTTCCTGATGACTATGCTTTTTTCTCTTAGCCATTTGGAGAACATCTTTTGAGGAGGGCCTGCTCATGTTTGTTTGTTCTTTTTTTTTTTCCCCCCATGGTACTCTGGGAGCTTCTATCTCTTTTTCAAAATTACTTTGTACAAACTCTGCTACATTCTAGATGTCTGTATTCAAATATATCCTCCCATGGTATGGCAGGGATCTTTGGTTTTAATTTCCTTAGGGAGTGTGCTTCAGACCATGCAGTGCACGGATACTGAGCACGCAGTTCCAGCCGCTTTGATGGGCGCGTGTGCCCCTGTGGCCCATATCCCCATCGAGATGTGAAATATTTCCTTTAGACTGAAGGTTGTCTCCCAGACCTGCCCAGTTATTCCCAGTACACTCTCTAATGAGGAAATAACTCTTCTGATTTCTATCACCACCTAGATTATTTTTTCCTATTCTGGAAATTCATTTGGATAGAGCCTTACAGCCACTCCAGTATTCTTGCCTGGGAAATCCCATGGACAGAGGAGCCTGGCAGGCTACAGTCCACGGGGTTGCAAAGAGCTGGACACGACTGAGCAACTAAAACGACAACAGCAAAGAGTCTTTGAGCAGGCGTGCTGGCTTCTTTCGCTCGGTGGGTTCTGATTTCCATCTACATTGGCATGTGCTTTAGGAGCTTGACGCATGTTGTTACTGGGTAGCTTTTCACTGCATGGATAAACCACCATCTGCTTATCCATTCTACTGTTGATGGATATTTGTATGGTTTCCTGTTTTGGACTATGATGTTTAAGACTGCTCAAAACAATCTTATAAAATCTATTTTGTGGACACATATTTCCATCATCCCTCCAAGAGGGACTGGAGAGTAATAGGGTAAATATATGTTTAACTCTTCAAGAAATTAGCAAAACATTTTACCAAGTGGTGGTTTCGTTTTGCATTTCCACTAGAAATATGTGAAAGATAAAGTTGTTCTAAATCTTTGAAAACATTTGTTGTCAGTATTTCTAATCTTGGTCATATTTATGGGTATGATAAAGTGGTTCTGGGTCGGTTTTAAGTTGCATGTATAATTTATACAGAGAGAATTTGTGTATGTATAACACATATATATATATGATCTGTGGCTTGTTTCTAAAATTTTAATGTTTATTTTTAGCAAGCAGAGCTTTCATCTTGGTAAAAGTTTTAATAAATTTAGAAGTTCATTGCTCTTCTCTAAGAAATCATTGTCCATTCAAGCTCTACAACCTTTAGGATACAGTTTTTCTTAATTTTTACCAAAAACACTTTTACAATTTTGATTGGAATTCCTTGAATCTATTGTCAATAATTAAATTAGGGAGACCTGAACCTGATATGAAATTTAAACTTTCCAACCCATGAAACACACACACACACGTATATCCATTCAGTATATATTCTTAAAATAACCTCAACAGTGTTTTATAGTTTTTGGTATAGTGATTTTGCAGATATTTTCTTTTCTTTATTTTTGAATATTTTTTGTTTTTATGCTATTGCTATAGAAAAACTTCATCTTCTTGATGCTACGTTAAAGATACACAATTGAGTTTCTCTTGCTGTCCTCGTATTCTTCACCCTTGCTAAAATCACTTATCAGCATAAGAAGTTGTTTTTTGTTTTGATAGATTCCTGGTTTTCACACATGAAACTTGTTTCTTAAAATGAAATAAGTGCAGGTTTTCCTTTCAAGTGCTATGCATTTATTCCTTATCCTTGCCTTATTACATTGGATATAATTTTCACACATTATTCAGTATAAATAGAGCAGACATCTTTGCCTTGCTCCCAAATTCTAGGAAGAAATCACTCAACATTTCACCATTAAGTAATGTTAGTTGTGGCTGGTTTTTATAGATACTCTTTTAACAGAGTAACTTTTCTTCAGTTATTAGTTTGCTAAACATTTTCATTATGAAAAGCTGCTGAATGTTGGTCAAATTTTTTTTTTTGTATCTAATGAGATTATGAAAAATTTTTCTCTTTTATTCTGTCAATGTTAATTAACTGATGTCTGAATATTAAACCAACTTTGCATTTCTGTGATGGCTACTTACTTCTAGCATATTTTGTATTCAGGTATTGCTGGGTTCAATTTACTACCAGTTTTTAAAGGGTTATTTTATCTACATCTGTGATGAACATTACCTATAATTTTTTTTTAAATTTTCATAGTGTATTTTGTCAATTTTGTTAAGTTGTACTTTCCAAAGGATTTTTCCATTTTCCTTAAATTGTCATTGACATAAAGTTTTCTATCTTCTTAATGCCTACAGGATCTGCAGTAATATCTATTCTTTCCATTTTCGTAGTGTTAATTTATGTTTTCTTTATTCTTAATCAATCTTGCTAGGTGTTTTAAAACTTTATTAGTCTTTTCAAAAAACCAATTAAATTTTAATTATTTTTTAATTTTATTAACTCTGCTCCTTTCTTCCTTAGCTACTGTATTCTATTTACTTTGATTCAATTTTCTCTTTCTAGCTTCTTAGGATAAATTTAGATAATCAAAATTAAATCTTTTGATTTTAATATATGTTTAAAATTGTAAATTTCCAATTAATCACAGCTTTAGTTGCATTTCACAAACTTTTGCTCTGTTGCATTTTCATTTTAAGTTTGAAAAACATTTTCTAATTTCCCTTATAATTTCTTCTTTACTCATTTTATTTAGGTGGTCACAGGATACACAATCAGTATGCCAAAATCAAGTGCATTTTTATTAACTAGCAACAAAACATCCAAAAATAAAATTAATCAAATAATTTTATTTGCAATAGTATCAAAAAGAATAAATACTTAGAAATAAATTTCAACAGAAAAGCATGACTTCTAAAATGATATTCATAATCATTGCTGAGAGAAATGAAAAAAAATTTAATTGAGGGATATTTCATGGCCATGGATCTGATGATTCAATATTGTTCAGATGAAAAAGTCACCTATAAATTCAACACAATCTCTTCCAAACTCCAGTGAATTTGTGTGCAGAAATGGACAAGCAGATCCTAATGTATATGGAAATAGAACAAAAATGGAAAAAGAAGAGTAATGTTGGGGGAAGCGCACAAGTCTATTTTGAAACTTGGTATAATGCTCAGAAATCAGTAGTGTTGATCCAAGGAAAGGTATATGGTTAATGGGACAAATTTGAAAGTCAAGCAGTATATCCCGATGTTTATTATCTCTTGACTTTTGATAAAGCTGCCTAGATAATTCAGTGAAGAAAAGAACAGTCTTTTCAGCAAATGGTTCTGGGATGACAGGACACCCACATACATAGAATGAAATAAACTAGGATCCTTGCCTCACACCACACACAAAAATTAACTCAAAAAGCATTATAGAATTAACTATAAAATCCAAAGCTAAGCATCCTCTAGAAGGAAACATGATGAAAGTCCCTTGTAATCTTAGATTGGGCAACAATTCTTACAAATGAGAAATAAAAAAGAGGAAAAAAATGGTAAATTGGACGTTGAAAGTGAAAGTGAAGTCGCTCAGTCGTGTCCGACTCTTTGCGACCCCATGGACTGTAGCCTACCTGGCTTCTCCCTCCATGGGATTCTCCAGGCAAGAGTACTGGAGTGGGTTGCCATTTACCAAATTTAAAACTTTAGCACTTCAAAAGACCTTGTTAAGAAAATAAAGCAGTCAGAAATGTTTGCAAATCATATATCTAACAAAGGAGTTTTATCTAGGATGTGTAAAAGACCCCCAAACCTCAATAAGAAGAATATAAGAAGAAACAGTAAGAATTGTTTAATCCAATTAAACAAAAGCTTTGAAGAGAAATTTCAGCTAGGAAGATATATACTTGCCAAAAGCACATGAAGCATGGTCCCTATCTGTAGCTGTGTTGCTGTTTCGCGTCTGATTCTCTTGCAACCCTATGGACTGTAGCCCACCAGGCTCCTCTGTCCATGGGATTCTCCAGGCAAGAATACTAGAGAGGGTTGCCATTTCCTTCTCCAGGGGATCTTCCCAACCCAGGGATGGAACCTGGGTCTCCTGCATTGCAGGCAGACACTTTATCCTCTGAGCCACCAGGGAATTATTGATATAGTTAGGTGTAATATACCCTTTCTGTTATTTGTTCTGATTTTTGTTCCTTACTTCTCTCCTGCTTTTCTTAATCAACTATAATTTAGAATGTTGTTTATGTCCTTTACCAGTATTTTCATTTTCCACGCATGTGCGTATTTGCATATGTGGTGAATGTGTTTTAAGTGCTTGGGTGTTTCAACATGATCCTTATCTTATCAGTCTCTTGGGGTTAATATTAAGTGATTTAATCAAGAGTTTAAGAACCTCCAGCAGCAGCATCCTTAGTCTCCTGTACTTTGCACTATTGTTCTTACATATTTTATACCTTGATACATTGTCAGTCCCACAGTACAGTGTTATCACGATATGACTTATCTTAATAGTCACTCACCCAATGCATTTCAATCTTCTCTGCTGTCTGAGTTTTCATTCTATATCATTATCTTCCGCCTGAAGAACTTCTGTTGGCATTTCTTTTACTTTTGGTTCATCGGTGACTAATTTCCCTTCTATGAGAAATTGTCTTTATTTCTTTCACATTTGTTTTGAATTACATTGCGCTGGTTCTGTAATTCTGGTTTAGGAGGTCATCTTTTTTCATACTTCAAAGACACGGCTTAGCTTTTTCCTGGTCTCCAGGGTTTCTGACGGGAAGTCAAATAGTGGGTCCTTTGTATGTATGTAGCTAACACACTTTTTTTTGTTCTTCAAATTAGGCAATTTTCATTTCTCTGTCTTCAGGTTCACACTTCCTTCTGCAATATGCAATCTCTTTTAATCCCTCTAAAGTGAATTTTAAAAATTCATACATCGTTCTTTTCGGTTATGGAATTTCTGTATGGTTATTTTTATGGTATCTATTTCTCTGTTGAGACCACTACTCGTTCGCTCACTACAGCCATCCTTCACTTTAAATCACTGTGCATATTGAAAATAGCTGTTTAAAAGCCCTGTTTACTGTCTCAACATCTAACTCACTCCACATCACTTTCTCCTGATGCTTTTTCTATTATTACCTGAGGGGCATTCTCTTCCATCTCTTCTGATGGCTGATAATATTTTCAGTATTCTCTGGACATTGTGGTGATACATTTTAGGGAGGGGAGATTATATTCCCTTCCTTAAAAGGTTTTTGCGTTTTTGTTTGTTTTCCTAAAAGGCAGATTTACTTTCTTTTGTCAGGATTTCTTTTATGTTGTTATGACAAGTGAACTTTGGTTTGAGCCTGAGTGTGTGGTTCCTTCCTGTATTATTATTCTGACTCCTGGCTCAGATCTGTCTGAGTTCTCAACCAGATACCCAGGACGCTCAAGGAGGCGTCTGGGCCTCCACTGGCCACTGGAGAATACCAGGTTATTCCTGCTTGGCCATTCCCAGAGTCTCTGGTCTCCTCTTGGTCCCCAACAGCACTCTCTGTCAAGCCGGACGCTCACCCTGGCTTTTGCAGCCCCGCTCTTGGCTGAGGACCCCCTTCTCAGATCCTTCCGGCCTTGTCCCATCTCATGCTGTGCTCAGACAGGGGCTCGCTGCTACTGCCCGGAAGCTGGGGGTCACATGCAAAAAAGCACACGCAGAAAGCCCGGGGTCAACGTGTGCTCACCTCCGGCGTCTGTTCCCAGGACACAGCTCTGCTCTGCCTCTGCCCAGAGTCTGTAACCTGCTCTGTGGTTCAAGGGGAAACACCAAGTTCTTTACCAGTGACTCTACAATGGTATGATGACCAGAAGCCAAGACCTGTGCCTTGACTTCACTCTCTAATGGGTACATTTTGAAGAAAAGAAGTTTCAAGCGTAGCCCGGTTCATCTTCTCGCTTATTGGAAAGCCCTTGTTTGCTCTCCCTACCTCCGGATTCCCTTGCACTAGTTTTCTTGATGGCGTTTCTATTATCTAAGAGTGATGTTTCTCTGTTTCTTTTCATGACTGCCTGTATTTATATTCTGCTCTTGATGGGGCGGTGCATTTTAGGGACAGTGGCAGATACTTGCTCCAGAAGATGACCTTCTATGTCCCATCATGGACTCTGACCCTGTGGTCTGGGTGGTACTTCCACCAGGGCATCTTCTTAAACCTGAATCTGATCATCTCACCTCACCCGCTGCGTCCGTCTCCTTGGTAGCCTTCCTACCCTGGGGGTTCAATGTAAAATTCTGACATTGGCAGAAAGGCCCCCCTTGACCAGGTTTCACCAGCTGGAGTCACCTGTATCAGCTGCCATGAAAATACTACAGACTGTTACTGAGCCAAACTCTGTTCACTTGCCCAACACACAGCAAAGCCAGTCTGCTGACACCGAGTGGCGGCGAAGGAGAATAGAGGGGCAGCTCATGCTCAGAAGACGCAGATCCTGTATGGTTTTCAGGGAAGCGCTTTTCAAGACCAGGTGAGGGAGAGGGTCAGCTCCTGGACAGTGTTCTGATTGGGAGCTGGGGAGGTAACTGGTGATGTCTCAGGAATCTCGGGCATCAGCCTCCTGGTTCCAGCAGGTCTGGGGTCTATGTGCTGGTGGGCAGCATGCAGTTAACTTCTCCACCTGAAGGGGGTTTCAGTATCTGCAAAAGAGCCCAAGGACATGGCTCAGTATATTATCGGTAACCCTTGAGGAGGAACTAAAGGTCCTTGACTTGGTTTTGTGGCTAAACTGCTATTATTTTGTCTTGCTTGACTGTTTTCCTTTGTTTCAGCATTTTCTCACTCCTCTGATTAAATCTGCTCTTTGGAACTTGGGGAAGGCCTTGCAGGCTAAAACTTCCCTACAAACAAGAGGTGGGGGGCATGGAGGGAGGGGTCTGTTGTAAAGAAGGGCCCTCAGGGTCCTGCTCGGTGTTAAGAAGGCCTGGCTTAGAGAGCAGGCATTCACTGCGTCACCCCCTGAGGTCGGAAGTCTGAAGGCAGAGGTTGGTCCCTCCTGAGGTCTCCAGGGGAGGGTCTGTTCCAGGCCTGCCTTTGGTGTGTAGGGGGCCGTCCTCTCCCCCGTCTTCATGCCGTCTTCCCTCAGCCCATGTCTGTCTCAGGGTCCAAATTTCCCTCTACTTTAAGAACACTAGTCCTACTGATTGGGGTCCCCCTAAAGACCTCACATTGACCTGACCATCTGCAAAGACCCTGTTTCTCAAAGAGGTCATACTCACTGGTATGGGCGTCACACCTCAGCATCTTCAGGGGACGTGATTCAACCCACCAGCCCTGCCCCTCAGCCTCTGCTTCTCCGTGCACCATCCTGTGCTTTGTTCCTACAAACCATAGGCACTTTCTTTCCCTGGCCTTTTCCCCAGTGCCTGGGGTTCAGCCCACCCGCTTAGTGCCCTGAGTAACCTATATTCACCATCCAGGTCTCAGCTTAAAGGGTGTTCTACCGCAGAGAAAGCCCCCGACGCTGTGCGCGTCTGTGCGCCCAGTCCTGTCTGACTCTTTGCGACCCTGTGGACTGTAGCCTGCCAGGCTCTCTGTCCATGGCTTGTTCCAGGCAAGAATACTGGAGTGGGTTGCCATTTCCCCCTCCGGGGCATCTTCCAGACTCAGGGACTGAACCCGAGTGTCCTGTGTCTCCTGTATCGGCAGACGGGTTCTCTATCACTGAGCCTTCTGGGAAGCCCCCGTGACCCCCTGCTCCCCTCTGAACTGTGTCCCCACTGGTCCTGAGTCTCCAGACACACTCGCTTTGCTTCTCCCGGCTTACAGCGTTCTGTCTGACTTGTTGATCACCGAGTTGTATCCGACGGTCTTCTGTCACCACCATTTCCTCAGGGCCTGGGATGATGTCTAATGCGTGTAATGCACTCGATGTTTGGGGCCAAATAGGCTTTCGTACGAGTTTGCTGAGGTTCGTTCTCTGAGAGTTTAAGCGCTGGTTTATAACGCCAGTCACGATGTGATGAGTGCAGAGGTAATGGAGAGGCCAATATTGTGTGTAATTGCCCGGGGCCCAGGGAGGGTCATTACCACCGCCTGTTCATTTGCTGGCCCTCCAGGGGCCGTGCAGACACTGCCGAGCTCTCGGGGGAGGCGTTTCCTGGGGACATCAGAATGCAGAGCGTTATTTCCTCGTGGAACAATGTCACTTAAGAGTCCGGGAGAGAACCGGCTCCATCTCGGCCTCATTTCCCCCGGGAGCATGCATGCTGCATGCTGAAGCCCAGAAGGCTGGGAGCCGAGGGCTCGTAGGCTGTTGCTGTCAGAGCTAGGGAGACCGTGGGCCGTGGAGGAGGCAGGCTGAAGGACGAGGCACCACCGGGACCGGGCCGGCCAGGAAAGATCCGGTGGCAAGCTGGAGGGGAGGGTCTAATCAGTCCCCAGCCGAGCACCTGCTCGTGAAGGGCGGGACGCCCATTTCAGGAGCGTTTCCTCTCCTGGCGGCAGCTGGAGAGAAGGCTGGGAAAGCTCATCCCAGCAACTTCCCTGTTTAGTATAAACAGGGAAGCAGCCGAGAGGTCCATGATCAGAAGTTAGGTTAAAAACCTTCCACCGTATGATCATGTCCCACAGCTGTGTACACTTCGGTTTCAAGGTTTCTTGGGAACATACCTGCACGTGCATGTACGGTCTGTGCACAGGTGTCAAAGGATGCCATGATGCAGCAGGATTTCTTTCTTTCCTCTCTGACCTTTAAGTTCAGCCTGTGGGGTCCTCAGCCCCGGGTGAAAATGCCAGAAGGACCGTGGAGTTTCTTGTCATCTCAGGGAATAAAAGCTATGGTGGTGATGGTGGTTTAGTTGCTCAGTCGTATCTGGCTCTTGCGACCCCATGGACTGTAGCCTCTGAGGCTCCTCTGTCCATGGGATTCTCCAGGCAAGAATACTGGAGTGGGTTGCCATTTCCTTCTCCAAGATAAAAGCTGGGGAAGTCAATTATTAGTACGCTCGGTCCCGTGTGATAATCAGACTTGAAATGTGATTGAAAGCGGGGTGTCCGCCGCCTCTTGGTGGGGCTGCCCTGGGTGAAGCCCCTGCGCGGTGGGCGTGGCCAGCTCTCCCCGCCCCTCGGCCTCCCCGCCCCCTCCGGCCCCTCCTCTCTTGCTGACAGTGTGTTGCCTGAGCGGGATTGTGACGTGCCGGGGGCGCTTCGAAGGCCATCCGTCCCTGGGGTGGGCCCTGCGGTGGTGTCCACTTCCCATCTTCGCGGCTGGGGCCCTCGAGTCCAGCTCCGGGGAGGGGGCCCGGGGGGCCTCCAGTCCAGCCGCTCGTCTCTTTGTCTGTAGTTCCAAGCCCTGCAGCCGCCAGGCTCTTCCTGCAAAGGTGACTAGGACCTTCCGGAGGGCGGGGTCTAAGGTGGCGTCTCTGCTTCTCTCCCCTCTGCTCACATCTGCCCACAGAAAACCCTCCTGGGTCCCCTTCATACCTCGAATATCTGCGCGGGCAGAGGTGGCCCAGAATCTGAGACCTTTAGCGTCTCCTTGGTGACACAGTTGGGCTTTCTGTCTGGAGCGGCTTGCCCACGTCCACTGTGACCCAGACTGTGGAGCCCGCAGGGAAGGTCTGAGACTGTGTGAGGGGCGAGGGGGCACTGGGCGCCAAGCACACCGCTTTAGTTTGCGGTTTTCCTTGCCTGGGCAGAAGGAGCTCACCGTAGGCCCCCAGTGGCGCCTGGGTCTTCAGGGCAATAAAACGAGTCCATCAGCGGCCACTATCTCCCGGGCTGATGCTTCCGTCAAGGGCAGCAAGGCAGGGCTTTCTGGAACGCACACTTGATGGGGTGCTGGCCACGGGGCCCTCCCTCTGGGTCCCTGGAAGGGAGGGGACCCTCGGCAGAGGGGGACAGCACAGTCAGTTTTTTGCAGCAGGAAGATCTGGCTTTTTTTCTACATTTTTACATTTTACTTTTTACAAATTTTACAAATTTTTACAATTTCTACATTTTTTAGTGAAAGGGCACTTCTAACAATACAGTGGTTTTTAAAAAGCTTTTGTTTTTATGTATTTATATTTTATTCTTGGCTGGGCTGGGTCTTTGTAGCTGCACATGGGCTTTCTCTAGCTGTGGCCAGTGGGGGCTTCCCTTTCCTACTTCCCGTCTGTGAAGTCCCTCTCTCCTCACCCTTTCTGTGTCCTCGTAAACAATTTGGAATTCTTCTGCAAGAGATTTGTCTGTTCACCCCCATCCACTTATGTAGTCAGCCATTTACCTACATCATCCACACTCACGGTGTTTATTTCACCCTCTGGATTATAGCACAATTCCACTTTATTTCATTGGTCAGTGCCTCAGCTTCGACCTTCAGAACTTTTTCAGCTGACACGGAGCCCATTGCAGGGGTGACGTGAGCACGTCTTACTTTGGGGGTGTCACAGGTGCTTCACACTCACCGTGTGTATTCCCTCCCCACCGCAAGCCACTCTCCAATCACATTCTCCCCACCGCAAGCCATTGTCCAATCACATTCTCCCCACCACAAGCCATTCTCCAATCACATTCTCCCCACCGCAAGCCCGCGAATCAACCATTTCTCCAAGGAGCCTATTCCTTTGGAAACTGGCTTTTAGAAATCGAGATAGGCTTCTAATGAAGGGAACTTCTGGCGCTGTGGAGAAGGGCATAGAAGCAGGGGCATGGGGGTCGAACCCACCATCCTGGGTTTGGAGCCCGCAAAGGCATGAAGTCCCAGCGACGGGAGCCCGAAGGGAGTTCGCCTCCATAGACCTGGGGTCCCACGTCCTCCTGCACCAGGGTCTTCCCAACCCCCGGGGCCAGTGCCAAGAGGATCCCTCTTCAGGGAAGACTGTACGTGGAACAGGAGCTGAGGTCCGAGGGGTCACGACCTGAAGCATCTCAGGCAGAATCCAGCCAAGCGTCCACTCAAGGCCTTTCCCGTCTGACGGCAAA
>NW_011494741.1:1073506-1074478 GCF_000754665.1 Bison bison bison | reverse complement strand
CTGTGTTAACCATCCGTCTCCCTGAACACTAGTGCCCACGCGCCTGGTTCTGAGCCATCAGGTCTTTTTGATTCTGAGTTCCCAGCCTGGCTCTGTCTCTGTGTGCACACGCGGCCCCACACCAGCCGCAGAGCAGCAGTGTGGTGAAGCCAAAACCGGGAGGCCACCGCCTGGGGTCCAGAGGCCAGACGGCAGTCCCCTCCCGTCCCCGTGGACTTGGAGTCCAGCTGCGCCTCTACTCAGCTGCTCCCCATCTCCGGACCTTTGCTCTTGTTGCCGCCCTCTCTGTCTGCAGCACTTTGTCCACTCCCTGCCCGCTGAGTACCCTCTGACCATCTCCTGAGGCTGGGTCCTCTCCTTGGCTCTGAGTTCCCATCTCCACCCCTCCCCGACCTCCCTCCTGGCCCTCCCCTGCTCTGGGTACCTAAAGCATCCCCCTGGCTCCTCACCTCAAAGCATCTTTCACCATCATCGTCATCCAGGGTCCCTTGTTCATGAGCTGTTGGCCCCTCGAATGTCGATTCTGCTGCAAACTCTCAGGAACCTGATCTGTCTTGGCCCCTCCCTCCCTGCGAAGCCCCAGGTCCCAGGAGACTGTCCAGCGGGTTCTAGGTGCTCAGAAACCACAAACTAAAGGAACCTAAATGAACGGTTGGATGGGGGAACGTGAGCCTGTAGCTGCCCTCCCTTCCCGCTCTGTCCCGGGGCCCACAGTGAAGTCAAGTGGACGCTCCTCGTAATGAAATGCAATGCGTGCACACGTGGCCATTGACTCGGAAACACGGGAGCCTGCTGGAGGTGGGCGCCTGGGGTGCCATCCCACTCTGGTCCGGAGTGAGAGTGGTCATGCCACCCGTTCTGATGCTGAAGTAGAACCCAGCAGGTGGGGTCCTGGCCGGATGGAATTTCTTCCTTTATGTGTGGAAATACTTGTGCCAACTGTGTGTGTGTGTGTGTGTGTGTGTTGTCTCT
>NW_011494741.1:1050308-1072889 GCF_000754665.1 Bison bison bison | reverse complement strand
ACTGCTGATGCCTGAGCCGGGGGTGATGGAAGGGGATGGGGTGAAAGAGAGGGCAGTGAGGGGGCTTTGGGGGCTCCCGGCCTCAATGAAGACGGTGGACTCAATTCTGAGTGATGCAGGAGCTGCTGAGGGGCCCGGCCACGGGCCAGCATGACCCAAGCTGGAAGGACGGCGCTGGCTACCTTGCGGGGAGAGGCCGGCAGGTCACCCTGGCTGGGAGCGAAGGTTCGGAAAGATGAACCTGTGAGATGACGGACCTGGCGCTTTACCCCTTTCTGGTTCAGTCTGTTTGCTTTTGATGCCCTAATAAACTTTCATTTTAAAACTGCATTGCACAGATTCTACACAAATGTATCTCACCATCCCTTTCATTTTCCCTTTATTTATTGCCTCCACCTCTTTCTTTGACTTTTGATTCTTCTTTTTCTGAATTAGGCTGCAGCGTTGAGTGTTTAATAGGGAAAACCAGCCTGTAGATTTATTTCACTTCAAGGCCATCATTAGCTGTTATCTATGTAGTGCTGCTCTGACCTGGGCATATCTTTGTCTACACTCGCATTTCTATTTCCCTTTTATTAACATGTCTAGTCAGGTGCACAGTAGGGTTATTTCCCCTGGTTCCTGAAATGGAATCCTTTCTCAGAGGCGTATTCCCGTGTTTGCACTGTCTGCTTGGAGAGACATCTCGTGACTTGCGGAGTTCAGGGCGTCTCCTTCTGTGACGTGCTCAGGCCTGGCTTCGGTGGCGTCTGATTGGGCTGCTCCCCAGCGCCTCCGTTTCCTGGTTCTGGAGTCTCAAGATCTGTCCTCAACGTCATTCACGTTTTCTGAGCTTTCCCACGTCTTCCTTTTACTCTCCATTCTGGGAGGTGTTCCCCAAACTTCCTTCCTTATCATTATCTTCCCTTCCTGTTCCCATTAAGCCCTGATCAATATGCGGTCTGTGAACTGGAGTGCGTGCTAAGTCACTTCAGTCGTGTCTGACTCTTTGCGACCCCGTGGGCTGTAGCCCTCCAGGCTCCTCTGTCCACGCTGCCATGTCCTGCCCCAGGGGCTTTTCTCAACTCCTCTCGGAGCAGCCTCTGACTGTGGGCACTTTTATCTTGTGGGATGGAAGGGAGCTTTCTTCCCTGGGCTGTTTACATCTCAGTGCTGGCTCCTCGACCCACCAGTAGCTGTGTTCCATCAGCAGTGATCCGCACGGGGCCTCTGCCGGGTGCGGGGACACAGCAGGAAGAGAAGCAGGCCCCTGCCATTCTGGGTTCTTGTCTTGAGAGCACCAAGTTGGTCTCCATGAGACTGTGTTAAGATCCCTGTGGAAGGGATGCGGTGCCAGGAGGAAAGTGCAGTCTGGGGAGGGGAGTCCCCGTGACGTGACGAGGGTGCTGCTTTCCTTGCAGGGTCAGGCACACGGCGTTTGGGAGGGCATGTAAGCTGAGTCTGATTCCTGTGGGGCATCTATCTCCACACCACCCAGCCAGGAGGAGCCAGCAAAGGCATCGCCCATTTCTAGGCCTCACAGGAGGAGCCCTGCTGGTGTGAAAATCTGAGAAGTGGAAATAAGCTCAGAGCAAAATGAAAAGAGTATTAATTTAATCCATGGATATAAAATTCCCTACCCGAGCAGGAACAGTGGAAGGTGGAAAGGACTGGGGAAAATAGAAAACTCCTACTATGCTTTGCACAGGAAGGAGCCAGCAAGACAAGCCTATTCTTGAGGTCCATCCAGAAGAAGTGGTTCAACAGTTTGGCTTATTTGAGGGGTAAATAGTTGTAGCTGAAGCTGAAACTCCAATAATTTGGCCACCTGATATGAAGAACTGACTCATTTGCAAAGACCCTGATGTTGGGAAAGATTGAAGGCGGGAGGAGAAGGGGACGACAGAGGATGAGATTGTTGGATGACGTCACTGACTCGATGGACATGAGTTTGAGTGAACTCCAGGACTTGGTGATGGACAGGGAGGCCTGGTGCGCTGCAGTCCACGGGGTCGCAAAGAGTCGGACATGATTGAGCGACTGAACTGAACTGAACTGAAATAGTTGTAGAATAAAAATAGCTTTCATTTGTCTGTTGCAAGCTGAATAATGTCTTCACTTACCCTTGTATGTGTGCCGGATGCATCCAGACCTGCAGCCAGCTCAGAACACTCTGTGGATTCTCCCAGGACCCTCTGTCTGTAATCATCCCAGGACTGAAATTGCCAATTCGGCCCTTAGGAGCTGAGGTGAGGAGAAGGGACCCAGGTCTGTGTGTCTGCACTACGGGGTCTCTTCTCACCTGCTCATTTCCTTCTCGGTTTGGCCTCTTAGCACACGTGAAACCACACGTGTCACCTTCTGCCTCCTTGTCGGTTGTTCTGTCATCAAAGAGGGCCCCTCCTACTTCTGAACACATGTGCTAATATCGGGTTAAACGTGCCACTTACAGAGAAGCTGGGTCACAAACAAACAAACATCAGAAACACTTTTCTCTTGGCTTTTCCCTTCAGTTGAATTACATTCAGCAAATATTTACTGAGTTCCCGCTCCATGCCCAGAAGTGAACAGAAGCAGTGAACCACGCGAAGATCTCTAAGGAGGTTGAGTAATAGCCTCGGGGCTGAACTCAAATGATACGCAGCTGCTGCGGGTGGGTCAGGCAGGATTGGGGGCCCGGAACACTGGAACTTTCTCAAGTCAAAATGACACGGGCAGAAAAGCCAGGAGCAGAGAGGGCAGCAGAGGCCCAGAGGGGGACAACCCAGGACACCGAGAGTCCAGTTTTTCTTGGAGACCAACAGCCCACTGCTTGGCCCGTGCAGGTCCTATGTAAGAATTCCATGGCCGGGCCACCATGACTAGGGGTGGAGGAGGGTCACAGTGGGATGCTGGTTACGGCTTTGTCTATACCAGGCTCCATGTGAACCATATCACGTCCATCAACCCTTCATCACACTTTTTACTGATGTGTCCCTGCATCAGAGTTTATTAAACTGTCCAAAAGAGGCCCTTCTGGCTTCAGTAGACTGGCTTGTCTGTCGGCCAGGCACCGAGGCCATAAAGCCCCAGGTGAGCCTAGGTCTGCTCAATCCGGGAATCTAGGACTTTCCTCTCCACGTCCAGATTTCTGTTGTGAGGTCTTCTGTATCAGATTCAGGCTCATCTGTCATTAGCCAGCCAGCATCTGCCCAGGCCCCAGGCCAGGCCACAGACACGCCTCCACTTTGCAGTGTCCAACAGCGAGAGCCATACGGGCCACTGTCCCCTTTTGGAGATGGACATGGTCACAGATCTTCTGTGGTGGTCAGGTTGGGAGGGACGTGAATTTCTATCCAGCAGAGCTGACTTCCCTGAACTGACATCTGACGAGCTCCCATGAATGAGCTGACAGGAGTCGATATTGGAATCGGCCCCCAAGACCCCAGACCAAGGCCTGCTGCTGCGTGGGGCCCATTCGGGCCATTGAAGAGTCTGATGATTATTCCAACCTTCCCAGGAAATGCTGCTGTGAAGAGCTTTCTTGTCTTCTGTTATTCTGGGTTGCACTGAGTAATTTGCATGTCACTCTTATCTGCTCAAGCAGGGCAATTATTGCTGATTCCTGCCAAGCCTGCGGGCTCCCTACTGGCCTGGCCCAGAAGAGATCCAGCCAGATGAGCTGTGACTGCTGATGTCTCAGGAAGAAAGGAAAGAGAACAGAACAAACCAGCCCTTGTTTCTGATCCTAGATAATGGCTTTTCAAAGGCCCTTGGAAAGCATCTCTCCACCTTGCCTTCTCCCAGACGAGAGCAAACGGTGATACAAGCACAGCAGTTAACACTGTTGGTTCCCACGGGGAGCAGATGGAAAGGTCGAAACTCTGGACTTCTGAAGTTGTATTTCACCCTGTGGAAGGTTGTTCCCTTTGCCCTGTAACAGCCCTCTGACATGGAAAGAAAATGCCTCATCTTCTGGCTGAAACCTCCCTCTGTCCCTCTTGTCTCACAAGCCCGGTTTTCAGACAGTGAGACCCCCTCCACCCAGTCACCATTCCATGACTTTTATGTTACACTGTGCCTTGAACAAACATCGTGACTTTGCAGAGGTCCAGCCAGCCCACCGCAGAGAGGACATGCCCCTCCTGTGGCCCGATGCCCTCTCCGCATCCCAGCCCATCTAAGGGTCTGCACACCATTCTTCCACTCCACTCCTAGACGCAGTCTCAAAAGTAAAGCAGAGAGCTTATGATCAGGCTGAAACCTCATGTTCTGTGCAGATATTCGAATTGGAAAGATCCAAACTTCAGGACTGGTTGTGTGTGAGATTATTCATCTCAGTGTCCTCAATCGGAAGTTGGGAAATAGTCTCTTACAGATTTCTGATCAAGATCAGAGCTAACAGAAAATTCAAAAGTATATATTAGTAGGTATCCCCAGTAAATAGCAGATTTACTTATTCTTACATAAAATGCTATTATAGCAGGTGTCCCTCATTTTAGCTTCATGTAATTGATTTTGTATTCTACTCTTTCATCCATCCATCCACCAGTTCATCCATCCATCCATCTATCCATCTATCTGTTCATCCGTCCATTTAATGACTATTTATCAGATGCTCAGCTTGTTCCAGACACTGTGCTCAAATCATGCTAGCTGCTCTTCAAAAACAAACACTCTTCACTGCCAACTGCTAGTCTTTCAACTGCTCAAGAAGCCCGGAGCTCTGCTCTGAGTTCATCTCCCCAAATCACTCACAGGAGAGCACACAGCAGCATTATTAGGTCTTTAGAGGACGCAGGGATAAATAGTAGAATCTGTGTTGACAACTCCACATCCTCTTGCCTCCACTGCCCAGTGCCTTCTTAGTGGAAACTGAGCACTTGTTCCCCAAATATTTACCGACTTCATTTCACGTGCCTAGCCAGATAAAGGCTCCCTGTCAAAGCTACTCTTCCTGAACCTGTGGCTTCCCTGTCAAAGCTGATCTTCCTGAACCTGTGGCTTCCCAGTCAAAGCTGCTCTTCCTGAACCTGTGGCTTCCCAGTCAAAGCTGCTCTTCCTGAACCTGTGGCTTCCTGTCAAAGCTGCTCTTCCTGAACCTGTGGCTTCCTGTCAAAGCTGCTCTTCCTGAATCTGTGGCTTCCCATATCCTGATGGGATTGTTGTCACTGGTGGTGGGTGCCCGGCCTCCCAGGGCTTAGAAGCAGGGAGCTTTGATGGTTCTAGAATGGCGTGTCAGGAAAGATGAGAAGCTTTGGAAATAGAATCCTCTATCAGATAGCTTTTCAGAGTCACACAGCTAATAACTGCTCCAAGTCTCTTTCCTTTCCCTGAAAATAATGGTTGTGATACCTACTTTAAGGCCAGTGTGAGAATGGAAAGTGATAACGTGTGAAAAATAAATATGTGGGATTTCCGCTCAAGATAGAAGACAGAACAGATGTAGAGAATCCTCTGATTCTACTTCAAACACAGAAATCTTGGATTAAACGTATATTGAATATAAAAAATATAGGTCAGACTGAACATGAGAAGGAGAATCCACTGCATGCTTGAAATACAGATATACTTTCTGGCCCAAAATTAAAATGATTCTTGGTCAATCACTTGTTACTGACATCAGTCTGAAGGCGAAGACCCCAAGTGAAGATTAGCTTCCTATATAAAGAACTACATCCTTTGTTAAAGGGGGACTGTAAAATTTATATTTGGTGGCCCAAGTCTTTCAACTTAGCAGTGAGCCAGCTTCCCTGGGCCATCAATTGAAGCAAAACATCTCTGATGAAACAAGACTTGAACTTGTAATGTTAGTGGGCACAGGACATCAATTCTCTGCTAAAGGTGATGCAGAAACCCTGAGCATGTTCATGTACACACCCCCAGAACACACACACACACACTTATCCCAAGACAGTGAAACTAACAGAAATCCATGACAAAGACTCAGAGGTAAAGAATCTCTCTGCCAATGCAGGAGACACAGGTTTGATCCCTGGGTCAGGAAAGACCCCTGGAATAGGAAATGACAACCCACTCCAGTACTCTTGCCTGGGATATCCCATGGACAGAGGAGCCTGGTTGGCTACAGTCCATGGGGTTGCAAAAGAGTCAGACACAACTTAAGGACTAAAGAACAGCAACAAAAAAGACAGACAAGACAAGTGGATGTGAAGCCTTGGATAATATATCCCATCACTGAGGAGGAGAAATAAATATCAGTTCAGAAATCTGCTCAAGAAAATAAACAAACAGGGTGACTGCAAATACAATTTGGAATAAAAGTACAGTATGCTTAAATGGGTAATGCAAAGAGCAGACTACATCAAAAATGAAATGTAGAAAGTAATACAGTGTCTTTGTCCTGTTTATGATGGACCAAATAACAAGGACCAGCGTTCTTACTGAAAACAAGTAGGAAAGCAGAAAAAAAAAATTAAAATCAGTTTGAAGGCATCAGAGTGATACCAAGGAAGAAAAGAATGAAACAACCAAGGTGTGGAAGAAGGAGAGACTCACAGAGGTGACCCGGGCACAGGAGGCCAGCATTTTCCCTAGACCAGCTCTGTCCAGCAGAACTTTCCTGATGGCTAAGAAGTTCTACGTGTCCTCTGTCTAAAATGGTAGCTACGGGCCATTTGTGGCCATTGAACCCTCGAAGAGTGACTATTATGAGTGGGAAATGGAATATTAATGTTTTAACTTTAGTTAATTTAAAGTTAAATACTTAGATGTGACCAGTGGCTACTGTATTGGTCATCACAGCTCTAGAGGCATTTGCCAAATTTGGGAAAAACAAGTGAGAGGCTGGATGGCAGATGAGAGCTTTAAACTGACAGCTGAAACAAGAGAACAGGATCCAGATATCAGGGTCCAAAGCCCACTTAGAACTGGGAGTGAAATGGGTGATGCTAAATCTCTGCAGACAGTAACTGCAGCCAGAAAATCAAAAGACACTTGCTCCTTGGAAGAAAAACCATGACAAACCTAGACGGTGTATTAAAAATTAGAGACATCAATTGGCAGATGAAGATCTGCATAGCCAAAGCTAAGCTTTTCCCAGTAGTCATGTAGGGATGTGAGAATTGGACCATAAAGAAGGCTGAACACTGAAGAATTGATGCTTTCAAACTGTGATACTGGATAAGACTCTTGAGAGTCCCTCGGACTGTAAGGAGATCAAACATGTCAACCCTAAGGGAAATTAACCCTTTGTCTTTGGACAATTTCTTAAGGGAAGTTAACCCTTTGTTTTTGGAAGGACTGATGCTGAAGCTGAAGCTCCAATACTTTGGCCACCTGATGTGAAGAGCCGATTTATTGGAAAAGACCCTGATGCTGGGAAAGATTGAGGGAAAGAGGAGAAGGGGACGACAGAGAATGAGATGGCTGGATGGCATCACTGACTCAGTAGACATGAGTTTGAGCAAACTCTGGGAGATAGTGAAGGCCAGGGAAGCCTGGTGTGCTGCAGTTCATGGGGTCGCAGAGTCAGATATGACTTAGTGACTGAACAAGAACAATCCAGACCTTGGAGGAGGCAGAGATTTCTTTAAAAAGAGGTGAAGATCATTAACACAAAATAATGATAAATCAGTAAATTATGCTCAATTAAAATTAAAATTAAGAAATTAAATTCATAAAAATTGTATTAATGAAAGATAATACAACCCTCTGACTCTTCACAAATAAGAATTTTGAAAGGGCCAATGAACATCATAAAAAGTACTCAGCTCATTAGTCATCAGAGAGATATAAACTAAATCCGTAAGGCAAGTACCATACGCCCCGCAGAAGAGCTAAAATTTTACAAGCTAGAAAATGCTATCAGTGAGTATATGGAGAAGCTGGAAATCTATCCCAATAATGAAGACAGTTCAAACGCCTTAAACTCAAAGCACATATCCCCAGGAAATGTGCCCACATAGAATTACAAGTGAGCATGCCCACTATAGCCCATTGTTTTTGTAAATCAACAACTGGAAACACCTTGAATGTTCATTATAGCTAAATGGATTAATACATCATGGCAAACTTACATGGTCTATGAGAGCAATTATGAAATAACAAACTGCGGTTCTGGGGAACAACGACACAGATGGCTCTCACCAACGGTATTTTGAGTGAAAGAACACAGACACAGGGGCACACTGAATGTTCACACTCGCATGTTTGTGTGTTAGAGACGGCAAACCATCCACAGTGTCAGAACTGAAGCTAATAGCTACATTCAAAAGGGAGGGATGCTCATGGGAAGAAATCACGGGAGATTTTTTTCTGAATAATGATAATGTTCTATTGTTTGCCCTGAGGTGTGTAGGAAGTAAAGAGATACCTGGACTAACAGGCAAGTTTGGCCTTGGAGTACAGAATGAAGCAGGACAAAGGCTAATAGAGTTTTGCCAAAAGAACACACTGGTCACAGCAAACAACCTCTTCCAAGAACACAAGAGAAGACTCTACACATGGACATCACCAGACGGTCAACATCAAAATCAGATTGATTATATTCTTTGCAGCCAAAGATGGAGAAGCTCTATACAGTCAGCAAAAACAAGACCGGGAGCTGACTGTGGCTCAGATCATGAACTCCTTATTGCCAGATTCAGACTGAAATTGAAGAAAGTGGAGAAGACCACTAGACCATTCAGGTATGACCTAAATCAAATCCCTTATGATTATACAGTGGAAGTGAGAAATAGATTTAACGGAGTAGATCTGATAGACAGAGTGCCTGATGAACTATGGATGGAGGTTCATGACACTGTACAGGAGACAGGAATCAAGACCATCCCCAAGAAAAAGAAATGCAGAAAAGCAAAATGGCTGTCTGAGGAGGCCTTACAAATAGCTGTGAAAAGAAGAGAAGCGAAAAGCAAAGGAGAAAAGGAAAGATATAAGCATCTGAAATGCAGAGTTCCAAAGAATAGCAAGGAGACATAAGAAAGCCTTCCTCAGTGATCAATGCAAAGAAATAGAGGAAAACAACAGAATGGGAAAGACCAGAGATCTCTTCAAGAAAATCAGAGATACCAAGGGAACATTTCATGAAAAAATGGGCTCAGTAAAGGAGAGAAATGGTATGGACCTAACAGAAGCAGAAGATATTAAGAAAAGGTGGCAAGGATACACAGAAGAACTGTACAAAAAAGATCTTCACGACCAAGATAATCACGATGATGTGATCACTCACCTAGAGCCAGACATCCTGGAATGTGAAGTCAAGTGGGCCTTAGGAAGCATCATTATGAACAAAGCTAGTGGAGGTGATAGAATTCCAGTGCAGCTATTTCAAATCCTGAAAGATGATGCTGTGAAAGTGCTGCACTCAGTATGTCAGCAAATTTGGAAAACTCAGCAGTGGCCACAGGACTGGAAAATGTCACTTTTCATTCCAATCCCAAAGAAAGGCAATGCCAAAGAATGCTCAAACTACTGCACAATCGTGCTCAACTCACACACTAGTAAAGTAATGCTTAAAATTCTCCAAGCCAGGCTTCAGCAATACGTGAACTGTGAACTTTCAGATGTTCAATCTCATTTCTGAAAAGGCAGAGGAACCAGAGATCAAATTGCCAACATCTGCTAGATCATCGAAAAAGCAAGAGAATTCCATAAAAATATCTATTTCTGCTTTATTGACTATGCCAAAGCCTTTGACTATGTGGATCACAATAAACTGTGGAAAATTCTGAAAGAGATGGGAATACCAGACCACCTGACCTGCCTCTTGAGAAACCTGTATGCAGGTCAGGAAGCAACAATTAGAACTGAACATGGAACAACAGACTGGTTCCAAGTCAGGAAAGGAATATGTCAAGTCTGTATATTGTCACCCTGCTTATTTAACTTCTATGCAGAGTACATCATGAGAAACGCTGGGCTGGAAGAAGCACAAGCTGGAATCAAGATTGCCGGGAGAAATATAAATAACCTCAGATATGCAGATGACACCACCCTTATGGCAGAAAGTGAAGAGGAACTAAAAAGTCTCTTGATGAAAGTGAAAAAGGAGAGTGAAAAAGTTGGCTTAAAGCTCAGGATTCAGAAAACGAAGATCATGGCATCTGGTCTCATAACTTCATAGGAAATAGATGGGGAAACAGCGGAAACAGTGTCAGACTTTATTTTTCTGGGCTCCAAAATCACTGCAGATAGTGACTGCAGCCATGAAATTAAAAGATGCTTACTCCTTGGAAGGAAAGTTATGACCAACCTAGATAGCATATTCAAAAGCAGAGACATTACTTTGCCAACAAAAGTCCATCTAGTCAAGGCTATGGTTTTTCCAGTGGTCATGTATGGATATAAGAGTTGGACTATAAAGAAAGCTGAGCACCAAAGAATTGATGCTTTTGAACTGTGGTGCTGGAGAAGACTCTTGAGAGTCCCTTGGACTGCAAGGAGATCCAACCAGTCCATCCTAAAGGAGATCAATCCTGGGTGTTCATTGGAAGGACTGATGTTGAAGCTGAAACTCTAGTACTTTGGCCACCTCATGCGAAGAGCTGATTCATTTGAAAAGACCCTGATGCTGGGAAAGATTGAGGGCATGAGGAGAAGGGGACGACAGAGGATGAGATGGCTGGATGGTATCACCGACTCGATGGACGTGACTTTGTGTGAACTCCAGGAGTTGGTGATGGACAGGGAAGCCTGGCGTGCTGTGGTTCATGGGGTCGCAAAGAACTGGACAGGACTGAGTGACTGAACTGAACTGAATAAACTTATTCTGAAATTATTATATGCAGGTGATAAAGAGCTTAGATGGAAGGAAGAGTGTATGCCAGTTTTAGGGAGAGCATAAGAAAATAAATCCCCAACTTCGTCGATAGGAAGAGAGTAGTTACCATCCAGTGATGAAGAACCAAAACGGCAGCACAACGTGTAACTCAAACACGAGTGAGTGAGCGACGTCGCTCAGTCGTGTCGGACTCTTGTGACTCCATGGACTGTAGCCTACCAGGCTCCTCTGTCCATGGGAGTTCCCAGGCAAGGATACTGGAAAGGGATGCCATTTCCTTCTCCAGAACTTAAACATATGAACGCTTAAAAGAAACAGCTAAGACTGATAAAGTTATTACGGGGGGAACAGGCAGAGAAAGTAGGGACGCAGTGGGCTGCTTTGATTGGGTAAAAGACTTGTAGAATTTTACAGTTTTTAAAATCACATAGTACAGAATTTTGATGAAAAATAGATGTTTAAGAAACAAATTCTATAGCTATATCACAGACACACACACACACACACACGCATATATATAACAGTAGTCGCTAAAAGGAAAATTATATATATATTTCCATCAAATGCCCATACACATTTATGAAATCACAAGAGATAAACTTTCAGAGAAGAGGAAAAGAGGGATAGATGCTTATTCCATTAAAATAGCTGCTGTAACTAAGACACCACAATCAGACAAGTAGGCACAGAAAGAAAAATCTATATTCTTGTCCACTTTAAACAGATAAATAAATCTAATAACAAGATAACAAGGTATTAAAATACAAGCACACAGAGTTCATCACAGGAATTTAACAGTGGTTAGAAAAAACTACCAAAGCAGTTCTTACACTCAGATAATAATGAGAAATTTTAATGATTTTATTAGATACTGGAGAAGCGTTTGATAAAAGTCAACGCTCATTCCTTAAAAAAGCACTTAGAAAACAAAGACGGTAATGGAACACTCTTATCTTGATGAAATGTATTTACCAGAGAACTGAAACCAGCATCACACTTAACAGTGAAATATTAGCAATATTTTCTAAAAATCAGTTCGGCAAGGATGCACACTATACATCACTATTTAATATGGTGGTGAAGGTTCTAACTGGTGTAAAAATGGAAAAATAAGTTAAGAAATATGACAGTATGTATATGCGAATGTTCTTCTCTGCAAGAATGCAGAAGCGTAGACTGATAAATGGCCCCAGCCAGTCAGGAGAGTTCAGGAACCTGGGACTGAATGTATCAACCTACGAAAATCAATAGTTTTTCTAGAACCAGCAGCAGCCAAGTAGAAAATGTAATAGAAATAAAAACATTCTATTCACAGCCAAAATAATATTACAAAAACTCCAGACTATCCTAACCTGCTGAAAAAGTGAAAATTGGCCTGAAGAGAAGAGACATACAGGACACATCAGAATAGAGCAACGTCATAAGCAACAAGGCAAACGTCTCAGTGGCTTCACATAATACACGTTTTTTTCTTGCTCAAATGATCATTTTGTGGTTTCTATTGAAAATATCTTTGTCCTTGTCTCCGCTGCCAACTAACTTTGTCTATTTTGTCATTTACCACTCTTTCCCCACGTGGCTTCTAATTCTTTCTTATCACTAAGCTCTCCCCTGCCATAGGTCCTATAGATATGGTAAGAGATTTTTAATCAAATTGGAAAGTATTTGCAAATACCACAAGTTATTATCCATCTGTACTTTTCTTAGCAAGTAGATGGTGAACCATCTAACACCCGAGTCCAGGAGGAAGAGAAAAGTGGTTTGGTAAAGAATGCCCCTGCAATGTGGAGACCTGGGTTCCCTGGGTTGGGGAGATCCCCTGGAAGAGGGCACAGCCACCCACTCCAGGATTCTTGCCTGGAAAATCCCCACAGGGAGAGGAGCCTGGTGGGCTCCAGGTCACGGGGTCTCACAGAGTCAGACAGGACTGAGCGCGCAGCACACACCGCACACAGACTAAGTGTGGCTTCCCAGGCAGCGTGAGTGGTGCAGAACCTGCCTGCCAATGCAGGTGCCTGTGAGAGAGGCGCGTTCGATCCCCGGGTCGGGAAGATGCCCTGGAGGACGGCACAGCCACCCGCTCCAGTATTCTTGCCTGGAGAATCCCATGGACAGAGGAGCCTGGCAGGACACAGTCCATAGGGTAGCACAGAGCCAGATATAACTGAAGCGTGAGAGAGGTCAAAGGTAGCGGAATAAGAGCACCGTGACAGTAATGCAAACACACGATGGAACAAACACACAAGGATTCGATCTTGGAGCAAGTGGACACACCAGGGAATTTGTGCCTGAGGTTAAATTAATAGATGATTCAAGTGGGCATTTCCAATCTATGCTCTCTGCGTCTATTTCATAAATGAAGTTGGATGGTTCACGGTCCACTTGCTAAGAAAAGTACAGATGGATCATAACTTGTGGCGTTTGTAAATACATTCCAATTTGATTAAAAATCTCTTAGCACATCCGTAGGACCTGTGGCAGGGGAAAGCTTAGTGATAAGAAAGAATTAGAAGCCACATGGGAAAAGAGTGATAAATGACAAAATATACACAGTTAATTGGCAGCTGACAAAAATATTTTCAATAGAAATAGCGAAAGATTAACACTCACAATTTAGAAAAGATTCAATGAGAAAAAGACAAGCCAGTGGAAAATAGTCAATTTTATTATAAAGTGTAGTTTCAAAGAACATGAAGCAAAATAACCAACAAACATTAAAATACATTTTCAAATACAAACTAAAGATTGCTTTTCACTTCTCAGGGCTTCCCTGGTGGCTCAGTCAGTAAAGAATCCACCTGCAACGCAGAAGACCCCGGTTCAGTTCCCGGGTCAGGAAGATCCCCTGGAAAGGGATAGGCTACCCACTCCAGTATTCTTGGGCTTCCCTCGTGGTTCAGTCAGTAAAGAATCCACCTGCAATGAGGGAGACCTGGCTTTGATCCCTGTGTTGGGAAGATCCTTTGGAGAAGGGGAAGGCTACGCACTCCAGTATCCTGGCCTGGAGAAAGTCCATGGAGTTGCAAACAGTCAGACACAAGTGAGCAACTTTCACTTCTTATAGTAGAGAAAAAGCATTAAAAAATCATAACATCTGTGGTACATATACACGATGGAGTATTACTCAGCCATTAAAAAGAATACATTTGAATCCGTTCTAATGAGGTGGATAAAACTGGAGCCTATTATACACAGCGAAGTAAGCCAGAAGGAAAAACACCAATACAGTATACTAACGCATATATATGGAATTTAGAAAGATGATAACAATAACCCTGTGTACGAGACAGCAAAAGTGACGCTGATGTATGGAACAGTCTTATGGACTCTGTGGGAGAGGGAGAGGGTGGGAAGATTTGGGAGAATGGCATTGAAACCTGTAAAATATCATGTATGAAACGAGATGCCAGTCCAGGTTCAATGCACGATACTGGATGCTTGGGGCTGGTGCACTGGGACGACCTGGAGGGATGGTATGGGGAGGGAGGAGGGAGGAGGGTTCAGGAGGGGGAGCACATGTATACCTGTGGTGGATTCATAAAAAAAAAAATCATAACATCCTTGAATTTGAAAGGAGCATGTATTGATAAAGCCTTTTTTACAGGGCAGCTTATTGGTCAAGCAGAATTTAAAAGGCATGGGCTCTGATCCAGTACCTACACTTTAGGAATCTATGTAAATAAAGGACCAATTCATGTGCATGGGACTCGTATGCACTCATGTAAAAGGAAACGATTCATAACATTATTTGTAATGGCAAAAGCATGAAGATAAATTTAAGACTTATCAAGAGGAAAATAATCGTTTCAGATCCAATCAACAGAGTCTTCCCCCACCCCCAGGATCATTTTATTTTATTTATTTATTTTATTATTTATTTTAATTTTAATTAAGGGTTAATAACTTCACAATATTGTGGTGGGTTTTGCCATACACTGACATGAATCAGCCATCGGTGTACCTGTGTTCCCCATCCTGAACCCCCCTCCCACCTCCCTCCCCATCCCATCCCTCAGGGTCATCCCAGTGCACCAGCCCTGAGCACCCTGTCTCATGCATGGAACCTGGACTGGCGATCTATTTCACATATGATAATATACATGTTTCAATGCTGTTCTCTCAAATCATCCCACCCTCGCCTTCTTCCACAGAGTCCAAAAGTCTGTCCTTTACATCTGTGTCTCTTTTGCTGTCTCGCATATAGGGTCAGCGTTACCATCTTTCTAAATTCCATGCTGCTGCTGCTGATGCTAAGTTGCTTCAGTCATGTCCGACTCTGTGCGACCCCATAGACGGCAGCCCACCAGGCTTCCCCGTCCTGGGATTCTCCAGGCAAGAACACTGGAGTGGATTGCCACTAAATTCCATATATATGCGTTAATATATTGTATTGGTGTTTTTCTTTCTGACTTCGTTCTGTATAATAGGTTCCAGTTTCATCCACCTCATTAGAACTGATTCAAATGCATTCTTTTTAATAACTGAGTAATATTCCATTGTGCATACGTACCACAACTTTCTTATCCATTCATCTGCCAATGGACAATCAACAGTCTTAAAAAGTAGTTAAAAATGGAAGTAGATCTTCTTCAAGGCTGACCTGCAAAATTAATAAGATGCATTGTTAAGTGGAAAAAACCAAGTTGTCGAAAGGGTATAACCTGATTCCACTAATGTTAGAACGCACACACACACACATCCACGGGGACGGGGTAGGGGAGGAAGGGCAGCGTGCAGGTGACACCACGGCTTAGTTTGATGGCATCTGGCCACATGTGTGCGTAAGAAGGAGGACATGAGCTGAAAGAGACATTCTACTCCTTTCCCCCTGTCCCCATGTATTTCTAGAATGTTTTAAAAATGAAGATGCATCATGTTAAATATATTTAAAAAATAATAGAAGACAAAGGAATTAAGTATATGACTTTCCTGCTTTATTTCTCCTCTCTTTTTTCTCGCGTAAGAAAATCCCTTGTCTGGATTAGCGTTTCCTCTGACAGCCTTGCTCCACACCCTTCCCCAGGCCCAGGGCTCTCATCAGTGGTGGAGAGTGTGGGGAGGACCCCTGCATCCACATAGGCACAAGTGCCCACCAGCTGCTGCTGGGAGGGCGGTAAAGGCTTAGAGCCTGACCCATGAAAGGAACACCCCTCAGCCCCCGTCCTGTTGACCTGTCGTCTCCAGAGGCTACCCGAGGACCAAGGCCAGCCTGCCCCCTAGCATTACTGATGCTTGCCTCAATGTTTCTCCAGGATATTGGGGGAGGACCTCTCACTGACCCTTGGCTCCTCCCTGCTGACCCCCGCTTTCTAACCTCTCCTTATTGATTCCGTTTGGTCTCCATCTCTCTTGTCATCCTTTCTCTCCATCCTTTTTCTCTTCTCTTGCCGCATGTTGGTATTGCCTGAGCATCAACCTGTCAACCCTTTCCTCTTTCTCATCACCGTCCACACCAGGAGGCTATGTCCAGGGTGCACTACCCAGCTGTCTCCAGGCCTGACCTCTGCTCCCCGAGCTCCCAATAGCAGTGGGGAGCCTCCACCTCCGTGTGTCCTGATGGCTGTGTCCTTGGGTCTGCTGGCCAGAGCACTTCAGCCTCATGCCCTGACCACCTGTGTGTCCCTGCAGGACTGGGGCCACCCCAGGGGAGGAGGTTCATCCATTAACCAAGACCTGCCAGAGCTGCCTGGGGAACCCCAGTGCGGCTGCCCCATGGCAGCTGGTCTCCTGTCCGGAACTCCTGGGAATTCTGCTACGGGATGATGAACGCTTACTATCTCACTCTGAAAGTTTCCCTGGTTTCCCTGTGCTCTCATGGCCTCTGCCGAGGGCAGGTCTTTCGTGGGTGTCATATGTGCACGCACATGTCACGGGAAGGTGGAGGCTGTGCACCTCCACGGAATGGAGCCAGACGCACAGTAGGTGCGCTCTGAGCATAGTAGGTGCACTCTGAGCATCTGCCAGGCGTCCAGGGCTATACTCAGTCCCTCACACATAGAGTCAGGAGTCCTTGCAGTAACCTTGGGAAGGTGGCAATTGCCCTTACTTGAGAACTGACAAAAAATCCTAGTCTCAATTTTCACAAACTATGGCCTTGGAATAATTCCTTAAACTCTCTAAGCTTCAGTTTAAAGGTCCTTGGAATCGGCTAAAGAGTAACTAGAAAATCCCTAAATTGTGAGAATTTGAATATTACCTATCTAAATAATCTATGAGTCAAAAAATCAAAGTAGAATCAAGGGACACATTTGAAAAGAATTGAGCATTAAGATCTAGCGTGTCAAACTTTGTGGAATGCAGCTAAAGTCAAGCTCAGAGGGAACTTTAAGCCTTGAATATGTATTATAGAAAGAAGAAAGGACAATTTTAATAACTTGACCTTAAAAAGAAGACAAAAGTAATTATCCAATAGAGAAAAAAGCGTTAATAAGATGACAGTTTTAAAAATCAACTTTCTGTCAATAAAATTTTAAGTGTAGACAAAAATGAGTGATCCCCCCCAAATGTACAGTTCATTACACAGATCCGAAAGGAAAAGGGAAGCTCGTCTGTGCCAATTAGCCAGGCATCAGGTGTGCCAGTGATTTCTGCCCCGGTCAGGGTATAGAAGGTCATGAGGAACCTTAACTGTCAGAAAGACACCAAGAAAAGCCTGAACCAAGAACAGTGGACGAAGTCTCGGTGACATGATTTCTGGAGAGAGAGTAAGTCCTCCGTGGGCACACATCAGCTTCCATACCTGCCTATGCGGGGCGGGTGCACGTTCTGAGCGTGGACGGGGCGTGGGCACACATCAGCTTCCATACCTGCCTACGCGGGGCGGGTGCACGTTCTGAGCGTGGACGGGGTCCCAGAGACCTTGAAAGAACGAGGGACAGGTGATTCAGGTTTGGGTGTCCCCGTGGGCGGGCAGGATGGAGGGAGTCTGGAAGAGCTCAGGTCCAAGATGACATCCCCTGACCCAGCAATCACCCACCACCAGGCTTCTCCCCTTACAGTGTTCTGCTGAGAAAACAACTGGACTTGGGTACACAGCCAGGGCTGTGTGGGGCCACCCCCTCCAAACTGGATACTGATGAGAGAGAACATGCTGTGACCATGCAAATCAGGGGCTGGCTAAGCCGCAGGGGAAATCACCCTGATTCAGTGCAAGCCAGAGCCAGCCCCACCTGATGCCCCATTACCAGCCCCTCTCCAAGCACCGCCTCTCTGGGAAGAAACCAGAAAGAAAGACCCTGGAGAACAAGACGGGGCAGAATACCTCCCACTCCAGGCTGTCTAGTGCCCGGTGTCTGAAGTCAAGTCTCACAGTATTTTCAAACACAGTGAGAGAGCTAAGTGGAGAAGTCGGGTGAAAGATGCCTGATGGATTGGAACCAATAAGCAAGGACTTTCAAGTGACTCTTACACATCTGTAATAGCTGAAAGGAAAAATAATACTATATACATTGTATGCCTGTTACTGTAGATAGATACCAGTACACAGATACTGATACATAGATATGATATATAGTGTTTTATTTTCATAGGTTTTACTATAGGCTATGCATTCCGCCATATGTGCATCCTGTTATTTTTTGCTTCTAGCAGTCAATTTTCTTTGAAGTATTTCAGACAAAAGAACAAAACATAGTCTTTGAATTTGAACTCCAGGAGTTGGTGATGGACAGGGAGGCCTGGCGTGCTGCGATTCATGGGGTCGCAAAGAGTCAGACACGACTGAGCGACTGATCTGATCTGATCTGATATATACAAGTATGTATATTGTGTATATATATGTGCTTAGTTGCTCAGTCGTGTCCGACTCTTTGTGACCCCATGGACTGTAGCCCACCAGGGGGATTCTCCAGGCAAGAATACTGGAGTGGGTTGCCATGACCTCCTCCAGGGGGTCTTCCCAACCCAGGGATGGAACCCAGGTTTCCTGAATTACAGGTGGATTCTTTATAGTCTGAGCCACCGGGGAAGCTATATGTATATAGCTATATTTATTTATCCTTTATGTACATATAAAGACAAAGGGATAGAGAATTTCAGAGAGAAAGTAAAAATTCTGAAAAAGACCAAATAGAATTCTAGACAGAAAAGTACACATCTGAGTTAAAAATAAATAAATAACTATGTTTAAAGCACATTAGAGACTGAAAAAGAAACCATGAGCAAAGGTGACGATAAGTCGACATAAGTTTTCAAAATTAAGCAGAGAGGGAAACACTATCAATAGGAAACAGAGCAAAGCATCAGTAACACACGTCTAACATACATGAGGCTGGAGTGTAAGAAAGACCAGAAAGAAGAGTGAGGCAGCAAAATATTCCAAGAAATGCTGGCTGATTTGTTTCCAATTTGATAAAAAAGGAAAATCAACCCACATTCTGAGAAGTTCAGTGACACCTAAGGGATTGACTTTGAGTCAAACTGCTGAAAACCCAAGACAAAGAGAAAATCATAAACCTAGCCAGCACGGGGGGTGGTGGGGCAGCTGCCAGATCACAGAACCAGAACAATTACGAGAAAGACTTCGCACCGGAAACAGCGCAGCCGGGAGAAGAGGAAACGCGTCATCGAGGCCGCAATGGCAGGGGTTAGCACACAGGGCGCAGAGGGAAGGGGGAAAACTCCAGAGACTTGCACGGATGTTCGTTCCCTGGAGATACTGGCTGAATACGACTCTGCAGCTAAGTCTCCAGGAGGCAGGTCCCAGAAGAAATTCTGGGAAAAAAGTCATAAGACAAAGGGAAATAAATGTTACAAGAATTAAAAAAAAAGAAAGGACCAGAACTCTTATGATTCCTAGAAAATATTTTGAGTCAGGTAGGCAATCAAAGGAATCCACAGATAAACTATTAAAATGAGTGAGAAATTTTAAGTACAAGAGTAATAACAAAATTACATTTTTGTATACAGAAAACAACACCAAAATGGGGTGATTACAAAAATGACGGAAATTACAAGATGCTGAGAAATGAATTTAGCAAAAGAAGTATAAGACTTTATTGGGGGAAAAATGAGTCTAGATTAAGAACATTTAAAAAAAACTAAATAAATTGAGAGGAATACATGTACACAGAGGGCTTCCCAGGTGGCTCAGTAGTAAAGGACCTGCCTGCTAATGCAGAAGACGAAGGAGATGGGGGTTCTATCCCTGGGTCAGGAAAATCCCCTGAAAGAAGATATGGTAACCCACTCCAGTATTCCTGGCTGGGAAATTCCACGGACAGAGGAGCCCAGTGGGCTACGGTCCATGGGGTCACAAAGAGTAGGACACGACTGAGTGACTTAGCACACGTGCAGAGAGAAGCAGGCCAGTGTGGAACATATGTCCCTTTTTACAGACTCACCCCAAAGTAGAAGCAAGCCCAGTCAAATGCTGTCAGGGCTGGTCAGACTAAGTCAAGCTGATTCTGTCTTCACAGGGAGGAAGAGGGTTCAGAATACCCGGAAGCCTTTTGCCACAGCAGATGAAATGATTGAGTATAACAGTGACCCAAGCAAGACCGTGTGAGGCTGGCTAAGGACAGAGGCAGAGCTTCACATAGTAGAAGACAATAGAGGAGACTACCTTTATGACTTCAGGGTGAATAATGAATTTTTGTTATTATCATTCAGTCGTTCAGTCGTGTCCGATTCCTTGCAACCCCATGGACTGCAGCACACCAGGCTTCCCTGTCCTTCACCATCTCCCAGAGCTTGCTCAAACTCACATCCATTGAGTCAGTGATGTCCTCTGACCATCTCATCCTCTGTCGTCCCCGTCTCCTCCTGTCCTCAATCTCTCCCAGCATCCCAGGGTCTTTTCCAGTGAGTTGGCTATTCACATCAGGTGGCCAAAGTATTGGAGCTTTAGCTTCAGCATCAGTCCTTCCAATGAATATTCAGGGTTGATTTCCTTTAGGATTGACTGGTTTGATCTCCTTGCTGTCCAAGGGACTCTCAAGAGTCTTCTCCAGCACCACAGTTTGAAAGCATCAATTCTTTGGGGCTCAGCCTTCTTTATGATCCAACTCTCACATCATTTATTTTTACATGAGTCTTAACACAAGTCACAATGGAAAACCTGAATAAATTCAATGGCATTAAAAATCAAAACCTTGGTTTGGTAAAAGGACACTGTAAACAGAGGCCACATCTGCAAGAAGATATTCACTGATGAAAGGTCAGGCCCTGGACCACAGAGAGAACGTGCACCGATCAACAAGAACAGAGAACCACCGCAGAAAAGTCAAAGACTGTGAGAGATGTATCCTAGAAAAAGAAACTAGAATCTTGAATGAACATATAAAAAAAAATCCAAGCTCACTAATAATTCAGGAAGCACATTTTACAGTCTCAGTGAGTTACATTTTCATACCTGCTGTCTACTGCTTGAATGTGTCCCCCCCAAATATACACCTTGAGATCCTTCCTAACCCCCAGTGTCATGGTGTTAGAAGGTGGGGCCTTTGAGAGGGGATGAGGTCATATGGATGGAGCCCCCATAGATGAGATTAGTGTCCTTATAAAAGAGATTCAGAGGAACTCCCCAGGTGGTCCAGTGGTTAAAACTCTGTGCTTCCACTGCAGGGGGCACAGGTTCAATCCCTGGTCTGAGAAGATTCCACATGCCACAGAATAACTAAACCCATGTGCCAAAACTACTGAGCCTCTGCTGCTGCTAAGTCACATCAGTCCTGTCCGACTCTGTGCAACCCCATAGACGGCACCCCACCAGGCTCCCCAGTCCCTGGGATTCTCCAGGCAAGAACACTGGAGTGGGTTGCCATTTCCTTCTCCAGTGCATGAAAGTGAAAAGTGAAAGTGAAGTCGCTCAGTCTTGTCCGACTCTTAGCAACCCCATGGACTGCAGCCTACCAGGCTTCTCCATCCATGGGAGTTTCCAGGCAAGAGGACTGGAGTGGGTCGCCGGTGCCTTAAAGGTCCTGGATGGTGCAGCCAAGACCCAGTGCAGCCAAAAGTAAATGAATAAAGAGACCCCAGATCTCTGTCACCCCTTTCACCACACGGGGACACAGCAAGGACTCAGCCTCTGCAACCTGGGGAGGGTTGTCAGGCCCACCCTGGGCTCCCACGGGGCTGGACTTCCAGCCTCCAGAGCTGTGAGAGGTTAATATTCGATGTTTATAAGCCACACAGACTGTGGCTTTCTTCTAGCACATTCTTGCAACCCCCTGAGCAGACCAAGACAACACCTACCAGGATGTGAGAATGGCACACACTCCTGGGGGCCGGAAGATGCGAGGAGGAGACACACCTGCGCCGGGCAGGAGGCTGTGCTCGTATCACTGCTCTGCAGGGATGTTTGTCAATCGCCGGCAGACGTGAGCTGTGCAGTTCCCATCGCCCAGCCAGCAATTTCACTTGCGGTCTCGTGTTCAGCCTTTACGTGAGTGACAAGGAGCCCCTTTCAGGGTTGGTTACTGCTGTTCAAATTAGTCTGCTATATATAAAAAATCAGAAACAGCAGAAATCCATCAGAAAGAAAATGGGTAAATAAATTGTGGTTTATTCATACAAAGAAACACTTTACAGAGAAAATAAATGACCTGGGATCATGTGTAACAGCATACACAGTCCTCACAAACATGGGCTTCCCTGTGGCTCAGATGATAAAGAATCTGCCGCCTGTAATGCAGGGGACCCAGGTTCAATCCCTGAGTTAGGACGATTCACTGGAAAAGGGAATGGCCACCCACTCCATTGTTCTTGCCTGGAGAATTCTATGGACGGGGAGTCTGACGGCCTACAGTCACAAAGAGAGTGTTGGGAAAGTGAGCAGGTTGCAGAAAGATTCACACAAGTGAATTTCAGAAGAAAGAAATGACGTGCAGACAGACACAAGGGAAGAGGCAGGCCTGGCGGGCCCCGAGCAGCCCATCTGG
>NW_011494741.1:1036431-1050208 GCF_000754665.1 Bison bison bison | reverse complement strand
TGGAGGACGAGGCCCTGAAGAGCGGGCTGGGGCCGGGTGGGTCTGCGGGCTCGGGGGCTGTGTGGTGGGTGACCTCACCCCTCATTCCTTTTCTGCATCACCAGTGAGGATCTCCGGCGGCTGCCCTGGTTTTCCTCCTTCCCTCGGCCGCCCAGGCCGAGCCTTGGCTCTTCCGGCCCCCACAGGTCAGTGTCTTCCCGACACTCCCCAAGCGGCCCTGTGCTTCACTCCCATCCCCGCCCGCCGGTCATGGACTCAGGAAGGCTTCCTGGAAGGGTGAGCTCGGATGGCACCTGGTCACCCCACAGGCCACGCAGATGCATCTTTACCGAGCACCCACGTCACCTGCGAGCACGCCTGATTTCCATTCATTTCTGTCTGGCCTCAGTGTCTGCTGTCTTCTCTTCTTAGAATCCAAGTTCCTGATCCTTGGGCCTTCAGAGCATACAGGGAGCCGGGTACATGCACAGACGATCGCGGCAGACAACTTACTGAACGAATGAGTGATCCTAGAGTGAATGAAGCAATGGATGTGAGGCGGGCACCGTGCCACCTGACTCCTGGGTACGTTTCTGTCAGTGTTTCCATTAGGAGGTGAATCCAGGTCCACACACAGAGCTGTTGGCTGTGGGCCAGAGGCCCCAGGTCCTCTCCACGTGGTCCCCGGGAGGGAGGGGTCACTCACACTCAGCCCGGGCAGAGCGGGAGAGGGGAGAGGAAGGCCTTCTGGGAGGAGCTGCTTCTTGAGCCAGACCACGTCAGCAGGACGCATGTGATGGATACAGGAAGGAACACTGAGGTTGGTTATGACCCGAGGTCACTAGGGTGGTGGGACACAGCATGCAGGGCTTCCCCTGGACTCCGCGCCTTCCCACTGCCCAGAGACCATTGCGGAACATGTGGTGGGTTTGACATCAGTGCTACCTGACGCAGAGCGTGTAAGGACCGAGTGGTCAGGGTCAGGGCCAGCCCTGGGCACTTCTCATTTGCCCCCTCCTGTGGCCCTCACGAGGGGCTGGGGATTTGGCACAAGTTGCCTGACTGCCAGAGCAGGTAGAAATTGTTGTGCGATGCAGCATTTATCACCCACTCCAGTGTTCTTGCCTGGAGAATCCCAGGGACGGGGGAGCCTGGTGGGCTGCCGTCTATGGGGTCGCACAGAGCCGGACACGACTGACGCGACTTAGCAGCAGCAGCAGCAGCATTTATCAGAATAAGAACACAACTGGTCAGGAGCTGGTCCGAGTTCCCCCGACCTGTGGCCCACAAGAAATCCCTCTTTGGGAGTCTTATGGAGAAAACAAGAATGCATGTGTTATTTCGTCAACAGCGCCATGCATGCCAGTTACTGTAGTAGCACCGTATTATTAATACTTTTTCTCCTAAATTCCATGCTCTCTTGCTCATGTGCGCTCAGTCATGTCTGACTCTTTGTGACCCCAGGGACTGTAGCTCACCAGGCTCCTCTGTCCATGGGATTCTCCAGGCAAGGATACTGAGTGGGCTGCCACATTCTCCTCCAGAGATCTTCCCAACCCAGGGACCGAAGCCACGTCTCTAGGTCTATCTGCATTGGCAGGCAGGTTACCACTGCGCCATCTGGGAGCCCAAAGTTCCACACTGTATAATAATTGTTACAACCTCTCTCCACCCCCAGTAGGTGGTGTGCCTGGGAGGCTAAGGTGAGGGCTCAGAGAGAAGGGAGCATTCTACTGGAAGTGGGGGTCCCTGTTATGTAGTGATGAGGGGTTCCAGGACTGCCTATGAGAGATGGAATCACTGGAGCCAGAGGGAAGATTGTGGTACCCATCCCCAGGGCCCCCCAGAGAGCGATGCCTCCCAGGGGTCACATCCTCGGAGGATGCCCTTCTTTGTGGACTCAGGGTTGCCTGATCCCCAGAATTCAGAATGTCAAGGCTGTGAAAGCCGCTTCAGCTCCCACCTGGCCCTCAAGCTGGGACAGCTTGATGTGAGGGCAGGCGGCCAGTGCTTCGGGACGCTGCTCAAGCAGCCTCTGCAGGCATTCACTGGAAGGGAACAGAGCCAAGAGCCAGCACCAAAGGCCACCCGTGTGGATCCTTTGGCCACCGTCAGACCTTCAGATGACCATGGCCTGGCTGCAGCCACATGGGAAACCTCGAGCCAGAACTGCCCAGCAGCTCCAGAACCAGTGAGCACCACTGACGGTGGGTCTGTGCCACCAAGCACCGGGCCACCTGTCACAGCTCTCGGTGTTTGCACCTGGCACTCAGCACGGTGTTGGGGTGAGGTTAATGCTCAGAAAGAAGGAGCGGCTGCCATCGTCACACAAAGACAGCTCCGTATGCTGACAGTTGTCCTAGATTATTCAGGACGCATCTTCCCTTGGGCTCAATCCACGTCCACAGCGCCCTCCAGGGAGGCTCTTCCCAACAGAAGACTGCCGGATGATGGGTCCACACCATCGGACCCTTGCTCTGAACCACTGTGCTTGAGTCCTTGGGGTAAGGGAGGTGCTCAGGACACTCACAGTCAGGAGCCGGCCTTTGTACCTTTGGAGGACACAGCCGGATAGCTCAGCTACAGCGTCTTTGACTTTGAATGCCCTTCATGAGCTCCTTACACTGCAGCTGTTCTTCCTGCTTGGTGCATCTTGAAGCTTATAATAAAATTTAATAAAAGTCCTTCCTTGGGAATTCCTTTGTTCTTCCAGCAGCTCTTTGTTTCTCACATCCTTAAAGAGCCACGTAAAGCAACAAGGGTCCGGGTGGAGGAAGGGTTAAGGATGTCTGATTGAGTCTTAAAGAGCCCGATCAAGGCCTGTGCCCAACCGGAATGATGTGATCCAGCGTCTTAGGAAGACAAGACGTTGCTTCTCCGCTCTGCCTGCTAAGGAGGCCTGGATTTCCATAAGTAAGTAGATAAACACGACATGCCACAGGCAGACAGGGAAGGCAAGAGAGAACACACTGTTCATTAACTTCTCGTCTCCTAATAGGATCACAATGGGCTGAGCAGGCTTTCTGCTTGAGTACCTCCGTACAAAGCCCCATCTGGGCCCCAGCCACCTGGGAATCCAGATTAGGCTCCTGGAGCCTCGGAGGCTGGCTGTTTGCTCCTCTTTATCGAGAAAGGCTCCTGAGTTCGTGCCAGGAGGTCCCTCATGCCTGCCCTGTCTGAGCCAGGCTTGGACTCGTGTGGGTGAAGGGCAGCCCCTGCCCCCAGTCTCCAATCAGGAAGCCTTCAGTGCAGGGCTGTGGAGCTGGCCTGCTGCTGGTAGCTCTCTCCAGGTTGACCAGCACCACAGGAAGCTGTAGACAGAAACAAGGCCCATGGACCTGGATCGATGGATGCTCTTTAGAAGAACAGAGGCACAGATGTATTCCAGGGCTGAGAGTGGGGGATCAGAGCCCAGCCTGGCCCAGAGAAGCGTGAGCTCCAGAGATGGACTATGAACACAGCTCAGGCCACCAGCAGAGAGGAAACGCAGCCCTACTTGGTTTTGGCCCTGTTTTCCTTTTCCTGCCATCACAGATTTTTCAACTCACATGTTGCTGGAAGCCTTGGCCATCAGAGTCCCTGCATTGTCCCTGGTGCCTGCGAGGAGATACAGTGTTCTCCACTGTGGACTGTCTGCACCAGTAGCCCTGAAGTCTTCCTTACATTCTGTGTAGAAGACACCTCTGTGCATGGTTTCTGCCTGGGGGGAGGCTCTGTGACCCTCAGGAATAGGGCCACGGAGCTCAGAGTGGATAGCTGAGCACATTCAGCCCTTGGTATCCATGGGGTTTGGTTCTAGGACCCCCACAGATACCAAAACCCAGGCATGCTCAAGCTCTCATATTAAAAGGCTTATAACCTAAGCACCTTCTCTTCTATACTTTAAATCATCTCTAGATTACTTATAATACTTAATACAATGTAAATGCTATGTAAATAGTTGTAAAGTCAATGTAAATGTTATGTAAATAGTTGTCTTCATGCAGCAAATTCAAGCTTTGCTTTTTGAAACTTTCTGGATTTGAGGGGTGAAAGTTTTTTCTATCCTTCCATCCACGGTTGGTTGAATCTACAGAGGCAGAACCTGTGGATACAGGGTCCCACTGTACAAATCACCCACCCCAGCTAAGAGTTCAGTCCACACTGAGCATATTCAGTGAAAAATGTACCCACACAATGAAGTCTCTGAGGTTGAAAATCTGTCTGGGGCTTTCTACCTGAGCACACACCTATAGGGCCCCCAGCCCTCTGCCTGTCATCCTAGGAAGTCCAGATCCTATTCCACCAGTGTTTTTTTTTTTTTTGCTCAGTCATGTCCAGCTCTTTGTGACTCCATGGACTATACAGTCCATGGAATTCTCTAGGCCAGAATACTGGAGTGGGGAGCCTTTCCCTTCTCCAGTGGATCTTCCCAACACAGGAATCAAACCGGGGTCTCCTGCATTGCAGGCGGATTCTTTACCAACTGAGCTATCAGGGAAAGAAATGTTAAATTGGTTTCCCATCCCCCACTTTAATTAAGCCCAAATCCTCCGCCTGCCCTTCAAAGCCTTTTCTAAACCTCCCCACCTGGATCATGCCTATAATTCTTCAGGGTTCTGCTTTATGGGTCCCATACTCTCGCTGCACTGTTGGGAGGAGAGCACTGTGGTGAGGGCATGGGCTTGGGGTTCAGACAGACCTGGGCTCAGGCATGTAATCTGTATAAGCCTCAGTTTCCTTATCTATGAAACCAGTCCCTGCCTCATAGGGTTGGCAAGAGGGCAAAATGTAGACCCCTGGAAAGACAAGGAAGCCTGGCATGCTGCAGTCCAAGGGGTCACAAAGAGCCAGACATGACAGCGACTGAGCAACAGCAAACGGCAACCTGGAAAGAGCATACGATGCCCAGCACATTGCTTGCTCCCAGTCACCAAGCACTGAGAATCACTATATGACTCCCACTGTGAACACAATGATTATTACTTTCATTATAATCATCGCCACCATATCATGATCACAGTCATCATCATCACTGTCACCACCATCATCACCATCACCACCATCACCACCACCACCACCACCATCACCACCACCATTACCATCATCACCTTCACCACCATCACCACCATCACCACCACCGTCATCACCATCATAAACACCACCATCAACACCACCGTCATCACCATCACCACCATCACCACCATCACCACCATCAACACCACCATCATCACTATCAGCACCACCATTACCACCATCATCACCTTCACCACCATCACCACCATCATCATCACCATCACCACCACCACCATCACCATCAACACCACCATCAACACCACTATCATCACCATCACCACAACCAACACCACCATCACCACCACCATCACCATCAACACCATCACACCACCATCACCACCAACACCATTACCATCACCACCATCATCACCATTATCACTTTTCTGAAAGTGAAAAATGCCGTGGAGGAGTTTCCCGCCTGCCCTCCTGGATTTCCATCCCATCTCTTCTTGATGTTGTGTCAGAGTCACTGTCTGTCCCTGATGCTCCTGATCATGCAGCTTAAGTGTGAAGCCAGTTGTCAGTCCAGCATTTTGCTTTTGCAGACATCACATCTCCAGAATTATATGCACAGTGGGATGGGGGGCAATGCGGGGAAGGTTCCCATGTTCCCATCACTTGACTGCAAACATAATGGGCAACAAGGAGCAGTAGAGACGAAGGGGCTGGCAGTTTAAAGCAACAGAGAGGAGGCTGAGTGACTGAGCAAGATGCCAGGGAACAAGGGAGCGGGGAGGCCCGGGAGGTGGGCACATCGTCCCCTGCCTTCTTACTCACATCCTGGTTACTCTGGGCTTTATGCTAAGTGCCCTGGGAAGCATCTGGGTGTGGTAACAGTGGTGCGACTCCATCCTGCTGGGCCCGCAGTGGTGTCCACCGAGGTGTGAATGTTGTCCCCACCAAATGGAGACCGGTGCCCTTGCTTCATTGACCTTTATGTTTCTGGAACTGCACGCACCAACCCAGGCCTGGAGAGCATCAGTTTCTCAGGAGGGAGCATGCTCCTTGAGGGCAGGGTTGTCATCTGTTCTTAGAAGCTTGAGTCTCCAGGACCCAAGGAAGCTGCAGCTCCTCTGTGGTGATTAACCCACCAAACCCCTGGCTGCTTCTCCCCTCTGTGCTGACTCCCCATCAGGGCCCTCCGGAACTCAGCGAGGATGTGTGTCCTGCAGTCCCACCAGGGTCTGAGGCACAGGGTGCATCTGTGCTGGTCCAGGACTGTCTCCCTCCTTCCAGCCTGCAGCACTACGGACATACAGGGACTCAGTCGATATTACTAAGAGGAAAGATAATTTACAGCTTCTTAAAATGGTTTGAAGTTCAGAAACAGAGAGAGACAAAAAAAAAAAAGGAAGCAGCGCTAACTTTCCTAGACCCTGCACAGCCTGAAATTTTTAAACTTGCATTTCAAAGGCATTGGAACTTCTTCCCGATTCGTTGAGCTGCTCCTTTGCAAACTCCGCTTGATTTCTGAGCTCATCTTGAATTTTATGAATTTTGTATTTTTACAGCAGGGCTCTTTGAAGTTTTATCCTTAAAAAGCAAAAACAAAACCTAAGTGTGACTTTTTTTTAATAGAAAAGCACATGCAGCTGCTACAAAGTTCACGTTCGACAACAGCCACGTTCGCATGGAAGAGCTGAAACATGAACTTGAAAGTAAATAGCTTTGTGGAGATTCACAGTGTGGAGGGGACACAGCCACTCAGGAAAGCAAAGCTGAGCTCTGCCAGGTGATGCAGGGATGGACAAGATGGGACAAGACATGACCCAGCTTGAAGGCAAGGTGCTGAAGGGGTGTTTAGTAAAATTCATCATTGCAAAACGTGAACACAATACAAAGTCTGCCCGTTAAGTATAGGGTCCTCATGCAGACGTGTATTTACATGTACACACACTGTGCATTTTTGCATGTGACAGACGTGATGTGCATGCATGCATGTCTGTGTAGATATGTATACATATAACACACATTTAGATATAATTATATACATACATGTGTGTTATATATGTGTGTGCTATACAAGTATATATTATACTTATATATAATATATATTACACATCTATATATAAAATACATATATATATGAATATGTATATATCTACATATATATATACATCTGAGTTCAGAAGTTTAGATGGTATGGGTTTCCCAGTGCTGAAGTTCAGGGAGACAGTGGATACTGTGGGTTTGAGGAGGAGAGTGAAAGGGAAGGCTAATATAAAAAGAAATAAAAAATTAAGCATGTAGATAAATAAATGATGTGCTTTTATGCATTTTTGTAAAGCATGGACATGACTACGTATCCATGCATGCTAAGTCGCTTCATCTGTGTCCGACTTTGTGACCCTATGGACAGTAGCCCACCAGGCTCCTCTGTTCATGGGATTCTCTAGGCAAGAATACTGGAGTGGGTCGTCATGCCCTTCTCCAGGGGCTCTTCCTGACCCAGGGGTCAAACTCACATCTCTTACGTCTCCTGCACTGGCAGGCGGGTTCTTTACCACTAGCACCATGTCGGAAGCCATGAATATGTGTACTACCGCTAAGTCACTTCAGTCGTGTCCGACTCTCTGTGACCCCATAGACGGCAGCCCACCAGGCTCCCCCGTCCCTGGGATTCTCCAGGCAAGAACGCTGGAGTCGGTTGCCATTTCCTTCTCCAGTGCATGAAAGTGAAAAGTGAAAGTGAAGTCGCTCAGTCGTGTCCGACTCTTAGCGACCCCATGGACTGCAGCCCACCAGACTCCTCCATCCACGGGATTCTCTAGGCAAGAGTACTGGAGTGGGGTGCCATTACCTTCTCTGATGAACATGTATATAATAAATCAAATTTAGAATAAAAAGAAAGTGAGGGCTGGGTAACCCTCAGAGGATGAAATGAAATAGTGTCTAAGAAAGTGCCTCCTGAGTGGGAAGTGAAGTTTGGCTGAAATTATTACAACTGCTGTCAAAGTTGCCATTACTATTACTATTGCTATTGCTATTACTAGAGACTGAGGTCAGCCAGGATGTGGGCTGTCCTGGCCCCTGTTCCCCTTTCACCAAACATCACCCTAAGTGTCTCTGTGCACTGATTCTAGCTGGATGTGGCTTCTGAGCCTGGCCAGGCTTCAGGAGCGTGTTCTCCTTGGGGGTTGGTTTGACCCCAGGCATGCATTCTGCTATCTGTGTTCTGGGGTGCCCCCACCCCATCAAAGTACCCACTCAGCATACAGTCCACCATCTCCTCCCTGAAAACCTCTTCTAGAATGACCCTGGGTTGGCCACTGAGCCCCAGCTGTGACCAAAGGCTCAGAGCTCCCTGTCTCAAAGGAAAGCTGGCTGTCACCTGCAGGGCTGCTGATCACTGGTGAGCTGTGGGTGAGGTGCTCCAGGGACTGCCCGTGGAGACAACTCTTCATCTTACCCTGAGCTCCCGGGCACCAACTGCACCCTCACTCAAGCCAGCAGCATGTCCATCACCAACTGGATGTAAGTCTGTGCGCCACACCCACCCCAACCAGCCAGGTATTCACCCTCAGTTGCCAAGCATGGAGGACTTCCCAGGTGGTGATAGTGGTTATGCAGTAAGAGATGCAGGTTCGATCCCTGGATCTGAAAGACCCTCTGGAGAGGGCATGGCAACCCACTCCGGTCTTGCCTGGAGAATATCATGGACTGAGGAGCCTGGCAGGCTACAGTCCATATAGTTGCAAACAGCTGGACATGACTGAAGCAAGGAGCACACACACACACGCACATCAAGTGTGTGGAGAGCTGGAGGAGCCCTGGGAGTCACTGTGTGGTAACGGTGAAGCATTCCATGGAGCCATCCTAAGTGGCAAGGAGGATGGATGAGAAAATTATCCATGTTTTCCCTGAGGACAATATTAAAGAAGTTGCAAGAGAGCTGAGGAAAGCATTAGGAGGTGATGATGCGAAGGCAGACTGAGAAAGCCATTAAAGGACAAAATTAAGATTGGATTTATGTTTGGGGACAAGAAGAGCCACCAAATATTTTAGAGCAGGGAGTGAGCAAAGATCTCCTACTCTCACGGCCGTGGAGAAGTTGGCTTGGAAGCGTCGAAGCTGCAGAAGACAAGGAGACACCAGGTCTCAATCACCCCCTCACAGGCTGTCTGTCGCATCCAGTGTTCTCGTCATTTTGGGAACAGGATTTCCCTGGCAAAACGACCCTGGCATTAGCGTGATTGCTCCTTGTTTCGTTGTTCAGTCCCTAAGTCGTGCCTGACTTTTTGCAACCCCATGCAAGGCAACACGCCGGGCTTCCCTGTCCTTCACTATCTCCCAGAGCTTGCTCAAGCTCATGCCCATCCAACCACTGAGTCAGTGATGCCATCTCATCCTCTGCCGTCCCCTTCTCCTCCTGCCTTCAATCTTTCCCAGCATCAGAGTCTTTCCCAATGAGTCAGCTCTTCACATAAGGTGGCCAAAGTATTGGAGCTTCAGCTTCAGACAGGGAGTAGACATAATTGTTCATATTCCTCCTGCTGAGAACACACACATATCATAGTGATTATATATAAAACAAACATGATGTAGTTCTGAACGGTGGAGAGAAGACAGGCTGGCTAGGGGTCTTGGGACTGAGAAAACAGAACCACCATGTGTCCCTGGGTTTTGTCTTAGTTCATATGTCCCATTCTGGTGAAGCTTGAAAACTAGAAGCACCAACAGGCTTGGACAAAAAGCCCCAAGAACCAGGAGGGAATAGCCTCTGTTCCAACCAATGCCATAGAAAAAGCTGTGGCCCCCACCTCAGCGTGCCAGCAAAGAACAAGCGCAGACTGGGAACTTCCTCTCGCCAGGTTATAAGAAAGCATTCCAACACTTCCGGCCCCCCCGGGGTCACACCCAAGAGGCTGAGTAGGGGAAACCCTGCCCCCACCTCCCAGTGTCAGTGGGGAGCCCCACACCCACCCAGTGGTAGTGAGACAGCTCTCCCCCTCCCCAGAGAGGTGGTTTCATGGAAGGCCTGGTGAGCGGTCAGGACCTTCACCATCACCAGTGGAGTAGAGGCCGCATCCCACGCCCAGCAGTTGAGAAGCTCCCTCCTGGGGTGGAGGTCGAATTAGTTCCCAGACTTCTGCCCGGTGGTGATGGGGTGGTCCATCTGCTCCCACAGAGAGGCCTAATAAAACACAAGATTTAAATAAGAACCAGAATCTCATAAAATAACTTTCAAAGTGCCCAGTTTTCAACTGAGCTTCGCGCATCTTACCAAGAACCATTAAGATCTCAACTTGAATGAGAAAAGACAATCATGGCCAACATTAAGAAGACACAGATGTTAGAATTGTCTGAAAAGGATATTCAAAAAGTCATCTCAAAAATACTTTGAAGAGCAATTTCAATCATTTAAGACAAACTAAAAAAATATAAAGTCTCCGCAAAGAAATGAAAAAGTTCAGAACTGAAAATTTTAGAACAGAAAATGGAAGTTACAGAACTGAAAAATAAATGACGGAAATAAAAATCCTCAATGAGCTCAGCGCTGAATGAAAAAGACAGAGGAAAGGATCAGGGAGCTGGACATAGAACAACAGGGATCACGCAGTGGGGACAGCAGAGAAAATAACGAAAGAACTGATTAATTAACCAAAAATCAGCTGCATCGCAGAGGTATGGAGGAGCATAACAGAGAATTTAACACTTGTGTCAGGGGAGTCCCAGGAGAGAGGAGAAAAAGGGTGGGACTGAAAAGTATTAAAAAAAGAATAATGGTTAAACAACTTCAAGATTTGATGAAACACGTAAACACTCGATTTCAATTGAGTTGAACAAAGCACCGTAAGATAGACCAAAACTGACACCTCCAGGTCTAAGTTTTTTACTGGAGAATTTCCCAAGCATTTAAAGAGTTAGTGATTTTGATAATCACTTCCAGAAAATGGAAAAGTATAGAATATTTTTCAACTCAATATCAGAAGCCAGTGTTATTGATACCAGAGCCAAGGCCAGAAAAATTTGGAAACAAAGTATTTCAGATTAATATTCAAATATGACTTTGGACGCAAAAATTGTTACCAAAATACCATCAAGAATTCTTAACAAAACACATTGATGTACCGGTGAAGTACATACTGTGACCAAGTGAGATTTAGTTCAGGGATCAAGACCAGATCAGTATTTAAATATCAAAAAACGAGGCACACCAAGTGCATGCGTGTGCTGAATTGCTTCAGTCGTGTCCAGCTCTTTGTGACCCTGTGGATTTTAGCCCGCCAGGCTCCTCTGTCCCTGGGATTCTCCAGGCGAGAAAGCTGGACTGGGTTGCCATGCCCTCCTTCAGGGGATCTTCCTAAACCGTGGATCAAACTCACGTCTTTTATGTCTCCTGCGTTGGCAGACAGATTCTTTACCACTGAGTCACCTGAGAAGCCCCTGCGAAACATCAGTGATAGGCTAAAGAAAGAAATTTACAGTCGTACAAAAAGCATCTGACAAAATTCTCCGTCCATTGAATATAGATATATTAAAGAAAAACCACTCTTGGAAAACTAGGAATAGAGAACTTCCTTAGCTTGATAAAGAACACTACAAAACTCCTCTTTAAATGAGGTCCCACCTAACGGCGAGGGACTGACTGAGCTTCTTCCAAGTGGGAACAAGGCCAGGGCATTTTTTCTCCTCACTGCTATTCAACACAGAGCTGGAAGTGCTAGCCAGTGAAAAATAAGGCTGTGAAAGGAGATAAAGACTGTACAAGTTGGAAAGAAATAAACAGAATGGCTGCTATTTACAGACGACAAGATCGTCTACCTAGAAACTCCATAGGAATGTATATACAAAAAATAATCACCTACTTCTAATAACTGAATCTATCAGTGTCACAGAATACAGAGTCAACATGCAAATGTTAATTGCATTACCATACACTAGCAATGCCCATGAAAACTGATGCTTAAAAATATACAATACCATTTCTAATTGGTTGAAAATAAGTACTTAGGCATATTTGTACATCTAAGCATTTGTAAATGTAACAAAATATGTGAGGGACTTGAATGTTGAAATGATCAAGTGCTGGTGAAGGAAATAAAAAATCTAAATAAATAGAAAGACATGTATTAGCATGGATTGAAGATCCCACATTGTGAAGGTGGCGATTCTCCCTTTAACTGATATGCTAGTTTAATGTAATTCCATAAGAATTCCAGCAAGATAGTTTTGTAGATGTACACAGGTTTCTTCAAAAATTTATATGAAGATGCAAAGAAATCAGAAGACAAAACAACCTTGGAAAAGAAAAATAAAATGTGTGAATCGCTCACCTTGATTTCGAGAGTTGTCGCATAACACCAGTAGTCAAGACTGCATGGCAGTGGCAGAAGGACAGACACACAGATGAAAGGGATGGAACCTGGAAGCAGTTGCTCACAAGTACAGTCAGCAGACAGAGGACAGGGGCGTGGCACCAGAGCAGTTGGAGATCCACAGGCAAAAGGGAAAGAAGGAAAACAGCCTCAGCCTAAACCTTACAGCTTACACAAAATTAATTCAAAATGTATCCTCATTTACATGTGAGATGCAGAACATTTGACGTTTGGAAGACTATGTAGGAGAAAATATACAGAACCTAAGGCACGGGAAGTAGTTCTTAGCAATGACATCAAACACATGATTCAAAAAGGAAAAATATGGTCAATTGATTGTCATCAAAAGGAAAACATTTGCTCGCAAAAGACTATGTGATGAGGGTGAGAGTGCGAGAAGCAGATGGGGGGAAGTATTTGCAAACTGCAGACCTGATTTAAAAAACAGGTTTCTGGAAACTATAAAGAACTCTCAAAACACAACATTAATAAGTTAAATAACTAAAAAGTACTATCCCCGACTTAAAAATCCAATAGAAAATGGGCAAAAAGCATGAAGGCATTTCACTGAATAGGATGTGCAGATGGCAAGTAAACACACAAAAGATACTTAACATCACTACCATTAGGGAAATAACAGATTAAAACCAGGACAAGATTTCACCCACACTCATTAGAACAGTTAAAGCGAAAACAGTTAAAGCAAAAAATAACTATAATATCATAAACTGGCAAGGATGAGAGAAACTCCATCTCTCATTCATTGCTGGTGGGATGAAAAATGGTATAGCCATTATGGAAAATATGTCAGTGCTTTATGCATTAAACATACCATTTGATCCAGAAATTACACTCCTATATATTTACTCTAGAAAAATAAAACCTTAAATCTGCAAAAAAAAAAAATCTGTAAACAATTTTTCATAACAATTGCATTTATGATATCCAAAACCTTAGTTCAGTTCAGTTCAGTCACTCAATCATGTCCGACTCTTTGCCACCCCATGAATCGCAGCACGCCAGGCCTCCCTGTCCATCACCAACTCCTGGAGTTCACTCAGACTCACATCCATCGAGTCAGTGATGCCATCCAGCCATCTCATCCTCTGTCGTCCCCTCCTCCTCTTGCCCCCAATCCCTCCCAGCATCAGAGTCTTTTCCAGTGAGTCAGCTCTTCGCATGAGGTGGCCAAAGTACTGGAGTTTCAGCTTTAGCATCATTCCTTCCAAAGAAATCCCAGGGCTGATCTCCTTCAGGATGGACTGGTTGGATCTCCTTGCAGTCCAAGGGACTCTCAAGAGTCTTCTCCAGCACCACAGTTCAAAAGCATCAATTCTTCAGTGCTCAGCTTTCTTCACAGTCCAACTCTCACATCCATACATGACCACTGGAAAAACCATAGCCTTGACTAGACGGACCTTTGT
>NW_011494741.1:1020663-1036331 GCF_000754665.1 Bison bison bison | reverse complement strand
AGACGTTTGTTGGCAAAGTAATGTCTCTGCTTTTGAATATGCTATCTAGGTTGGTCATAACTTTCCTTCCAAGGAGTAAGCGTCTTTTAATTTCATGGCTGCAATCACCATCTGCAGTGATTTTGGAGCCCCCCAAAATGGTCTGACACTATTTCCACTGTTTCCCCATCAATTTCCCATGAAGTGATGGGACTGGATGCCATGATTTTTGTTTTCTGAATGTTGAGCTTTAAGCCAACTTTTTCACTCTCCACTTTCACTTTCATCAAGAGGCTTTTTAGTTCCTCTTCACTTTCTGCCATAAGGGTGGTGTCATCTGCATCCAAAACCTAGAAACAACCAAATGTTTCTCGGCAGGTGAATGTTTGAAAGCACTGTGATCCATTCATACCATGGAATGCTACTCAATAAAAAACAAGGATGAGACTTTTAAAGATACAAATCTTGTATGAATCTGAAATCTCAAGGACAGTGTGATGAATGAAAAAGCTGGGTCAAAAAGGAACATGCTGTGTGATCCCATATGGATTAAAAAAAAAAAAAGAGATGAGTGATTGTCAGGGACTGGGGACGGGGTGAGACAGGAAGGTGGGTGTGATAACAAACGTGAAGCATGAGGGGCGTCTTCACGGTGATGGAATAGTTCTGTGTCTCGATTTGGTGGTGGCTGCAATAATCCAGACCCGTGGTAAAGCGAGATAAAACTATGCACATACACTGTACGGAGTTCAGTCCAGACTTTCAGCTTGTACTAAAATTAGGTGAGATGTAACCCCTGGGGGATTCTGAGTACCTGTCGCCTCTGTAATATTTTCAAAACTTCTTGTGAAGCTATAATTATTTCAAAATAAAAGGTTTGAAAGCAATAGCCAGATTAAAGTAACGCAGTGCATACAGAAAGACAAAGGTAAGAATAACAGAAGACTTCAGTTCAGGAACAACACACGTCAGACAACAGTTAAGTATCATCTTCAATCCACTGAAAGAAAAAAAATCCGTCAATTTTTAGCCAATTAAATATCTTCAAGAAACTGACTTTTTAGGCACGAAAAGCTGAATGGATTCAGCACCAACAAATCCATCCTACAAGAAATGTTAAAGGAAGTTCTTCAGCAGATGGGAAGCAATACAGATGGAAAGCTGTCTCTACATAAAGGATTCCATGATGCTGGAAACGGAAACTGCACGGAAATATTAAAGAAAGGTTTTTCTTATTATTTGAGTATCTTTAAAAAATCTTTACTGTTGGGAGCAAAAATAGTACCACGGTAGTATGAGGTTTATAACATCTGTAGAAGTGAAGTAAAGGACAACGAAAGGGAAGTCTGGAAAGGACAGGACGAAAGCACGTTGACTCTTGACCTACGCAGGGGTTATGGGAACTAGTCCCCCGTGAAGCTGAAAATCCACCTGCAGCTTCACGGCTGACCCTCTGTGTCTATGGATCTGCATCCTTGGATACAGCCAACGGCGCATCGTGTAGCAACATAGGAGGCATTTACTGGGAAAAGTCTGCGTGCAAGTGGAGCTGCAGAGTCCAGATCTCTGTTGTTCAAGAGTCAGCTGTATGTTGTTATAAGGTTCTTAGGGGAATACTGGAAGACTGTTGCTGTCGTCCGGTCGCTAAATTGTGTCCAGCTCTTTGTGACCCCACGGACTGCTGCATGCCAGGGTCCCCTGACCTCCACTGCCTCCCAGAGTTTGCTCAAGTTCAGGTCCATTTGAGTCGGTGATACTATCTATCATAACCTATAATTATATGTCACATTATAATAATTATAAAAATATAATTATATTATAAAATTATATATCATATGATTATAATTGTAACATATAATTATACCTATAATTATATATCATAGATACATACTGTCTGTGATAACTGTCTCATCCTCTGCCACCCCCTTCTCCTTTTGTCTTCAGCTGAGGTAGACTATGCAAAGTTGACGGTAGAATACAAAGATCTGCAGTATAATGTTAAGATAAGTACTAAAGCAACATGGCTGTAAAATATAGGTAAGAAGTCAACAGAAGAGATAAATGAACTCATAAAAATAATCAATTAATCCAGATAAAGGTAGTAAAACAGGAAGGAAAGGAATCTGCAAATACGGCAAATAGAAAACAGATAGCCCAATGGTAGGTCAAATCCAAACCATTTCACAATTTCACTAAATGCAAATGACCTAAACACCCAATTAAAAGGCTTCCCTGGTGGCCCAGACTGTAAAGGATCTGCTTGTAATGCAGGAGACCTACTTTCGATCCCTGGATCAGAAAGATCCTCTGGAGAAAAGATGGCCACCCACTCCAGGATTCTTGCCTGAAGAATCCCATGGACAGAGGAGGCTGGAGGGTCAGAGCCCATCAGGTTGCGAAGAGTCGCAGGTGACTGAGCAACCAGCAGTTTCACTTTTTTCACTTATCAGAGCAGGTGAAAAAGTGAATCATAACTTCATTTTGCTGTGCCTCCCCTGTTCTGCACGTCCTTCCCACCCTCCCCTAGCACTCAGATCCCCAGGGCAGAGGGGTTCACAAGGCTTTGCTGCCGCGAACAGTACAACAGGCCTGGGTTCTACTGCCCTGTGCCTCCAGGGGGTCAGGCAGCCACTGTAGGAATCAGATTCCTCAGCATCTCATCTTTAAACATGTTAGAAACAGTGCTTTCTCTGCTGGTTCCGCCCTGAGAGAAATACTAGCGGACCATGGCCGTAGCCCTCCAGGCATCAGGAACAGGACAAAGCCTGGATCCTGGCCTCAGAGGCGGAGGAGCCCTCCTGATGGGTGGCCTTGGAGCAGGGTCCTGGGGGAGTGAGGGTGGCGGAAGACGTCAGGAGAGGCTTTTCTGCAGAGGGTCCATCCACACCTCTGAACGGAGGGAATCGCTGGCTCAGAGGAAGCCGGAGGTCAAGGAAGGGAGGGAAGGGGGTTAGAGGGACTGGGCCCATGCTGAACTCTGCAGCCCCCTCGTAGCTGGAAGGGGGTCTTCCTCTACCCCCAGACCAGGATGAGCCCCCCAGGGAACACTTCCCCTATGCCCAGCGCTGCTCCTCACACACAGGAGGTCTGGTTCAGAAACTTTCTTCCTTAGTGATTATCCATTTCTTTCTTATAAGAAATTGAATTTGGAGCAATTATTTCTATTTCTAGTTGTTTCTAACTACAGTTCCCTATCTGGAAATCAATGTATAGCTTCTGTGCTTTGCACTGGGCTCTGAATCCAGCCCATGCTGGGCCTGAATTTCCATTTGGCACTAAATGAAACTAATCAAGGGTGAGGACGACCAGTGTGAGTGTGTGTGTGTGCATGCACGTGCACAGTGCCTGCAGACAAGTGTGTGTGTGCACAATGCCTACAGACAAGAATGTGTGTGTGTGCATTGCCTGCAGACAAGAGTGTGTGTGTGTGTGCGTGCACATGTGTGCAATGCCTGCAGATGTGTGTGTGTGTGCACAGTGCCTGCAGACAAGTGTGTGTGTGCGCGCAATGACTACAGACAAGAATGTGTATGTGCAATGCCTGCAGACAAGAGTGTGTGTGTGTGTGCATGCACAATGCCATCAGGTAGGCGTGTGCCATGCGCCATGTATGTGTGTGTGCACAATGCCTGCAGACAAGAGTGTGTGTGGTGTGTGAGTGTGCATGGTAAATGTGTGTGCTGAGTGTGTATATGTCATGTGTGTCCGGGGAATTGGACATGGCTGCATAGTTTTGCTCCCAGGGGTCGTGGCGCAGGTTGCTAAGAAAGTCCACCCTGGGACATTTTGACTTCAGGAGAGCTATTTTATTTTCCAGAATTTATGCTTCTCCGTGAAAACCCGGAGGATGTCAGAGCCAGCACCTCTTCCTGTGAGCCTGAGGGAGCCCCCTGCGTGGTCAAGAAGACAAGCTTTCTGTCTCTGAGCATCTCCACGGACAGCCCAGCCCCGGGCTTGCTGTTACCTCCACCACACTGCCTCTACTTGCTGCCCGTCAGCCCTGACGCTCTGGGTCTCACCACCTCGAAGCCAGTAGCAGCGGATCCAATTCGATGATCAGGCTGATGTTATTCTCTGCGCTCTAATGAAGAGCCCATATTATGCAAATATGGGTGATTATGACAGTGAGTTTTTCATTGCAAATTCATTCTCCAAGCCCAAAATAAACTTTCGCCATGCCAGGGGGCTGCTCTAACACACGGAAGATAGGAAAACTCATTTCAGGAAGACTGCGTCCCAGGAAAAAAAATAATTAAGCTCTTTGGAATTAATTTGAGGCCTTTCATATTTATCTTTTCTGACTCCTTATTGAAAGTTAGAGGAACCGATCAACACTATTTCGTTTTTTCTAGTAAATTATGGAAAGAAAGAAAGAAAGAGTAGCCTCCACGGGATGAAATACCATCTGTATTCAGGCTTCTCTGGAAACAGCAGACCCAAGCACACGCTGATGCCACCTCCTACTTTAACCCGCCCTCGTCCACCAGGCGCAGCTGGACGCCAGGGTGGTCACCCCCCTCAGTGGGAGAGCAGCCTCCTGAGGGGGCTTCCCCTCCTGGGAAGCACACAGCCTGGGGGAAGACCCTGCTCCGCATCCATGATGCACAACCAACTCAGGTTGTCACTCGTGAGGCCCCCTGTCAAGTCCATGATCACTCTGGGCATCTTTCCTCCTTTTCTCTGCAGAAGAACGGATGGCGAGGCCGGAGACCAGGAAGCCACTGGCTGTCCTGCCCTGGGCGGACTGGAGGCCCTGGGCCGCGGGTCCAGAGAAGCGGTGGAACCCGGTGGGCGCCCGTGGGATGCTGTGCAGTCGTCCGCTTCCTCCCTGGCACCTTAGCACCACCCACCTGCTGTCCAGCTGTCACCAGATTGTGGAAAGTTCTCCCTTTGGGGACCGGACTTTACCTGGGTTTAGGGAGCACTGTGGCCTCGGGGCCCCAGGTCTGTGCTGAGTCCACCCTTGGAGGCAGTTCTTCATACAGACGCACCTGGAGCCACTTCAATCCACCTGCCTGCATGTGGGCTCACCTGGCTCACGGGCCTCTGTGGCCCGGGACCCCTGTCTTTGAAGAGGCAGGAACCCGACCTGGACTGGCCACACCCTCGGGGAGAAAGGAGTTTGTTGATTGGCTGCAGAAACATCCCATGGTCACTGTGGGTCTAAGCCTGAAGGCGGTGCAGAGTGGGGCTCCCACGTGGACCTGCAGTCAGGAGGGCAGGGTGAGCGGCTGGGGAGAAATTCCTCCCTCTGCCCACCCGGCCGCTGCTCAGCGAGGCTCCCAGGGTCTTGACCCGAGTCCAAGGCCATTGCCCTTGGCCTGACCTTGGTGAGTGTAGACTCACCGTGACTCTGGGGGACCCTCGCACCTCCCCCGGCTCTGCAGGTGCCTGACGTCTCTCAGCTTCTCCCCGTGGTGCCCCCAGCTGGTCTCCCCCCATCTCAGCCCACTGCTCAGCTCGCTTCGGGGGGAGCTTTGGGGTGGCTCCTAGATAGGTCATTCTCTCTCCATCTCTCCCGAAGCTTCCTCTAAGGACCAGCAGCCTCGCTGGGGTGTCTTAAAGCACCCGTCTCCTCCCACGGGTAAGTTTCTCCTCCGCCTTCTCCTCTGAGCAGCTGGAGTCAGAAGCCAGGCTGACGTGTCATCTGTCTCCTCCTGCTCGTTTTCTGTCAGACCCTGAGATTCAGCTTCTCAACACGTGGTGTCTACCTGCTGCTGCTGTTCTTTCTTCATGCGCCTGGTAGTTAATGAGCACTTTTGATATGCAGATTCAGACATTCTCAAGCTCTGGAGCGTGTTCTGTTTGTGTCTTTGAAGGAGGTTTATGTCCCACTGAAACCAGTGGCCCCACGTGCCACCAGAATGGAATCCACCATCCCCTCCAGGTGCTTCACTGAGCCCGGCCGGGCGCTCAGACTGGGCCCCCCTGCCCTCCAGGACTGGGCTCCCCTGCTCCAGCCCTGGGACCCCTCACCTCTCCCCAGAGACCTCCAGGCCGGCCCGTCCGTCCAGGAGGCCAAGGCCCCGGGCTTCTCGATCCAATGGAGCTCATCCACTTCCACGGCTGCCCTGGAACTTCTGGAGCGTCCCAGCCGAAGGGGTGCTCACCTCACCCCCAGCTCCAGCTGCCCTGCTTCCCCTTATCTTCCCAGCCCAGGTCAGTCCAGTAGCCAATGCAATCTTGTCCTTTGTTCCTCAGATTTTAACATCATCCCTCCCGCTGTCTCCCTGACCCCCCATCTTGGGCACGGGGCTTTGTCTCCCTTGGCCCAGGGCTCAGTGGAGCTGAGACCTGGCAGGTGGCTGACCTCCCTGTGATCTGCAGAGGCTGCTTTACCTGAGCTGGGCTGCAGACAGGACTGCAGCTTTCCCTGGTGAGGGGGAGCCTCTGGGGGCCTTCCAAGCCCTCATTTGCACGCGTTGTAATCGTGGATTCTTCTGAAGCGTGCATCTGTGTATATGCTCACGGGGCTCTTCTGAAGGTTTGCGATTCATGGGGTTGCAAAGAGTTGGAAATGACTGAGCAACTGACCACCAGCAATGGCTGTTTCGTGGCCTGTTCCAATCCCGACAGCCCTGGGTTGGTTTTGCAATGCAGCTCCGTCTTCTCTGGGGTTCCCGCACGTTTTCCTGCCTCCGCACCTATTCCGAATCGACAAGGGCACCGCGGCAGGCAGCGGCCGTCCTGCTTCCAGCGGTCAGTCTGCTAACAAAGCCTGGCTTTGCCACCTGCCTTAGGAGACGCTGCTATCAAGGCCGCTGTGTGGGGTCATCGGTGGGTTTCCAGCTTTGCCAACTTAAGGACCCGTTGCTGCTCATCTGAGGGCTCCTTCAGAGGACTCATCCCCACTGACATTAAACTGTCCCTGTGTCTCCTGACGTATCAGTTCCCTGACCCCGCCCGCCCCAGCTCTCTGCTGTGACTGCCTCCGTTCAGGAGTCTGGTGGGTACACAGTTTTTGCTGAATGAGTCAGTGCATATGTGAGTGAGTGCATGGACGGTGGGTAGCACCTGCCCAGATGTCCAGGAGGTTTCCCTGAGGTCCTGGGACCGTTGTCCCCAACATGGGCAAGGGACTGTCCTTCTCAAGCAGCCAGAGTGGTCATTCCAGGCAGCCTCTCCTGGAGGCTGGAGGGGGATAGGGAAAGTTGGTGGGGGGGAGAGAGATGGAAGAGGGGTTATAAATTAGCTATTACAAAAAATTAGCTATTAATAGGGAAGAGCACCCTCGACACCTTGCCTCCTGCTGGGACGCAGTCTCAGGCCCTCAGCGGATGCTCAGATGATTGCAGGCTTGGTGTGTGAGGTGGGCACGCTCTCCAGGGGCCCCTGTGATTTCCCTTCCCACTATGGCGCCCCCCGCCCCCGAGTGTGGGCCAGCCTCTGACTGGCTCTTAAGCCGTAGAAACAGCAGAGGTGTTGGCCGCCACCCCTGTGACGATGCTGTTGAAGATCGTGGGGGCCTTCCTCACTAGCCTGGAAGTAGCCACGTGTGAGTTGTTCTGAGGGGAGGGCCACGTGGCAGGACGGGGGATGACGGCCTCTGGGTGATGGACGATGGGAAACCCAGGCCAGGGGGACAGCCTGGAAGGGGCGCAAAGCTGCCCACAGGCAGGTGAGTCTGGGAGCACAGCCACCCACAGCTGAGCCTCAAATGGGGTCTCACCTCTGCCCGAGACCACCTCGCAGCAGGTGAGGACCAGCTGGACTGTGCCCTGGACCACAGTGTCCATGCAGAGCCTGGGACTGTCCCGCCTGCCTGTCCAGCCCCAGGACCCAGAGAGGAGCTTCCTCTAAAGCACCCTCCCGCAAGCCCCTTGCCCCCGTGGGCCTGGGGTGTCTGGGGATCAGGCTCTCCTCTGCACATTTACGCCCTAAAAAGACCACCTGACCATCTGGCCTGTGCTCAGCAAAAAACTGCCTCAGTGTTTCAGCCATTGAGATCACGCAGGTTTTCACATGCCTGCGTTTTCTGGGTTACATTTCCCCCCCCCCACAATTGGTTGGAGGAGAAAAGGATCAAATATGTCTACAAGCATTTTCCCAGAACTTTAGAAAATCTATACAGTGTCTCATCTGGAAACAGAGAGATAAATCTGAAATTAAATACCTAAAGAGTCAGGCCCTGAAGACAACCACCCAGAGTGGGCGAAACCAAACCTTTTATTATTGATTTTATCTTTATTTGCATATTCTTGTTGGGAAGACAGCTACGAAGATGATGATAGTAACAATTATCATAATTGTGATTTTATACAGCGTTTATTGATCATTTCCTCTACGATGGACTCTCTGAGGATAGACAGATCAGAGGATTGATTTTTTTTAATCCCTCCAACAATTTGGCACAAATCTGTAAATACACACTTCATAGACTTCCTGAAACTGCTTGACCCTGGTGGATTTATCGCTTACCACTGAATATGTCCTGCCTGGTGGGAAATCATGCCTGCGATTCAGCTGACTCAGAGCAAAGGGCCCCATGCTCGCAGCCCAGCTGCTAGAATAGAGGCCTTAACTCAGAGCAGCCCCAGCCTTATTGATCTTAGAACCAAATGTCAAATACCCCACTTTCCACAATAAATGTCTCTCTTGAAAGTCCTGTGTAAATTGAATTTTTATAAATCAAATTGTATTGTAAAGTCAGTAAGGAGAAGGACTGTTTATGGGAAATTTGTTTGCCTTCCTTTACAAATGGAAGAAAACCACGCGTGGATAAGGGACTTTGGTTGACACTACTTGTAGACACTTTTTAATCATTTTCACAAGGTCAGGTTTATTTGTTTGCTTTTAAGGGGTTTACGAGTTCTCTGATTGTACATTGGGAACATTATGCGGCCGTGAGCTTGTTTACATCCCAGGGAAAGGTCTGCAATCCTGGAGACTCATCGCACATCCATCAAGCGCAGACGGACTCTGAGGCCCCGGCTCCAGACCCCACCTGGAGAAGCACTGCAAGGAGAAATAAGTCAAAGCCCTTCCCTTCCTGGCAGCGTTTACGTTCTCCCTAGAGCTGCACGTTCCTCCTCCGGCGCGCCTGCTCCGACTGTGCGCCGACTTCCTCCTCCAAGGGATCCTCCCCACCCAGGGATCCAGCCCAGGCCGCCTGCATCGCAGGCGGATTCTTTACCATCTGAACCACCAGGGAAGCCTATAGACAAGGGACAGCATCGCTTTCTGACTGGATCTAGGGGGTTTGGTGATCAGCGTGCAAAGTTTTCTCAGTGGGAAGTGATTTAGTTACTGGTTTTATATTATAAAAGATGGGCGGCAGAGGCGCCGTCTGATCTGCTGGAAGAACAGAGTAGAGTCTGTGAAGGTGGCCTGAGCGCTGAGGCCGCTGTGTCTGCCAGTCTGAGTCAGCACTTCCCTGCTCGGACACTCATTCCCTCTCCTGTGAAATTCATCTATCTACTCTCTCATTTCCACAGGTAGCAGTGAGCACTCGCCACGGACTCTGCGAGCTACTGGGAACAGAGACGTGAACATTGCCCCCGGCGTCCCTGTTTCAAGGAATGAGAATGTAGCTGAGGCTAAGAATCAGATGATCAATGTTACTGGCCGTCAGTGCCGGGGGAGACAACTCCCTAGCGGCGTGACTCGGTGCAGGGGTCAATTCACAACTTACCGTGTGTCCTCACTGTCCCTTTGATCATCAGGGGGGGCAAATGCTGCTGTCTCTCCCTCCCCCAACACGACTCAGATCCCACGACCTCCCTGCTCAGTAGAGATGGCTGTATCCTCTAAGTCACAAAACACGGTCTTGATTTAGAAAATGACAGGCCTATTCTGCACACTGCTAAACACTTTATTCCAACCTATATTCCCCCAGCCCCTGCACCTCTCCCCATGCTAAGCTGGCTAGTGGTTGGGCAGAAAGCGCTCATCCCGGTCCGGTCTAAACTGGAAGCCATTCCAGGTTCCTCAGCCATGGAGTTCCGAGTCTGGGCACAGGGTCCAGTGTGGAAACTGGATGAGAAAGCCTGCCTTGCCTTGAGGTCTCTAACGTCAGCTTTCTGCCCACCAGAATGTGGAGTTTGTCTATATTTTTTTTGGTGTCAAATAGTATTTAGTGAGCTTTCCATGTGTTGAGTCCTGGAGACATCATGACGAATAGTCTCCCCTAGAGATGCCTGTGATACAAAGCGGTCTGCACGTTGTCCCTCCCGCCTGTGGTGACAGTGTCTCTGCCCCTAGGGTGTTACCTTCTGGTGTCTCCTTCTCAGGAGCCCATCAGCCCTACTCTAACTCTCCTTGGCCCCCACTGGCCCCTCAAGCTGACCGACAGCTTTTCAAGAGCACCATTGCCCTTCCAACACATGCATTTCTTGGTGAGTGTCTTCTGAGCCCTCTGGGGAGGGCTGTGGAGAAGTGCACACACACACATAACAGACGTCTCCAGCATCCTTGGTGCTCTCAGCCATCGACTTCTTCTCTCTACTTTATGCCAGGGAAGGTTTGGCATCTCCAATGAGGTCATCAGTGGACTGAGTTTTAATCGAGCAATCAATCAAGAGAATTGGTAGAAACTCCTTCAGCTTCTGGAGCTCATGTATTTGATCTAGAATCTCTGGTAAGCACACCTGCTACTGGTAAGTTTGGTCTCATCCCAATTTATCTTCCTTCCTCTTTGGTCTGACACCCTTCAAATTCATTTCCACACAATCCCTCATATTTTTGCTGCTGAAAATTAGCAAGCTTTTATCATTCTTTCAGACTACAAACTCCCTCCTCCAAGTCAGACTTATACTAGCCTCCGGCTGAAACCCGGAGAGATCCAATTCTAGTTGCAGATGGAAGGGGTGAGGAGGGTGGGGAGGACAGACATCTCCTTACGAGTCAGCTCCCTCAGCCGAGCACATGCAAGGTCTGTACTCAGAGCTGAGATGCTGCACTCCTTGGACTCAGGAGGAGGGACCGCTGCTGCTGGAAAGGGGCCCTCAGAGATGCTCAGCCTCTCAGCTCTGTGCAAGTCCATCCAGATGCACCCACCGCAATGCTCAAAGCCCCATTTCTCCCCAGTCAATTCTTTAACTTACACAAAAGAGTTAGTAGGAAGGAAATGGCACCCCCCTCCAGTATTCTTGCCCGGGAAATCCCGTAGACAGCAGAGCCTGGTGGGCTACGGTCCATGGGGTCGCAAAGAGTCAGACACGACTTGGTGACTAAATACCAACAACAGAATTCAACGTAAAGTCTGCAACTTGTGCGATTATGTTTTGCTCCTGATTTTTAACCAGCTCCTCACTGCAGCTACAAGAAGCAAGAGATCATTTTAGGGCTGTCCTGGAATGTCTCTGGTTCTCTGACCATGGCTTAAATTGAGCCTTTATAACCCTGAGTTTGTCATTTTTCCCTAGAAGTTCTGCAATTAAAGGGAAATTCTCACCCTGTAGTCCAGTGTCATCTTTAATGTGAGGATGGCCAGGTGAAGCCACCACGTGCCCGCAGCCCTGGGTTCTACAGGCACCATGCCGTGACCAACAGGGGGCTCTCCTTGTGATGCCACCACTCGCCATGGACTTGATTGTTCCCAACTGCCCAGCGCTAATCAGCTCAGAATTTCATTCAAGACCAAGGGCATGGCCAAGCCAATTCCAGAATCCCATCTCTGAGGGTCTATTTCTTGGGCTGGCACTACTTCTGGTACTAAATGTTGAAACAGCCAGCATTCGATCAGGGTAATACAGACTGCACAGACATTTCACACGCGGAATTTAATACAAGGAACTGGCTACACAAGTTTTAGAGGGCTTGAAAGAGCAAAGAGAAACACTGTTGAAAGCTCTAAATAATAATCAAGGTTTTAAAAAAAGTACAACACATCTCCTAAAACTGCGGGATCAGCAAGGCAGAGGCTGGGTTATCAGACCCTCAGAGCACTGAGAACCGAAGAATTGGTACTTTTGAAATGTGCTGCTAGAGAAGACTCTTGAGGGTCCCTTGGACTACCAGGAGATCAAACCAGTCAACCCTAAAGAAAATCAACCATATTCACTGAAGGACTAATGCTGAAGCTAAAGCTTTAATACTTTGGCCACCTGATGCGAAGAACTGACTCATTGGAAAAGACCCTGATGCTGAAAAAGACTGAGGGTGGTGGGTAAAGGGGATGACAGACGATGAGATGGTTGGATACATCACCGACTCAATGGACATGAGTTTGAGCAAGCTCCTCCGGGAGATGGTGGAGGACAGAGGAGCCTGGGGAAGTGCAGTCCATGTGCTCACAGACGTGACTTAGTCACTGGACAACAAGATCACCGAGGAGCCCCGTGGAGCTGGGGATCAAACTTGGAGCCCCAGGTGCTTTCCAGCAGCTGCTGCTCCTCTGAGATCCCGAACTCCTCTCTGGCTGTGCCCCTCACCCCGGAGCATAATGCAGCAGTTGCTGGATCCATGTGTGTAGCATCTGGTGACTCGGATGGCAAAAAATCCACGTGCAGTGTGGGAGACCTGGGTTTGATCCCTGGGTTTGATCCCTGGGTTGCGAAGATCCCCTGGAGAAGGGAATGGTTACTTACCCCCGTATTCTTCCCTGGAGAATGTCATGGACAGAGGAGCCTGGTGGGCTACATTCAAAGAGTCAGACACGACTGAGCGACTATTGCTTTCACTTTTACTAGAGAGGACAGAACTGGAGAAGCAAGAATTGGTGGTTGGCCAAGGAGGTGAGTGAAATCTGCTCTCCAAAGAGAAGAAAAACAAGAGCTCAGAGAATCGGAGTGAGTTTGGAGTTGGAAGGTGAGGACGAAGGAAGAAGCTGCCGCTGCTGCTGCTAACTCGCTTCAGTCGTGTCCGACTCTGTGCAACCCCATAGATGGCAGTCCACCAGGCTCCCCCGTCCCTGGGATTCTCCAGGCAAGAACACTGGAGTGGGTTGCCATTTCCTTCTCCAGACAGAAGAAGAGGGTTGTTGAAATTAATAGCCTATTATGGCAAGAATGTTGAGGGCAAAAGGGAAGAGGACATTCTGAAGGCATTTTGCAGAAAGTGAAGAGGAACTAAAAAGCCTCTTGATGAAAGTGAAAGAGGAGAGTGAAAAAGTTGGCTTAAAGCTCAACATTCAGAAAACGAAGATCATGGCATCTGGTCCCATCACTTCATGGGAAATTGATGGGGAAACAGTGGAAACCGTGTCAGACTTTATTTTTCTGGGCTCCAAAATCACTGCAGATGGAGATTGCAGCCATGAAATTAAAAGACGCTTACTCCTTGGAAGGAAAGTTATGACCAACCTAGATAGCATATTCAAAAGCAGAGACATTACTTTGCCAACAAAGGTCTGTCTAGTCAAGGCTATGGTTTTTCCAGTGGTCATGTATGGATGTGAGAGTTGGACTATTAAGAAAGCTGAGTGCCGAAGAGTTGATGCTTTTGAACTGTGGTGTTGGAGAAGACTCTTGAGAGTCCCTTGGAGGGCAAGGAGATCCAGCCAGTCCATCCTGAAGGAGATCAGCCCTGGGATTTCTTTGGAAGGAATGATGCTAAAGCTGAAACTCCAGTACTTTGGCCACCTCATGCGAAGAGTGGACTCATTGGAAAAGACTCTGATGCTGGGAGGGACTGGGGGCAGGAGGAGAAGGGGACGACAGAGGATGAGATGGCTGGATGGCATCACCGACTCGATGGACGTGAGTTTGAGTGAACTCTGGGATATGGTGATGGACAGGGAGGCCTGGAGTGCTGCGATTCATGGGGTCACAAAGAGTTGGATACGACTGAGCGACTGCACTGAACTGAAGAATATGCTTCCATCTCTCTGATTTTCTTTGAGAGAAATAACTCCCAGGGTTTGAATAAAATTGAGATTGTTGTTCATTCCTTTCTTTTGGACCTCCAGTGCAGAGGGTTCCTCGGGCCTTGGTTCAGAGTGGCTCGTTGCCATCCTGGGTTCAAGCAGGACTCCCCTCTTCATTTTTATTCAGTTGCTTTTACCTCCATGGCTGGGTGTCATCACCGTCCTTGCCTCTTGTCCAGGTATCCGCATGATGTGTTTAATATGCAGTTATATGGCTGTGCAACTTTGAAAAATAGTGTGTATATGTATGCACATACAAAAATATGCTAAAATTTATGTAAATGGTGTGCTGTAAACCTCATTTGGTCTTGTACATCTTACACAAAGCACTGTATATTTAGGCTTTTGCTTTGCTGCTCTGTAGCTCATAATCATGGGCTCAGGCTGCTGAATAGAATGTTGATATATTTCTTGAATGTTAGTTAGTCAAGCCCCAGAAATAAACATGCAAGCTTCCTAGAAACCCCTGAGACTTCCAAGGACCCAAATCTCCGTGTGAATTTCTCTAGGATTTGTATACAGGAGGGTAATAGAACATGTGTATGATCTCTTTTTCTTAAACTGAGATATAATTTACATGCCATAAAGTCCACCCTTATAAAATGCACAGTTCAGTGGTTTTTAGTGTGTTCACGAGTACGTGCACATCCTTACAGTCTAATTCCAGGGCATCTTTATTCCCCATAAAGGGACCCCGCACCCGTTAGCAGTCATTTCCCAGCTCCCCCACCAGTCACACACCTGCTTTCTGATTGGATTGGCCTGTATTTCTTTCCTTTTGAAATTTTTTCCTATTAACTTATTGACTTTCAGGTGACAGAAGTTAAATTAATCAATATCTCAGTTCATAAAACATGAAACTATTCTTTTCTTTCTCTCTTCCTTTTTTTCCCCCTTAAATAATCCACTTCCTCTCAGATCCTATCCCTTCTTTGACACTCACTCAGATGTTTCATGTTAGCTAGGCTTGCTATTAACTATGATACATGATCATATTTAAGAAATACAGAATATTATCTTTTGCACAGTTTTGAATGCACACGATGGTGGTGTTCTATGGTTTCTGAAGTTCTTGTTCAGCTCTACTGTTTGGGAATGAGAGAGTTGGTGTAGGGCAGTGGTTGAGATGAGCTCTGTCTAAATCTCCTTCCCTGTGGAGAGGAACCAGAGCCCACTGGGGAAACTGCTGATTTTCTGGTCTGGGGCAGAAAATGTTTACAATGTTATCTCTTCATACCTGACGGCAGGTAAGCTATCAAAGGCAACCAGGGTCACAGGAGACCTACTTAGAAAACACGTTTGAGGTCAGAGAAGATATTAACTGCCATGCATTGGAAAACATCACATAGGCTTAAATTTGTGAGTTCATAATAAGTAAATAAATGCATTTAACTTGACAAGTGGGAAGTATTGAGAAAGTGCCCATGTTTGCTTTGCCTAACTTGTTGGACTTTACCTCAAAGTCACCAAGTGGTTTACGAAGGGAAGTCTCTATAAAATGGTTGAAAGCGAAGATGAAAGGCGCTCAGTAGTGTCCAACTCTTTGTGACCCCATGGACTATACAGTTCATGGATGTCTCCAGGCCGGAATACTGGAGTCGGTAGCCTTTCCCTTCTCCAGTGGATCTTCCCAACCCAGGGATCGAACATAGGTCTCCCGCAATGCAGGCAGATTGTTTACCAGCTGAGCCACCAGGGAAGCCCATAAAATTGTTCCACTTTAATAAATAACTGAGTAATTATAGACATCCTGGAATGTGAAGTCAAGTGGGCCTTAGAAAGCATCACTACGAACAAAGCTAGGGGAGGTGATGGAACTCCAGTTGAGCTATTTCAAATCCTGAAAGATGATGCTGTGAAAGTGCTGCACTCAATATGCCAGCAA
>NW_011494741.1:1019977-1020563 GCF_000754665.1 Bison bison bison | reverse complement strand
AAATTGGAAAAGGTCTGGAAAAGGTCAGTTTTCATTCCAATCCCAGAGAAAGGCAATGCCAAAGAATGCTCAAACTACCACACAATTGCACTCATCTCACATGCTAATAAAGTAATGCTCAAAATCCTCCAAGCCAGGCCTTAGCAATACGTGAACTGTGAACTTCCAGATGTTCAAGCTGGTTTTAGAAAAGGCAGAGGAACCAGAGATCAAATTGCCAACATCTGCTGGATCATGGAAAAAGCAAGAGAGTTCCAGAAAAACCTCTATTTCTGTTTAATTGACTATGCCAAAGCCTTTGACTGCATGGATCACAATAAACTGTGGAAAATTCAGAAAGAGATGGGAATACCAGACCACCTGACCTGCCTCCTGAGAAATCTGTATGCAAGTCAGGAAGCAACAGTTAGAACTGGACATGGAACAACAGACTGGTTCCAAATAGGAAAAGGAGTTCGTCAAGGCTGTATATTGTCACCCTGCTTATTTAACTTCTATGCAGAGTACATCATGAGAGACGCTGGGCTGGATGAAGCACAAGCTGGAATCAAGATTGCTGGGAGAAATATCAGTTACCTCAGATATG
>NW_011494741.1:1008617-1019858 GCF_000754665.1 Bison bison bison | reverse complement strand
AAACAGTGGAAACCGTGTCAGACTTTATTTTTCTGGGCTCCAAAATCACTGCAGATGGTGACTGCAGCCATGAAATTAAAAGACGCTTACTCCTTGGAAGGAAAGTTATGACGAACCTAGATAGCATATTCAAAAGCAGAGACATTACTTTGCCAACAAACGTCCGTCTAGTCAAGGCTATGGTTTTTCCAGTGGTCATGTATGGATGTGAGAGTTGGACTGTGAAGAAAGCTGAGCGCCAAAGAATTGATGCTTTTGAACTGTGGTGTTGGAGAAGACTCTTGAGAGTCCCTTGGAGGGCAAGGAGATCCAACCAGTCCATTCTAAAGGAGATCAGTCCTGAGTGTTCGTTGGAAGGACTAATGCTGAAGAAACTCCAATTCTTTGGCCACCTCATGCGAAGAGTTGACTCATTGGAAAAGACTCTGATGCTGGGAGGGATTGAAGGTGGGAGGAGAAGGAGATGACAGAGGATGAGATGGCTGGATGGCATCACTGACTTGATGGATGTGTTTGAGTGAACTCCGGGAGTTGGTGATGGACAGGGAGGCCTGGTGTGCTGTGATTCATGGGGTCTCAAAGAGTCGGACACAACTGAGTGACTGAACTGAACTGATGGAATCTGAATATCACATTTTGAAATCAACAGTTCAGTGGATATAAGCGATGATCATCAATTGCTGCTGATGTCACAGCAAAGAGGCAACCAGACACTTTGCTGCTCTTGTTCAGTTGCTCAGTCGTGTCCGATCTTCATGACCTCAGGACTGCCACATGCCAGGCTCCTCTGTCCTGCACTATCTCCCAGAGTTTGCTCAAATTAAATACAAAATATCATCTATGAAACACTCCCATAAAAAACAAAAAAACTGAATCTGATCAAGCTTCTACATCTGTCAGTTTCCAGTAAATCCAGGGGCCATCTGAACATCCTAGATGTTTCATCAGGATGAGAGCAGCAAAACCCAGATTATGGGGAACGCTACAGAACACACATCCTGGTTTCTTCAACAGGTCACACACAGAGGTCAAACAGTTGTGAGGGAGAACCCATGCCAGTATTAAGAGGTTGCAGGGAAGCCAGTTACAATATAAGGCTGTGTATACGTGTGTGCAAGTGTGCACGCGAGCGTGCGTGCTAAGTCGCTTCTGTTGTGTCTGACTCTTTGAGAGACTGTAGCCCACCAGGCTCCTCTGTCCGTGGGATTCTCCAGGCAAGAATACTGGAGCGGGTTGCTGTGCCGTCCTCCAGGGAATCTTCCTGACCCAGAGATCAAACAGCACGTGTCTTAACTCTCCTGCATTGAAATGTGGTTCTTTTGTCTAGCACCACCTGGGAAACCTGGGAGTATATGCATATACACACAGATCTTACAGCCACACAAATGGCTACAAATCCTTTCTAGAACAACCAGGGAAATGTGAACACCAGCAGCATATTTGATGGTAGTAAAAATTGATTGTTGAAATTGTGGAGTAGGATTGTAATATTGTGATATTTTCAGGAAGGGAAAACATATTTCTAAATTGTACACCATAATACTTAAAGATGAAATGAAGTAATTTGCTTCAAAAATAATATGAAACAGGATAAGGGTGAGGCCACAGAGGTGAGAAGAGACGTGGTCGGCTGTGAACTTGCTATCGTCTGGGGGTGTACAGAGTGCAGTTCATTATGCTGTTCTCTCTTCTGCAATAAAATTAAACATGAGTAATGAACTGTAATGAGTACAACTGCTGGAGAAAATCCCGATCTCCATGCAGAGCAGCTTTTCCCTCAGTGTGTGAGATGGCACTTAAATTCTCAAACCCCAGTTTCTCCATCTCGGAAGGGGACTGTGATGATGAATATCATAGATCTGCTTGAGAGTACTTAATCCATGTACGCAAAGCACATCAAGTATTGCCTGTCCTTTGCTCCTGTATATTCACTTCATTGCTCCTGACTCTGCCAAGTGGTTCATTCGGTGTCTTCGTGAATTTTATTTGTCCATGCCACCACAACCATAATCAATAAACATCCTATTTCTGGCCTCATGAATGGGAGAGTCATCAGAGATGAACATGAATTAAGAGCTTTCTGGATCATGGGGCATTTGTAACCACATTTCCCTGATAACTGCCAAACGCTTGTTACAACGACTGGGTCTCCCCACAAAGTCCTGTTCCCCCCATCCTCGCTATCGGCTGGAATCATCTTCCTTTTTCTGAGGTCTTGCTTTCAGGTAATTTCAGTATCTCTTCACCTACTTCTTGGCCATTCACTTTTGCCTCTGTGGGAATTGTCTGCCACATTCTTTACCAATATTTCTATTACTTCTTTTAGTTTCCTTGGCTTTTTCACTGTGGATATTCAGAGGAACCTGGAGGCTCAGATGGTAAAGAATCTGCCTGCAATGCAGGAGACCCAAGTTCAATCCCTGAGTCAGGAAGATCCCCTGGAGAAGGGAACGGCTATCCACTCTAGCATTCTTGCCTGGAGAAGCCCATGGACAGAGGAGCCGAACAGGCTACAGTCCATGGGGTCACAAATTCTCGGACATGATCGAGTGACTCACATTCTCACTTATAGAGGAACCTTGCACTCAACTTATAATTCCAGTGTCAGTTTCAGATACTATCAATAACTGTTCTCAGTGTTCTAATTGTCCTCATTCCTTGTCTCAGGCAGCATTTTTGAATGAAAATATAACGTTGGTGTCCCCTCAATCTGTCACTTTTTATCTGGAGACTTGGGCTTTTCAGATGTTCAATAAGGCTCCATCTATTTCAATAGATAACAAAGGTAGTTCCACCATTTCCCCTAGTTATGCATTTTACATTTAGTGTTTTTTTTTTAATCTGTGTTGTATTCACTTGTGAACATGACACAAAGTAGGTATCCAGCTGTGCTTTCAGTTCAGTCGTGTCTGACTATTTGCAACCCCATGAAGAGCAGCATGCCAGGCCTCCCTGTCCATGACCAACCCCCAGAGCTTGCTCAAACTCATGTCCATTGAGTCAGTGATGCTATCCAACCATCTCACCCTCTGTTATCCCCTTCTCCTCCTGCCCTCAATCTTTCCCAGCATCAGGGTCTTTTTTAGTGAGTCAGTTCTTTGCATCAGGTGGCCAAAGTATTGGCGCTTCAGCTTCTGTATCAGTCCTTCCAATGAATATTCAGGACTGATTTCCTTTGGGATTGACTGGTTGGAACTCCTTGCAGTCCAAGAGACTCTCAAGAGTCTTCTCCAACACCACAGTTCAAAAGCAACAATTCTTCTTCGCTCAGCTTTCTTTATAGTCCAACTCTCACATCCGTACATGACTACTGGAAAAACCATAGCTTTGACTAGATGAAACTTTGTCTGCAAAGTGATATCTCTGCTTTTTAATATCCTTTCTAGGTTGGTCATAGCTTCCTTCCAAGGAGTAACTGTCTTTTCGTTTCTTGGCTGCAGTCACAATATGCAGTGATTTTGGAGCCCCCCAAAATAAAGTCTGTCACTGTTTCCATTGTTTCCCCATCTATTTGCCATGAAGTGATGGGACTGGATACCATGATCTTCATTTTTTGAATGCTGAGTTTTAAGCCAACTTTTTCACTCTCCTCTTTCACTTTCATCAAGAGGCTTTTTAGTTCTTCTTCACTTTAAGCATGGTGTCATCTGCATATCTGAGGTTATTGCTATTTCTCCCGGCAATCTTGATTCCAGCTTGTGCTTCTTCCAGCCCAGCATTTCTCATGAGGAACTCTGCATAGAAGTTAAATAAGCAAGGTGATATTATAGGAGCCTTGACGTACTCCTTTCCCAATTTGGAACCAGTCTGTTGTTCCATGTCCAGTTCTAACTGTTGCTTCTTGACCTGCATATAGGTTTCTCAAGAGGCAGGTCAGGTGGTCTGGTATTCCCATCTCTTTCAGAATTTTCCACAGATTGTTGTGGTCCACACAGTCAAAGGGTTTAGTGTAGTCAATGAAGCAGAAGTAGATGATTTTATGGAATTCTCTTTGCTTTTTCTATGATCCAGTGAATGCTGGCAGTTTGATCTCTGGTACCTCTGCCTTTTATAAATCCAGCTTAAACATCTGAAGTCCTTGGTTCATGTACTGTTGAAGCCTTGCTTGGAGAATTTTGAGCATTACTTTGCTAGCTTGTGAGATGAGTGCAATTATGTGGTAGTTTGAACATTCTTTGGCATTGCCTTTGAGAATGGAATGAAAACTGAACTTTTCCAGTCCTGTGGCCACTGCTGAGCTTTCCAAACTTGCTGGTATATTGAGCACAGCACTTCCGCAGCATCATCTTTTAGGATTTGAAATAGCTCAACTGGAATTCCATCACCTCATGGACTTCCCTGGTGGCTCAGATAGTAAAGTGTCTGCCTACAATAAGGAAGACCCGGATTCAATCCCTGGCTTGGGAAAATCTCCTGGAGAAGGAAATGGCAACTCACTCCAGTATTTTTGCCTGGAAGATCCTGTGGATGGAGGAGCCTGGTAGGCTACAGTCCATGGGGTTGCAAAGAGTCAGACACAACTTCACTTTCTTTTCTTTCTTTCAACTGGAATTCCATCACCTCCATTAGCTTTGTTCATAGTGGTGCTTCCTAAGGCCCAGTTGGCTTCGCATTCCAGGATGTCTGGTTCTAGGTGAGTGATCACACCATCATGGTTATCTGGGTCATGAAGATCTTTTTTTGTACAGTTCTTCTGTGTATTCTTGCCACCTTTTGTTAATATCTTCTTCTGTTAGATCCACACCGTTTCTGTCCTTTATTGAGCCCATCTTTGCATGAAATGTTCCCTTGGTATCTCTAATTTTCTTGAGGAGATTTATAGTCTTTCCCATTCTTTTGTTTTCCTCTATTTCTCTGCATTGATCACTGAGAAAGGCTTTCTTATCTCTCTTTGCTGTTCTTTGGAGCTCTGAATTCAGATGGATGTATGTTTCCTTTTCTCCTTTGCCTTTTACTTCTCTTCTTTTCTCAGCTATTTGTAAGCCTACTCAGACAACTATTTTGCCTTTGTGCATTTCTTCTTACTGGGGATGGTTTTGATCCCTGCCTCCTGTACAATGTCACGAACCTCTGTCCATAGTTCTTCAGGCACTCTATCTATCAGATCTAATCCTTTGAATCTATTTGTCATTTCCATTGTGTAATTGTAAGGGATTTGATTTAGGTCATGTCTGAATGGTCTAGCAGTTTTCCCTACTTTCTTCAGTTGAAGTCTGAATTTTGCAATAATGAGTTTCTGAGCCACAGTCAGCTCCCAGTCTTGGTTTTGCTGACTGTATAGAGCTTCTCCAGTTTTGGCTGCAAAGAATATAATCAATCTGATTTCAGTGTTGACCATCTGGTGATGTCCATGTGTAGAGTCTTCTCTTGTGTTGTTGAAAGAGGATGTTTGCTATGACCAGTGCATTCTCTTGGCAAAACTCTGTTAGCCTTTGCCCTGCTTCATTCTGTATCCAAGGCCAAACTTGCCTGTTACTCCAGGTGTTTCTTGACTTCCTACTTTTGCATTTCCGTCCCCTATAATGAAAAGGGCATCTTTTATTTTTTTTTTGGTGTCAGTTCTAGAAAGTCTTGTAGGTCTTCCTGGAACCATTCAACTTCAGCTTCTTTAGTATTAGTTGTTGGGATATAGACTTGGATTACTGTGATATTGAATAGTTTGCCTTGGTGATGAAGAGATCATTCTGTCATTTAGAGACTGCACTCAGGTACTGCATTTTGGAATCTTTTGCTAACTATGAGGGCTGCTCCGTTTATTCTATAGGATTCTTGCCCACAGTAGTAGATATTATGGTCATCTGAGTTAAATTCGCCCATTCTGGTCCATTTTAGTTCATTGATTCCTAAAATGTCGATGTTTACTCTTAGCCCCTCCTGTTTGACCAGTTCCAATTTACCTTGACTCATGGTCCTAACATTCCACGTTCCTGTGCAGTATTGTTCTGTACAGCTGTACTTTACTCCATACTATTTCTTTTCCAATGTGATCTGTAAGACAACCCATCCCTTCCTCATGGGTGATGTGATCGTGGACACATGCATGTGTTTGTGAGGACTGTGTCATTGCTGTGGAAGTCTCCAGACACACAAAGCAGCAGAGTTTACAGCTTCATCGCATTCCCATATCACGCCCGTGCCCACGCTGTGTCTGCACTCCATGGCCCTCTTCGCCCATCTCCATGTTCACGCCATGGGCACCGTGCTGTTGGTGTCCATCTTTCACACAGCCTCACACAGTGAGCTGTATGTTCTGCTGTGGAAGTCAGAACCTCGAGGACTTTGTGATGGGTTGGGGACATGATCGCTGCATAATGTGTAAAATCAGAATGTGAAGGCTACAGAACTGTGTACAGGAGATCCCAATACTCTTGACTTTAAATTAAGTACCTTGTTATTCAGTTGCTAAGTTTTGTCCCACTCTTTGCAACTGCAGCACACCAGGCTTCCCTGTCCTTCACTATCTCCCAGAGCTTGCTCAAATTCATGTCCATTGAGTCAGTGATGCCAACCAACCATCTCATACTCTGTCATCCCCTTCTCCTCCTGCATTCAATCTTTCCCAGAATCAGGGTCTTTTCCAATGAGTCAGCTGTTCACATCAGGTGGCCAAAGTATTGGAGTTCCAGCTTCAGCATCCATCCTTCCAATGATTATTCAGGACTGATTTCCTTTAGGATGGACTGGTTGGATCTCTTTGCAGTCCAAGGGACTCTCAAGAGTGTTCTCTACCACCACAATTGGAAAGCATCAGTTCTTCTGTGCTCAGCCTTCTTTATGGTCCAACTCTCACATCTGTACATGACTTCTGGAAATACTGTAGCTTTGACTATACAGACCTTTGTTGGCAAAGTGATATCTTTTCTTTTTAACATGCTTTCTAGGTTTGCCATAGCTGTTCTTCCAAGGAGCAAGTGTCTTTTAATTTCATAGCTGCAGTCACCATCTGCAGTGATTTTGAGGCCCAAGAAAATAAAATCTGCCATTGTTTCCACTTTTTCCCCATCTATTTGCCATGCAGTCATGGGACTGGATGCTATGATCTTTGTTTTTTGAATGCTGACTTTCAGGCCAGCTTTTTCCCTCTCTTCTTTCACCTTCATCAAGATTTTCTTTAGTTTTTCCTCATTTTCTGTCATTAGAGTGATATCATCTATTTATCTGAGGTTATTGATATGTCTCCTGGCAATCTGGATTCTAGCTTGTGCTTCCTCCAGCCCAGCATTTCTCATGATGTACTCTGCATATAAGTTAAATAAGCAGAGTGACAATATACAGCCTTGATGTATTCCTTTCCCAATTTTGAGCCAGTCCATTATTTCATGTCTGGTTACAGACAATAAAGTTTAGGAAAATACAGAGTTGTAGTCATTAAACATATTTTTAAATGTTTTCAGTTTTTACATTTTTCTTCAATGCATGGATATTATGTTTCAGGAAAAGGATTGATACTATTAATAATTTAAAGAATGCTTGGATGCTCTCTGATGACTAAAATTAAAATGACAGACAACACCAAGTGTTGCCAAGGATGTGGAACAAATAGAACTCTCACGTAGTGCTGGCGAGTTAAGTTAGCACAAATATTTTGAGCCATTTAGAGCTATGCACTAAACCACACATACACTCTGTGAGCCAGAAAGTATATTTCTAGAAAAACATTCAAAAGCAAGGAGACATGAAGCTGTGTCTTCATGATATCCCCCAAAGCTAGCCACCCCAAGCCCCAAGAGCAGGAGTGTGGACCAAAAGCTTATGGTGCATCCATGCGATGGACACGCACAGAACAGGGGAGGTGAGGCTCACCAACATGCAGACACGAGAGTCCAGACACGAGGAACACACCTGAGGCATGGGTCATTGCTGTTGCTGTGGTTTAGTCGCTCAGCCGTGCCAAACTCTTCTGTGACCTCATGGACTGTAACCCACCAGGCTCCTCCATCCATGGAATTTTCCAGGCAAGAATACAAGAGTAGGTTTTCCTTTGCCAGAGGATCTTCCATACCCAGGGATCGAATCTGAGTCTTTTGCGTTGGCAGGTGGATTATTTACTGCTGGGCCACCAAGGAAGCCCATAGAGAGAGAGAGAGAAAGAGAGAGAAAAAGTACAGGTCAGGACAAAACAGTTCCATGTTTGAAGTCAGGGTCGTGGTTACTGTGGGTGACCGGAATCATGTGTGGGGAGTCTGTGAGGGGCTGATTGTGTTTCATGCATAACCAGAACCAAGCCTAGGGATGGCAAAAACAAAGTGCTTAACAAACATTCACTAAATAAGGGATAGATGGGTGGGTGGGTGGATGGATGGTGGATAGATGACTCGACTTCGTTGCTCAAAACTGTGGCTTTCTGTCTCTCTGATTTATTCTCTCTGCCTTCACCATCTACCGCTGAGATAATATCAGGATTTTCATCTCTCTGGAGCTTTACTGAAATAACTGTATTACAGTCAAATCCAATCTGATACAGCCATGCTCCCAACATTTGCACCAGCCTGGACTCTGGAACAGGTTCCTAAAATAACTTCAGTAAAAGTCATCTCCTCTGTGCTCAAGGTTTTACTGTTTAACTATGTCTTCCACTTTTATGCAAAACATGCCAGGATCACCGAACAAATGAGTCACCATGGAAGGGAACTCAGAAGACAATCGGTTTTTTTCTACATTTTTTTTTCTATAATGGTATGCAAAAATGTAGCAAAAGATGAGCTACACGACCAATCAGTGTTAGCTTGTACTCACCAAGACAGAGACACTGTTGCTTAAAAGTGCTCAGTGAGGAAAACCCAGTGTGGTTGTGGGCGATCACGGGAGGCTGTCTGGAGAAACTGGCACGAGGCAGGTCTGTATGTTCAGGGGCAGATTGCTTCCTCAGAGAGGCGAGGGGTTGTGTTTAAGTGGGATTGTGAAAAGCTTTCAGGGTGGCATCAAAGCAGACAGACGAGGGCGGTGGCTGGGGCGTGAGTCATCCGCTCGAGGAGGACCACATCTGGGAGTTGATAGCCATGGAGGTAGGGGACAGGGGTGAGGATGCCAGTTGCTTTTCTCCTAAGAAGAACTTGTGTCGAAAAATAAAAGAAAACAAGGGGAGTCCTGGAAAAGGAAATGGCAATCCGCCCCAGTTTTCTTGCTGGGAAAATCTCACGGACGGAGGAGCCTGGCGGGCAACACCCCATGGGGTTGCAGGGAGTCTGACATGACTGAGCGGGTAACACACAAGAGGAGCAGGATCACAGGATGATGGATCTGGAAAGCCTCCTCCCTGGTCTTGCTGCCGTGTTACAGGAGGGGAAACTGCAGTTTGGTGTTTTGGGGAGTTTGCCCCACGTCCGTGGTAAATGGCTGCAAGGCTCACGTTTTAACTCAGGGGTCCTGCCCCAGGCCAGTGTTGCTGCCCGTATGCTGAAGCGGGGAGACTTTCTGAGCTCTCACACTGTGTAAGAGTGGGTCGTCTTCCATACCAAGACCCGGGGGAGGTCGGCTTCACTGCACTCTGCCTAGTGCACCGCCTTCTCTCTAGAAGCTTAGTTCTCCCTCGTAGATTTCAGAGGGTAACGCGAAAGGGGAGCAATTCTGTCGTTCTCCTTGGAGTCGCGAATGGCCCATCTGCTTCTGGTACAGACGCTCTTCCCTGGACATGTTCCTACAGACATGAGGATACTCCTGGGAGGCTGGCTGGCCAATGGCATCGGGGTTGGAGGGGACACAGAGCCGGAGTCAGGGCGCCTTGGTCCTCTGCCTGTGTGACCCCTGCCTTGTCCCTTCCACTCTCCATTGCTTTTGCCTCCAGATGAAGCCTCGGACAGCCTGACACTCATCTCTTTCCTTGCTTTGTCGGCTCATCTTTGGGTCTTTAGAATCCCCTCCATCGCTCATTTGCAGACGTCCAGAGTCAGCTGGAACTTTTTGAGTGATATCCTTGGATCCTGGCAGAGAAGGAGAAATGTCAGATGGAAAACAGGCAATTAAGTTCCAAGACAACTTCAATGATTTGTGTTTTAAACTTTCGATTTATCTACACCTCAATTTGAGTTCATTTCCACGGATTCCAACAATTGCCTAATACAAAGCCGCTGAAGAAAAGCCTTCGGGAGCCTGAGATGGAAACAGATGGCCAGTGCGGGCGAGGACAGCCTCCATTTGTTCCATCCAATTGTTCCCAACAATGGCAAAAAGTCATTAAAAACCCACTTAAGAATCTAGCTTTGTATCGATCAACGGCAGGGTTATGGGGGATGTTGAACTTAGTGAGCATCAGAACTCAAGACGAACCAAGCGATGTTTTTCCTGATGGATTATTAGGAAAAGCACTGCCATAATATAATTTTCCGGACAGTTGGATCAATGATGTCAACTCTTACCCCAAGTTTTGAGTGATGACTCAGATCTGGAAGTCTGGATTAATGGACGAGGGCGCACAGTCACACCCCCTCTAATGGATCACATGGGAACACTCGAAGTGACCCAAAGCAAATTATTTACCATACAATTCCTGAACACAAAAGCCACAGTCCACTTTCCCTGACTTCGAATTTCACTTTTATTAAGAGTCAGTGCAGCATCAGAAATTTGTTTTACCCAATGAAAGGCAGCCTACTGAGGCCATCTGGGAAATGCTTTTCTGTCCAAGGATCTGGCAGCGATGGAGAGACCTGGAGGAAGCTGGGAGACGTTGGCGCATCAGAAGGCTCCCCACGGAGGAGGCTAGCCTGATGGAGGGTTTTGTTCACCCCTCTCTCATGTCCAGCCCAAAGGGCACGTCCCTGTGCTCTGACTTCGCGCCCTGCCCTGGTGCCCAGTTCATCTTCTTGCCTGGGGGGCTGCCCCTGCCGGCCTCCCCGAAGCCAGTGACAGAAAGCCTTCTGCCACAGAAGCCTGACCCTTCACCTCTGCCCGCATCCCTTTCAGGAACCTCCACTTCTAACACTGGCCTGGTTCCTGGTTGGTGCTCAAGGTGTACTGATCAGTCACATGAACAGATCTGCATTTTCTAAAGGACAGAGCATGAGCTCCTTTGCAAGGCAGCCTGCAAGCTCTCCCGGCCGCCGCCCCCCACACTTCCTGGGTCCTCCCCGCTGACGGTCTCTCTCTGATGAGCCACGCACGCTCCCACCCCTGTCCCGGGTCCCCAGATGCACTCACCCTTCCTCGTCTCAGAGCAGGAGGCGTGGACCCCGCTGCGCTTTGAGGACCCCCTGGGAAGAGAGCCTTGCGTGAGGTCAAGTGCCCCAGTGGCGGCTCCCCCGG
>NW_011494741.1:1007933-1008517 GCF_000754665.1 Bison bison bison | reverse complement strand
CAGAAGGCAGGGGAGGCAGCAGAATCAAGGGGGCCAACATTTGTCAGAAAACCACCCGAGGCAGGAGACGGGCACGGATCACGTCTCTCCCACACAGGCTTAGGTGGAGCGAGCCCTGCAGACGCCCAGCCTCCAGACTCTAAAAGGGCCTGTTTCTCGTGTTTAAGAGCCTCAGTGTACTGCGCTTTGCTATGGCAGCCTTGGCAAAATCACACACACAGACGCACATACACCCTAACCCTAGCACACACACACACACACACGAATACACATACACACCTGTTCTCACACATGCATATACACTCACACACCCCCACACACCCCCACACACCCACACACTCTAACCCTAACACAAACACACACACACACACACACACCCTAACACACATTCACACACACACACATCCATACTCACATGTTCACACATACACACCTGTTCTCACACATGCATATACACTCACACCCGCACACACACCCCCACACACCCTAACCCTAACACACACATTCACACACAGTCACTCACACATACACACACACACACACCCTAAGACACAAACATATACATAAACAGCGTAACAAATAAA
>NW_011494741.1:1002704-1007833 GCF_000754665.1 Bison bison bison | reverse complement strand
AAGTCTGACGCTGCTTCTGACGGTGTGAAGGAGCAACCAAATCTGATACAGCGTGTCCAGGGCCCTGGGCACAGGATGTGAGGGTCTGACGGCTTGAGATCCACTCCTGGGTTTACATACGTGACCTTTTCCAGCCTTAAATGAAACTCAGTGCCTGCCCCCACAAACTCCCAAATATGCCTCCTCCCTCTGCCCACCAGCCCCCACTCCAGCTGGGGGCCGGTGTAGTGGGGTCCAAACCTGCTTTCTGACTCAGATGAACAGGCAGGCGTACGCCTCTCTCCATTCCTCAGGTCCAACCTCACCTGGCTCCTGCGCCCGTTTTCCAGCAGAGAGGAAATGAGACCAAGGTCAACGAGGAGGGGAGGAGCTTGGCAAGAAGCAATAGACATCCCTCTTGGTGTAACGATGTGTCTTTGGGTCACCTCGGTTTCTTGGGTGTTAATTCTAATTTCAAAACCCGAATCTCTTATTAAGGTTGTCTTACTGTCTTCGGTTGGGGAGGAAGGGGCAGGTGGTGTGCGTGCTGCGGGTCTGCAGGGGTTCTGGATGGTACAGGTGAGGCAGGACATAGAGATGCTCTAGAGGATGTGGGTGATAAAGATGCTCTAGAGCAGGGGTCCCCAACCTCCAGGATCTAACGCATATGGATCTGAATTGGAGCTGATGCAATAATAATAAAAATAAATTGCAAATAAATGTGATGTGCCTGACTCATCCTGAAACCATCCGCCCCACCAGTCTGTGGAAATGCTGTCTTCTGTAAAACCACTCCCTGGCACCAGAAAGGGTGAGGATGGAGGCAGGTGGTCCAGGAGATGCTGGTGAGGCGGATGCTGTCTCCTCATGGGTCAAGGGATATTCACCGCTCTGACAGCAACTTTGGGCTGGGATGTCTCACCACATTTCCCCCCACTGTTGACCTTGGTTCTTGTCACCCTGTCTGCTAGAGCACCCATAGCTGTTCCCACCTTGACCTGTGGTTCTGGCAAGGACAATTCAGGGGAGACACTCTGGCTTGACTTCACCACGCACAGACCCATCGAAGTCTGGCCATGACCCACATGAAACTCCAACGCGGGCATCCACTCTGCAGCCTGTGGGGCCATGGCGCCCCTCACCTTGGCTGGTGACCACCGGCCGGCACACGCCCATCCTCCCACAGTCCTGTCATTTACTACCTGTGACACCGGGTAAGTTACTCACCTGCCTGCATCCCGGTTCCCTCAGCTCCCTAGTCAGGACAGTGCGATCATCTGTCTTGCAGACAGAGCTGACGATGAAGTGAACTCGTGCCTAGAAAATGCTGAGAGCAGCAGCACCAGACACGGAGTAAGTGCTTGGTCAGGGCTGGTTCGCATTACGGTTTCCCTCCTGCTGTAACTCACAGTCGACAGGAGGCAAAGCCCCCCACCCCGCCCACCCTGGGGGAAGAGGAGGAAGCAGATGACCACACGCGCATGTGGAATTAGGAGTTGACGCGGTGCCCTCCCCTCAGCATCCATATTTTGACATCCTAATTCCAGCTCCTCAGGGAGTAGCTTTCGTTGTAAACAGGTTGCTGGAGATATAATTTCTTAAGACGAGGCCATCCTAGGGTAGGCGGGGCCCTAGTCCACACCACTGTTGAAGAGGAAGGTGGCCCCAGAGATTCATGCCCAGGGAGGTGCCCTGTGAAACGCAGGCAGAAGGCAGGGGAGGCAGCAGAATCAAGGGGGCCAACATTTGTCAGAAAACCACCCGAGGCAGGAGACGGGCACGGATCACGTCTCTCCCACACAGGCTTAGGTGGAGCGAGCCCTGCAGACGCCCAGCCTCCAGACTCTAAAAGGGCCTGTTTCTCGTGTTTAAGAGCCTCAGTGTACTGCGCTTTGCTATGGCAGCCTTGGCAAAATCACACACACAGACGCACATACACCCTAACCTAGCACACACACACACACACACACACCCTAACACACATTCACACACACACACATCCATACTCACATGTTCACACATACACACCTGTTCTCACACATGCATATACACTCACACCCGCACACACACCCCCACACACCCTAACCCTAACACACACATTCACACACAGTCACTCACACATACACACACACACACACCCTAAGACACAAACATATACATAAACAGCGTAACAAATAAACACACACATGTACACCTGCTCTCACACATGCTCATACACTTACACTCACACAGACACCTTAACCCCAACACACACATGCACACCCTAATCCTAACACACACTTTCTCACACACTCACTCACACATACATATACACACACACACACCCTTAGACACAAACATATACATAAACACCCTAACACACACACACACACACACCTACTCTCGCGCATGCATATACACTTACATGCACATACGTACCTTAACCCCAACACACACACTCACACACTCACACACATACAGACTAACCCTAACACGCTCACATTCACACACACACACATACACACCTACACACACACACTCTCACGCACACTCGCACACACACGGTCGTTCCAGTTCTGCTGGCGCCTGAAACTGACTTTGGAGGTGAACGTTGGTCTTCGCCTTGTCACTTCCCCGTGCTGCCTTTCCCCCTGTGTCTGCACCTGCAGATTCCCTCCACCTCATTCCTTGCTTGTGTCCAGTTGGCGCCTATTCATGGTCTGTCCACCTCATTCATGCTCAGCCCAGGACGGAGGGCCAGGGAGTCAGTACAGAGCCAGTCGAGCTGGACTTGGATCCCCATGGAGCACATCTCTCCTGCCCCCGCTCCCAGTGCCCAGGGGCCTCCGTCCCAGCTCTTACTGGGGTTTGCTGGAGTCCAGTCCATGGTCCTCTCTCCCACCGCACCACCAGTCTCGGGATGGCAGCCTCTGCATCACGCAGACCTCTGCCCCCTCCACTGTCCCTGCTGGGGGACTGCCATAGAGAAAGTATTCAAAAGTGTCCAGTCGCTGGACTAAAATTTCTACTGGACATCTCACATCTTGATTAACGAACATTTTGCTTTGAAACATAATCCTAAAGAGCTGCTGCTCATCAAAATGATCAGCAGTTATGGGCACCTGATGGATACTTGCTACGTTTAATGGAATTGAATTTCCGAAGAGCTGCACATTTCCTCTATGAAATCCCCAATACATCCTGACCGTGTCCAGTGATAACACTGCATCCATCTCTCGGAGTTGGTGGCCAAGGACTGACTCAGGTGTTAGCAAAGAAAGCCAAATGGGGGAGAGTCTGCTCTGAGATGGAGACGGGAATGGATGCCCCCACCAGTATTCACGCCTGGGAAATCCAATGGATAGAGGAGCCCGGCGGACTATGGTCCATGGAGTTACAAAGAGTCAGACACAACTGAGCAACTGAGCACTTCCCTGAGAAGCAATTGAGGATGTTTTCATCAGAACAGCACCTTGGAAAAGGATCCCGCTTAATATAGAGAATGAAATCAGCTGTGTCTTCAGTCACTCCCAAAGTGTACTCCCTGAGAGGCCTCTGATCGGTGGCAAGATCACAGCGGCCCCTCTGCTCTTCTTGGAGAAGCCAGGTGGCACCAAGATTAAGGACAGTTATGCCCCCAACTGGCACAGGCTCCAAGCTTAAATGAGGGTCGGCATCAAGACTTTGGCTTCCGTTTCTCTGAAAGTGCCTCCTACCTGGGAGAGAGCTCTTTCTGGATGGGGCTCCTTGCACGGGAGCGAAGCGATCATGTCTGTCAAGCTCACTCCTCCCCAGCCTTGGTGTGAGCATCCGTCTTACAGGTGATGGTCTCAGAAGTAAATAGTACAGTGAGATGGTTAGATAGCATCACTGACTCTATGGACACAACTGTGAAAACTCAGGGAGAGAGCAAAGGACAGGGAAGCCTTATGTGCCGCAGTCCATGGGGTCGCAGAGAGTCAGATATGACTGATCAACTGAACAACACAACAGCCACAATAGTGAGGCAACCTGGGGGTCCATATAGATTCCCACTGACTGGACATCTCCTGTGTGTCTGTAAGAGTAGGATTTCCAGATGAAATATCGGATACCTGGTTAAATTTGAATTTTGGGAAAGCAAGAGATACATGTCTGCCATAAGTATAGCCCAAATATTGTCTTTGTATTTTGCTAATTATGGAAACCTTAATAGTCCTAATGTACTCTATTGATTATAGCACTGACTTTGGCCAATTTGCTTTGGGCAAATGATGAGACAGGCTTCCCTGGTGGCTCAGAGGGTAAAGTGTCTGCTTGCATTGTGGGAGACCTGGGTTCGACCCCTGGGTCGGGAAGATCCCCTGAAGAAGGAAATGGCACCCCACTCCAGTACTCTTGCCTGGAAAATCCCATGGATGGAGAAGCCTGGTAGGCTACAGGCCATGGGGTCGAAAAGAGTCGGACACGACTGAGTGAATTCACTTTTCACTTTTCTATGCACTGGACGGGCCTGTCTCCACCAGGCCTTTAAACTTGCAAAAGGGACAGAATATCTCTAAGCGACCAACAGCTCTGGTAGTGGTAGGAGGAGGTTAAAATCACCCACATGACTTGCTGGTTTATGACTGTTCCCTGTGTCCACACACCCTTCACTCCCCTCCCTCCCCCTCCTTCCATGCCTTCCTCTCTTTTCTTTCTGTCTTCTCCCTTCTCTCCATCCAGTTTTCCATCTTTTATTCACTCTTGCCTACCAACCGAGTGATAGGCACTGTTGCAGATGCTGGCTAGGTTCACGTCCTTGTTGTGGGAAAGGGCTGTGCTCACTCTGTAATGACACAGCACAGATAAGGAAAAGTAACTATTGAAGCAGGAAGGAAGGGGATAGGGCACAACCTTTACAAAAACCATGGCCATAGCACATGACCAAAACTGGTTAGAACCAACCAGGTCCAAGATGGCAGAATATTCAACTTCCAGAGTCTCTTGAGCCTCATTATTCATTTACTGTAAGACATTCAGTTCAGTTCAGTTCAGTTCAGTAGCTCAGTCGTGTCCGACTCTTTGCGACCCCATGAATTGCAGCACGCCAGGTCTCCCTGTCCATCACCATCTCCCGGAGTTCACTCAAACTCACATCCATTGAGTCGGTGATGCCATCCAGCCATCTCATGCTCTGTTGTCCCCTTCTC
>NW_011494741.1:1001337-1002149 GCF_000754665.1 Bison bison bison | reverse complement strand
TTCCACTGTTTCCCCATGTATTTCCCATGAAGTGATGGGACCGGATGCCATGATCTTCGTTTTCTGAATGTTGAGCTTTAAGCCAACTTTTTCACTCTCCACTTTCACTTTCATCAAGAGGCTTTTTAGTTCCTCTTCACTTTCTGCCATAAGGGTGGTGTCATCTGCATATCTGAAATTATTGATATTTCTGCTGGCAATCTTGATTCCAGCTTGTGCTTCATCCAGCCCAGCGTTTCTCATGATATACTCTGCATAGAAGTTAAATAAGCAGGGTGACAATATACAGCCTTGACGAACTCCTTTTCCTATTTGGAACCAGTCTGTTGTTCCATGTCCAGTTCTAACTGTTGCTTCCTGACCTGCATATAGGTTTCTCAAGAGGCAGGTCAGGTGGTCTGGTATTCCCATCTCTTCCAGAATTTTCCACAGTTTATTGTGATCTACACAGTCAAAGGCTTTGGCATAGTCAATAAAGCAGAAATAGATGTTTTTCTGGAACTCTTTTGCTTTTTCGATGGTCCAGCAGATGTTGGTAATTTGATCTCTGGTTCCTCTGCCTTTTCTGAAAGCAGCTTGAACATCTGGAAGTTCACGGTTCATGTGTTGCTGAAGCCTGGCTTGGAGAATTTTGAGCATTATTTTACTAGCGTGTGAGATGAGTGCAATTGTGCGGTAGTTTGAGCATTCTCTGGCATTGTCTTTCTTTGGGATTGGAATGAAAACTGACCTTTTCCAGTCCTCTGGCCACTGCTGAGTTTTCCAAATTTGCTGGCATATTGAATGCAGCACTTTCACAGCATCATCTTTGA
>NW_011494741.1:999494-1001237 GCF_000754665.1 Bison bison bison | reverse complement strand
TGCGGGCATATTGAATGCAGCACTTTCACAGCATCATCTTTGAGGATTTGAAATAGCTCAACTGGAATTCCATCACCTCCACTAGCTTTGTTCGTAGTGATGCTTTCTAAGGCCCACTTGACTTCACATTCCAGGATGTCTGGCTCTAGGTGAGTGATCATACCATCGTGATTATCTTGGTCATGAAGATCTTTTTTGTACAGTTCTTCTGTGTATTCTTGCCACCTTTTCTTAATATCTTCTGCTTCTGTTAGGTCCATACCATTTTCTACATTAGCATATGCTAAATGTCACATCCCTGGAGGCTCAGATGATAAGGAAATCGCCCACAATACAGGAGACCCAGGTTTGATCCTTGGCTCAGTAAATTCCCCTGGAGAAAGGAATAGCAACCAACTCCAGTATTCTTTTCTGGAGGATCCCATGGACAGAGGAGCCTGGCAGGCTATAGTCCCTGGGCTCACAAAGAGTCAGATACAGCTGAGTGACTGACACGCACACAATGTCACATCCACCAGTTCCAAGACAGTTCTGAGGCCAACCATAAAAGATCAAAAAGTACCCAGCCCTGGGAATCCCTGTCCCTTCCCCATATAATTGGAACAATCCACCTGCTTATTAGCCTATGGAATTACCCAGCCATAAAAACTAGCCATGGCATATTTCAAGGCTCTCACCTTCTGAGATGCCCACATTTTGGGGATTCTCTCTAAATAAATCCACTTCTTACCTCTCATTTTGTTTCTCACGGAATGCCTTTAAGAACGTCTAGTTCATCAGGAACACTGTCACACGGCGGGTCGCCCGCCCGGTCTCTTTCCTGGGTGATGGCACGCCCGGGTGCTCCTTCTCTGGGAGGTTCCCTTCGCAACAAGACAGCAGGGTCACCTTCATCTTTCCCTCCATCAGCCCTTCACGCAGGCCTCTTCCGAAGCCTGGTGGGCACAGGGTACCCTGACCTCCAGGAGGGGATTTTGAAGTTGAGCTATTCTCTAGAGCTGACCCTGGAGGATGTGTTCCTGGTCAGCTCTCTGCCTGACTTAGCCTGTGTCCTCCCCCAGCCCTGTCCTGCCCCCCAGCCCATCTCTGCTTTCTCTAAGCTCCATCCTGTCCACACCACCTCCCAACCCTAGCCCCTCAACAGACTCTTGGAGGAGAAGCCCCAGGGTCTGCTTCTGGGGAAGAGCATCAAGTCCACTTTTCACATTCTAGATTTTCAAAGTATCCTGATTTTGTTTACATTCAAGCATTAAGCTAGAGAGATCCATTGTGCTCCAATTATACAAATAAGAAAGCTGAACTCAAGTTAAGAATTTGTACAAGAGCCACCACAGGTCAGCTAAAGTCAGACCCAGAGTCTGAGCCTCTGGCTCCAGGACGATATTTCCCCGCAGCCCAACCCGGTGAAAAATTCTCAGCTGCGGGCACTGTGACAGCAGAAGCTTCTCTCAGGTCTCCCTCAGCCCCGCCAGGAACTTAATCCAGGAATTCATGTAATTTGCAGACAATGCCGCCTCCCCTCCAAAGGATGTTTTACCACCTGCCACCCACCCTGGGTCAGTGCTCTGCAAAGGATTTGAAAGTGGGGATGTCACAGCTCAGCAGGGGGTCCAGGTCAGTGCTCAGCAGGGGGTGGAGGTGGGTGGGGGTCATTGCTCAGCAGGGGGACTGAGTCAGTGCTCAGCGGGGGGTGGTGGGGGTTGTGTTAGTTCTACATGGCATGGTCAGAAAAAAAAGTGAGGC
>NW_011494741.1:998850-999394 GCF_000754665.1 Bison bison bison | reverse complement strand
GTGGTCAGTGCTCAGCAGGGATCTGGGTCAGTGCTCAGCAGGGGTGGCGGGGGCATGGTTAGTGCTCAGCCGGGGCCTGGGTCAGGAGCATTTTGCAGCCCCACACTCCCAACTCATCTTGTTTTCTCCTCTGTTTGCTTCCCACATATGGCTACTTAAATTTCTATTAATTGTTTTAAAATAAAACCACAGCATCTCTAGTCACACTTCAAGAGCTCAATGGCCACATGTGGCCATCATCGAGCAAGAAATGAATCCAGGTCTAGTAAGGAGGCACTTCACTCCCGAGGACTGCTGCTGGTGTGGGGTGGGGACCATCACAAAGGGCAGGGGTGGGGGGCTCTGTCACAGAAGGGGTAATGTCTGGATACTCTGCTGGAAGGTCGGTCTTTTATTAAAGGGCATAATGCATGCATGCCAAGTTGCTTCAGTCATGTCCGACTCTGTGCGACCCTGTGGACAGCAGCTCGCCAGGCTCCTTTGTCCACAGGATTCTCTAGGCAAGAGTACTGGAGTGGGTTGCCATTTCCTTCTCCAAAGAGCT
>NW_011494741.1:997481-998695 GCF_000754665.1 Bison bison bison | reverse complement strand
GGTGTAGGAAGTGGGGTGAAAGGGTGGCATGATCGGGTCACAGAGCAGAGACTGTGTCAGGAGGCCAGCGGGTCTAAAGGAGGCTGGGCTGGGGGTGGGCCAGAGGTCAGAGCCCCAGAGGGGACAGTCTTAAACCGAAGTCTGGTGAAAAGCCTCTTGCTCTGATGGATCAGTGGGGACCAGGCCATCAGCTGGTCATTTACCAGGCACAGAATGGGCCTTGGAGGGCTGTGTCTGGCTGTGTCCCAGGGGAACTGTGGGGCATCTGCAAGCCTTGTCTGAGTCGTATGAGGAAAGGGGGTTTTTGCAGGAAGCTGTTTCCCAGAACATGAGAGTGGGGGGCATCTCTTAACCTTCTCTGTTTCCCAGGAGCACACGGTTCCGGAGAAGCTCAGCGTCTCTGATGAAATCCTCCAGGTTGGATGGCGGGGACTGGAGACCGTGCCCACTGCTGCAGAAGGTTCTTTGGGTGGCACTGTCCCGTAAATGCTAAGAGCATGTCCCTGTTCAGATTAGCTGTGAGATGGGACCCCAGAGGGCTTCCTGGCTCAGAGCAGATACCCAACGGCTGGGGGATTCTACTTCCTGTCTCAGCAACCACAGGGGACAACGTGGCCCTTTCAGTAACACCAGGTTTTCCTTGAGACCCTGCCGTGGTGCCAGACTCTACCACCCAGCAGCCCCCAGGTGGGCCCTCCTCCCTTGTCACTTGCTGGGAGAGACCAGGGTCCCTAAACCTGCAGGTATCCCACATTGATCCTTTGGCTCCCGGTCAGTCAGTCTGAGACCACCGCCTCCCCTCCCAGTCCCTGCAGGTCTGTGCTCCATGCAAATCTTAATCACCATTCAGGACTGAGCTCCACCCCGGACCCCCTGCTCAGCTCCTCGACCAGACTGTAGCCTGGCTTCCACCCGCACCAGGCTGTATCCAGAGGTGCCCCAGCCCCTGTGCTGAGTCTTTGCTCAAGAAAACACAGCGCTGCCAACCACAGACGTGCCGCTCCGCTGCCAAGCCAGCCTCCGAAACTCTCCACTCACCCCTCTCTGTCACTTCCCACACAGCTCCCCATCCTTTTCTCGTTCCCACTTTCCACGTTCTCATGCCCCACTTTCTTCCCTCTCTTCTCTCCCTTTACAAACCTCAGTCATCTCTCTGTTAGTTGGAATCCAGTGCAGTTGAAACTAGAGTCTCTTTCCTACTGCGGCTGGTGTTC
>NW_011494741.1:985849-997381 GCF_000754665.1 Bison bison bison | reverse complement strand
AGTCACCAAGTCGTGTCTGACTCTCTGCGACTTCACGGACTGCAGCACGCCAGGCTCCCTCTCCATCACCAACTCCCGGAGTTTACTCAAACTCATGTCCATCGAGTCAGTGATGCCATCCAACTCTCTCATCCTCTGCAGCCCCTTCTCCTGCCCTCAATCTTTCCCAGCATCAGGGTCTTTTCCAATGAGTCCACCCTTTGCCTCAGGTGGCCAAAGTATTGGAGCTACAGCTTCAGTATCAGTCTCTCCAATGAATATTCAGGACTGATTCCCTTTAGGATGGACTGGTTGGATCTCCTTGCAGTCCAAGGGACTCTCAGGAGTCTTCTCCAACACCACAGTTCAAAAGCATCAATTCTTTGGCACTCAGCCTTCTTTATAGTCCAACTCTCACATCCATACATGACTACTGGAAAAACCATAGCTTTGACTAGATGGACTTTTGTCTGCAAAGCAATGTCTCTGCTTTTTAATATGCTGTCTAGGTTTGTCGTAGCTTTTCTTCCAAGGAGCAAGTGTCAGTAGCCTCAGTAAAATCTGTCCTGCATGCTTTCACAGTGTCCGGTACTGCTTTACTTTGCCAGCTCAAACATCAGTCCCTGCACAAGCCTCCCCAGACCTACCTGGACCTCCTGCAGGACCCCCACCCCGGGTTGCCATGGCACCATGATGCTGGAGCACCACTGGCAGGAAGGTGGCTGCCGCTCTGCTGCTCAGCCCTGCATCCCAGGCTCCAACCCAGGGATGGCATGTGCTGTGGCTCCAGAAACAGCTCTGAAAGTTTTTAGCTGAGGGACCGTGAGGACACTGCTCCACTGTGGACCCCATATACACAGACTCGCTCTGCCCTGGCTCCTGGTGCCTGCAGGGTGAGGGGCCACCTGTGGGGCACGGGGCGGGGTCTGCTCTTAGGGATGCAGAGTTTGCAAAGCAGCAACCTGTCTTGTGCTGCATAGTTGGTTAGTTGGTTGGAGAGTTAGCGTAGAGCTGGGTGGTACTGTCTCCTGAGTCAAGTGCACGGGCAGTGCTTCCAGAGGGACATAGCTGTCCTGGATGCTCTTCCCTGCTCCCACCAGGGAAAACGCACATTGGAGCTCCTACCACAGAGTGGCCTCAGGGACCTAACTGCCAACCAGCAAGGCTCCTTGCGGGACAGCATCATCCCCCGGGGAAGCTGGAGCCCGAGTGTTGTTACATAAGCCCTTCTGCTTCTGCGTTGGTATCCCGGTGCACCTGCCTCTGCTCTTGAGTGCTTCCTAATGCAGTGTTGGAGGCAGATGTCGGGGAGTTGTGATCTTTTGCTTGTTTCTCTAGTTTCATCTCAGAAAATGACTGATGGGGAGAAAGATGCAGAGCAGAGACTCCATATAGCTAATTCTTCAAACAGTCTTGATTGCTAAGAAAAATGTGGTGGATGTTTTTTATTTAATTTCCAAATTTGCAATTAATCTAGGAACTGTAGTCAGGAGCAAGATCTGAAGGATCTTGCCTCAGATCTGATTTGCAGGGTGACTTTTGCAGAGCAGAGGGCAGAGGAGTCAGAAAAGCCAACAACTGGAGAAGGAGCCACGTGTGGTCAGCTTGGATAAGCTGGTTCCACCTTTAGCTGCCCTGAAGTTTTACCAGAGACAGCACCCAGGATAGTCAGGGGCTCGTGCGGTTCTGGTGGTGGGCAGTGGAGGGTGCTGGGTAGAAGGAAACATCCACCAGGGTGGTCTCACATGCCAGTGGGCTTGCACGGGGAGGGGGACCTGCTGCAGGTCAAGCCCCTGTTCTCCTGGTGGGGAGGAGATACCAGCAGGCCAGGCAGATAATAAAACAGACAAACAAATGTGATTTCACTGCTCTGTAATTAAAGAAAGTAAATAGGGTTCTGATAGAGTGACAGGCGGGGTTAAGGAGAGACGGCCATCGTTCAGAGAAGTCCTCTCTGGGAAGACAACCTTAGCACTGATCGCCAGGTGGGCTGCAGTGGTTACTTGCATGCGTCCACTTGGCTGGGCTATTGTACACCGTTTTCAGTATAATCCTAATCCAGTTGTTTCTGGGAAGGCATTGTGTAGATGTGGCCAACGACTGCCATCTCAGTTCATTCTAAGTAAAGCAGATGACCCTTGATGCTGTGTGTGGGAGGGGCCATCCAATCTGATGGAGGCTTTCAGCACATAAACTGGGGCTTCCTGAGGAAGCAGAAATTCTGCTTCAAGAATGCAGCCTCAGCTTCGTCTGAGAGCTCTCGGTGGGTGTTGAACTTGCTGGTTCCCACCATCTTGTGAGCCATTATCTTGCAATACATCTCTTTCATTTCTTTTAATTTCTATTAAATCTGTTTATTTTTATGTTATTGTATAATAAACCCACATAAAATATCCTACTTGCTCTATTTATCTTTTGAACCATGCTTGATGCTAGCACAAGGTCTGAAACTGGGTGTCTGCCTCAGTTTACCCTGGGCACACTGTCGGTGGGGCTCATTTACACGCAGCTTCAGCTACTTAGATGTGCTGAAAACATCCAGATTTCTACCCACACTCTGACTCTCTCTCCTGACTGCACGTCAAAAGACCCAACAGCCAGCTGGCCATGGCAGCTTGGAGGGTCCCGGGTACCTCAGCCTCATCGTGTTCCTCATGAAACAAGCTCACATGCCCTCAAAGTTTCTCCCACATTCCTTTGTTAAATTACTTGACTCATCTTTAATTATAACGTCAAATAGACAACCAGGAAAGTGCCTAAGTCATAAGCTTACTCTGTGTAGAACTTAATGAATTTTGACCAAGCAAACACACTCATGAACCTTAATGAATTTTGACCAAGCAAACACACTCATGAACCCACCACCCAGGTCAAGACTTTCACATCACCAGCGTCCCAGACACCCCTGTGCCCTTTTCTAGCCGCAAGCACCTCCGTCTTTGCAAACTTAACCTCATTCTGACTACTCACATGTTAGTTTTACCTGTTTTGAATTTACGGAGATGGAATCGTAGAGTGTATATGCTTCTGTGTCTGCTTCTTTTACTCAGGACTATGTTTGTGGGATTCTTCCCTGTCGATTAACAATGAGTTCCTCTTTTTCAGGGTAGAGTCCACCAGTGTGCAATTGTACCACAATGTACTTAAACATTCTGCTGCTGATGGACACGGGATCCTTCTCCAGGGAGGGACAGGCTATCTTATGTGATGCCATGTGGTTATTCTACACATGAATTTGGTGCCTGTATACAGGGAGCTCTGTAGGTTGTGTATCTAACAGTAAAATTGCTGGAGTCCACCTTTTTTTTTAAAGTTATTAATTTTTAACTGGAGGATGACCACTTTACACGATCATGCTGTTGCTGCCATATACTGACAAGAATCGGCCGTAAGTGCACAAGTGTCCCTCCCTCTTGAACCTCCTCCCTGCCTCCCTTTTCGTGTATGTTCACCTTTCGTGACACTGTCCTGCGTTTCCCCAAAGCTGACTGTGAAGTGTGCCACTCTCCCAGCAGAAGTGGAGTGTTTCAGTCGCTTCACACCTCCAGCAACAACCGGGGTGCTGTCTCATTGCTTCAATTTCATTCTTTCAGAACGTGAGCCGTGATCGCTCATTGTGACTTTTTATTTGCATTTTTTTGACTAGTAATGAAGGTAAAAAATGTTTCCCATACTTATGGCCTATGGGATGTCTTCTTTTGAGAACTGACTATTCAGACCTCTTGCCAGTATTTGACTATTCCTGATTTTTCGGAGAAGGCGATAGCACCCCACTCCAGTACTCTTGCCTGGAAAATCTGATGGATGGAGGAGACTGGTAGGCTGCAGTCCATGAGGTCACAAAGAGTCGGACACAACTGAACGACTTCCCTTTCACTTTTCACTTTCATGCATTGGAGAAGGAAATGGCCACCCACTCCCATGTTCTTGCCTGGAGAATCCCAGGGACGGGGGAGCCTGGTGGGCTGCCATCTATGGGGTCACACAGAGTAGGACACGACTGAAGTGACTTAGCAGCAGCAGCAGCAGCAGCAGCAGCTTGCTTTTTCCTTGCTGAGTTTGGAGACCTTTGCCAGAGGTATCGTGGATATCTCCTCTCATTCAGTGGTTTGTGACTTTCCTCTTTTTGGTGTCTTGGGATGAACGCAGTTTCCTGATTTTAGTGTAGAAATGTATCACCCTTTATCACAGCACACACATCTTGTGTCCTGCTTAAGAAATCTGTGGGTATTCTCCAAAGGTGTCCTTTTTTCACATTCAGATTTACAGCATCTCTGGAAACAAATTTTGAGTGTGATGCGAATAGGACAAGATTTATTTTTTCCATCTGCATTACCATTGACTCAGCATCATTTACTGAAAAGACATTTCCCCACTGCTCTGAAGCACCGTTATAACAAATCATTTGTCTGTAAAGTGTGTGTCTGCCTCCGGATTCTATTCTCTTCCACTGGTCTCTTTCTCTACCCTTGCATTACAATATTGTCTTAATCACTGCAGCTTTAAAATAAATCTTTATTTCTGCTAGGGTAATTCCTCCAACTGCCTTCTCCTTTAAGATTGTCTTAACTATTATTGGTCTTTTGCACTGTTATATAAATTTTAGAATCAGCTTAGAATGGTTTTTAGAATCACCATTTTGAAAAAAAAAGCAAAACAGGCAAGATTTCATCTAGGTTTACAATAAATCTATATGTGCATGCTCAGTCAGTCATGTCCAACTTCACGACCCCACAGACTGTAGCCCGCCACGCTCCTCTGTCCATGGGGTTTCCCAGGCAGGAGTACTGGAGTGTGTTGCCATCTCCTTCTCTAGGGGACCTTCCCGACCCAGGGATCGAGCCCACGTCTCCTGTATCTCCTCCATTGGCAGGCAGTTTCTTACCACTAGCACCACCTGGATGACTGATATTTAATTCTCATACATTTCAATCCATTATTTTTGCTAATTTCTCCCAAGAATTTTTTATAGTTTCCTGTGTAGAGCTCTTTGCACATATTTATTCTTAGGAATTTAGATTTTTCAAGTCATGGTTAATGATATCCTTTTAAACTGTATTTTATTTTTTATTTGTTTTCATAAACAGAAATAAAATTGAGCTATGTATAATGACCCTGTCCCAGAGGTCTCGTTAAATGTACTGATTAATTATCCTGGTTTATCTGTAAATGCCTTAGAAATCTCAACTTAAAAATCTTATCATCTTATAACAACAGTTTTATGATTTTTAGTAGTGTTAAAACTGTGATTTCTTTTTGCTGCCTTATTTCACTGACTGGATCCTCCAGTACATTTCTGAATAGAAGTGAGGGTAGCTTGCCTTTTTCTCAATATGTATCAGGTAGAATACCACTAATGCTTTGTCATTGTCTATTAATCTTATACTTGTGTTCATTTCTTAGATGATTTCCATTAGACTCTCGTCTATGACAACTTTGCCAAGCAAGACTTTTGTTTGTTTATTTTTTAAACCATGAATCAGTGTTGAATTTCATCAGTTTTGTGTGTGTATATCTATTTAGATGATAACACAATTTCTGTACTTTAGTTGGTTATAATGGTGATATACAGTGACCGATGTTCAAATGTCCCCTTGCATTCCTGCACGCTGGCACTCCTGCAATAAACTTAACTTGACTATAACCTATTGTCTGTTTCCAGACAGCATGGATTTGATTTTCTAATACTTATTTTGGGAATTTTGCATCCACATTTATTAGACATATTAGTCTTTGTACTGGCTTCCTATTCATACTATAAAAAATTTCCACAAACTCATTGCTTTAAAAACACGAATTTATTGTCTTTCAGTTCTGAAGATTAGAATTTTTTAAACTCAAGACGTCAGCAGAGCTGGGTCTTTTCTGACTCTTCAGAAGAGAACCTCCTTCCTTTTTTCAGCTTCTAGAGGCCACCTGCTCTCCTTGGCTCACAGTCCCTTCCTCTCGCCATCCCAGTTTCTTGTTTCAGTCGCCACAACTCCTTCTATGAACTCTGACCTTCTTCTCTTCCCTAATAAGGGCACCTGTAATTACATTAAACTCCCCAGGATAGTGCAGGATAATTTTGCTCAGTTGCTTAACCTAATCACCTCTGCTACATCCCTCTTACCATATGATATTCACAGGTCCAGGGATTAGCATGCGGACATTCTTGGTTGTGGAGTGCGATACGATTCGGTCTACCACATCCCTAAACAGTATTTATTTGTAAAGCACGCAGCAGGTCTTGTTATCAAGATGGTTCTGACCACATCAAGACAACTGGGAAGTGTTTGCTCTCTTTCTGTTCTCTGGAAGAATATTTTGTACATAAGCATTTTCTATATTTTGTCATCTGTAAATGTTTCAGTTCTGTTCAGTTCAGTGGCTCAGTCGTGTCCGACTCTTTGCAACCCCATGAACCGCAGCATGCCAGGCCTCCCTGTTCATCACTCCCAGAGTTTACCCAAACTCATGTCCATCAAGTCGGTGATGCCATCCAACCATCTCATCCTTTTCCAATGAGTCAATTCTTTGCATGATGTGGCCAAAGTATTGGAGTTTCAGCTTTAGCATCATTCCTTCCAAAGAACACCCAGGACTGATCTTCTTTAGGATGGACTGGTTGGATCTCCTTGCAGTCCAAGGGACTCTCAAGAGTCTTATCTAACACCACAGTTCAAAAGCATAAATTCTTCAGTGCTCAGCTTTCTTCACAGTCCAACTCTCACATCCAAACATGACTACTGGAAAAACCATAGCCTTGACTAGATGGACCTTTGTTGGCAAACTAATGTCTCTGCTTTTGAATATGCTATCTAGGTTGGTCCTAACTTTCCTTCCAAGGAGTAAGCGTCTTTGAATTTCATAGCTGCAGTCACTATCTGCAGTGATTTTGGAGCCTCAAAAAATAAAGTCTGACACTGTTTCCACTGTTTCCCCAGTTTAAAAGACTGTAAAGGCATATAGGCTCAACCGATATGTGGGGGTGGGGACGGTAATGGAGAAATTTTAATTACAGATTTCATTATTACTTTAATAAATAGGCAGCTTTTTAGAATTTTCTATGTCCTCTTGAATGAGTTTTAGTCAGTTGCGATTTTGCTCTACTTTGAGTTTCGCCTTTCTCTCTCTCTCTCCTTCTCTCGTTTTTAAGAGTACTTATTCAGGACTATCAAGTGTCTGTCTAATGCAGTATTTTTTTTCTGATGAAACCAACATTTGTTGTTGTTAATTTATTTCATTATAATAGTTTGCTGCCCTCTTTAATTTCTAATTTTAGCTTGATTTTATACTTCACTATCATTTTAAATTTAACTTACTAGTCTTTTACCCAACTATCTGGAAAGTATATTTAGATTGATTTTGAGCCTTTAATCTCTTGGATTAATAAGTCCATACATTTCCCTATAAACACAGCTGTATCTCACACATTTTTATTATCATTTTATAACCATATGTGGCAAAATAGTTCCCAATTCCTTCTATGATTTGTTTTCTTTCGTCCATGATGTATTTAGAAATACGTTGCTTCTTTTCCAGTTATTTGAAAATGTCAACTCTACTATGGTCAGAATATATGCCATGCATAACTTCAACCATTTCTTGAGACTTGCTTTATGGCTCAGTGTAAGGGTAATTTTGGTAAATGACCCATATACAGGTAAAAAATGAGTAACCCACATTTGATGGATGCAGTGGTCCACGTTTTTAATTATGTTAAATTTGTTAATCATGTTGCAAAGATTTTCTGTATGATGAACGATCTTTTTGGCTGCTTTTGACTTTGGTTACAAAATATGATATGTCGGACTCTCTCGTTATGATTGCTTCTTTGCCCATTTATACTCTACATTCTATCAGCTTTAGTTATGTGTACTTGCAGACTATGTTCATACGTTATAGTATTTCTGGGAGTGTTTTATTTCCCCAGAGGAGTCAGCCTTTAATTGCTATGAAATGTTTCTTTTTTCACTACAGATCCTTTCTGTTTTAACATCCACCTTGTCTGATATTTCACAGCAGTATCACTTTGTCATTAGCATGACAAGTGATGTAACTGTTGTGATTAGCTAAGTTTTGCTTGTTATTTACATCTCCATCTTTTACTGCCAACTTTTGTGTATCTTTACTTGTATAACTTTTGTAAACAGTGTATAGTGTATTTTTTCCTTTACTGTGAAATCAGTCATTTGTAAATTGATCAGTGTACTTATTCTGTTTGTATGTAATCACTGATACTTTTGCATTGAAATTTCCTGCCTTAATATTTTGACATATCATATCTATCTATTTTTATTCTTCTTTTCAGAGAAGGCAATGGCACCCCACTCCAGTACTATTGCCCACAAAATCCCATGGATAGAGGAGCCTGGTAGGCTGCAGTCCATGGGGTCACTGAGGGTCGGACACTACTGAGTGACTTCCCTTTCACTTTTCACTTTCATGCATTGGAGAAGGAAATGGCAACCCACTCCAGTGTTCTTGCCTGGAGAATCCCAGGGATGGGGGAGCCTGGTGGGCTGCCGTCTCTGGGGTCACACAGAGTCGGACACAACTGAAGTGACTTAGCAGCAGTAGCAGCATGGGATTATACAAATTTACGTATGACAATAATTACATATAATATGTACATATATATTTCCTTCCTGCATTTATAGGTTTCCACTGGGAATCAGGAGAAGGGAATAGCAATCCACTCCAGTGTTCTAGCCTGGAGAATCCCAAGGATGGAGGAGCCTGGAGGGCTGCAGTCTATGGGGTCAGAGAAAGAGGGACAAGGTTCAGTTCAGTTCAGTCACTCAGTCATGTCTGACTCTTTGCAACCCCATGAATGGCAGCATGCCAGGCCTCCCTGTCTATCACCAACTCCTGGAGTCCCAAACCCATGTCCATCGAGTTGGTGATGCCATCCAACAATCTCATCCTCTGTCGTGCCCTTGTCCTCCTGCCCTCAATCTTTCTCAGCATCAGGGTCTTTTCAAATGAGTCAGCTCTTTGCATCAGGTGGTCAAAGTATTGGAGTTTTAGCTTCAACATGAACACTCAGAACTGATCTCCTTTAGGATGGACTGCTTGGATCTCCTTGCAGTCTAAGAGACTTTAAAGAGTCTTGTCCAATACCACAGTTCAAAAGCATCAATTCTTTGGTACTCAGCTTTCTTTATAGTCCAACTCTCACATCCATACATGACCACTGGAAAAACCATAGCCTTGACTAGACGGACCTTTGTTGGCAAAGTAATGTCTCTGCTTTTTAATATGCTGTCTAGGTTGGTCATAACTTTCTTTCCAAGGGGTAAGCGTCTTTTAATTTCATGGCTGCAGTCACCATCTGCAGTGATTTTGGAGCCCAGGAAAATAAAGTCAGCCATTGTTTTCACTGTTTCCACATCTATTTGCCATGAAGTGGTGGGACGGATGCCATGATCTTCGTTTTCTGAATGTTGAGTTTTAAGCCAACTTTTTCACTCTCCTCTTTCACTTTCATCAAGAGGCTTTTTAGTTCTTCTTCACTTTCTGCCATAAGGGTGGTGTCATCTGCATATCTGAGGTTATTGATATTTCTCCCAGATTGTACTTCTTCCAGTCCAGTGTTTCTCATGATGTACTCTGCATAAAAGTTAAATAAGCAGGTGACAGTATACAGCCTTATCGTACTCCTTTTCCTATTTGGAACCAGTCTGTTGTTCCATGTCCAGTTCTAACTGTTGCTTCCTGACCTTCATACAGGTTTCTCAAGAGGCAGGTCAGGTGGTCTGGTATTCCCATCTCTTTCAGAATTTTTCACAGTTTATTGTGATCCACAGAGTCAAAGGCTTTGGCATAGTCAAGAAAGCAGAAATAGATTTTTTTCTGGAACTCTCTGCTTTTTCCATGATCCAGCAGATGTTGGTAATTTGATCTCTGGTTCCTCTGCCTTTTATAAAACCATCTTGAACATCTGAAAGTTCACGGTTCACGTATTGCTGAAGCCTGGCTTGGAGAATTTTGAGCATTATTTTACTAGCATGTGAGATGAGTGCAATTGTGTGGTAGTTTGAGCATTCTTTGGAGTTGCCTTTCTTTGGGATTAGAATGAAAACTGACCTTTTCCAGTCCTGTGGCCACTGCTGAGTTTTCCAAATTTGCTGGCATATTGAGTGCAGCACTTTCACAGAGTCATGTTTCAGGATTTGAAATAGCTCCACTGGAGTTCCATCACCTTCACAAGCTTTGTTCTTAGCGATGCTTCCTAAGGCCCCCTTGACTTCATATTCCAGGATGTCTGGCTCTAGGTGAGTGATCACACCATCATGATTATGTGGGTTGTGAAGATCTTTTTTGTACAGTTCTTCTGTGTATTCTTGCCACCTCTTCTTAATATCTTCTGCTTCTGTTAGGTCCATACCATTTCTGTCCTTTATTGAGCCCATCTTTGCATGAAATGTTCTCTTGGTATCTCTAAGTTTCTTGAAGAGATCTCTAGTCTTTCCCATTCTATTGTTTTCTGCCGGGAGCCAGCGTGAGGAACTCCGCCTGTGGCAAAGGTCATGAGGAAGGAGGCTCGGCATACATAAAAGCGGGATTGAGCCTCAGGAGTCCCCCTGGAAATTCTTGAGCACCTACCCCCAAAACCAGAGTTTGCCTACTTTACTGCTTTGTGCTCTCACCTACACCTCTGACTTTACGGGGGCCTGTCCCCCACCACCTCTCTCTGAAAAAGAGTTAACTTACAGCTCCAGTTAATAAAGTTCCTGGGTGTGACAAGAGTGTTTAAACTGTCTAAGTACAGATTCATTTGAGCAGTTAAAAGATTGATTAGAAATTGTATTGGTGAAGGGTTTTTCACTTGTTGGGCTAATGTTTGCTGCTAAGTTTCCATATCCTTTACCTACTGTGTCCCTGGCAGTGTATTGATTAATATAATTGGTGTATAGGAATGTAAGTAATAGCTTTAATGTTTGTAACCTTGGACCCTTGAGTTAATTCTTTTTCTTGTTATAGCCCACCACACCTTTGCCCTATAGGAATGCAACTTTATCTGATGCTTTCAGAGGGTGGCGCCTGACTTTAGAATAATCACCTTTAGAGAAAAATAAGGAGTTCGTCAAGGCTGTATATTGTCACCCTGTTTATTTAACTTATATGCAGTGTACATCATGAGAAACGTTGGACTGGAAGAAACACAAGCTGGAATCAAGATTGCCAGGAGAAATATCAATAACCTCAGATATGCAGATGATACCACCCTTACGGCAGAAAGTGAAGAGGAACTCAAAAGCCTCTTGATGAAAGTGAAAGAGGAGAGTGAAAAAGTTGGCTTAAAGCTCAACATTCAGGAAACGAAGATCATGGCATCCGGTCCCACCACTTCATGGGAAATCGATGGGGAAACAGTGGAAACCGTGTCAGACTTTATTTTTCTGGACTCCAAAATCACTGCAGATGGTGACTGCAGCCATGAAATTAAAAGACGCTTACTCCTTGGAAGGAAAGTTATGACCAACCTAGATAGCATATTCAAAAGCAGAGACATTACTTTGCCAACAAAGGTTCGTCTAGTCAAGGCTATGGTTTTTCCTGTAGTCA
>NW_011494741.1:966960-985642 GCF_000754665.1 Bison bison bison | reverse complement strand
CTGCAAGGAGATCCAAGCAGTCCATCCTGAAGGAGATCAGCCCTGGGATTTCTTTGGAAGGAATGATACTAAAGCTGAAACTCCAGTACTTTGGCCACCTCATGCGAAGTGTTGACTCATTGGAAAAGACTCTGATGCTGGGAGGGATTGGGGGCAGGAGGAGAAGGGGAGGACAGAGGATGAGATGGCTGGATGGCATCACTGACTCGATGGACATGAGTCTGAGTGAACTTCGGGAGTTGGTGATGGACAGGGAGGCCTGGCGTGCTGCGATTCATGGGGTTGCAAAGAGTCGGACACAACTGAGCGACTGATCTGATCTGAAGTTTTCTGAAAAAAGGATCTTAAAATGTTGACAGGCCTCCAGGCCAGAAGATGATGTAAATCACCTAAACTTTTGCATATGATAAGTTTGCAGGAAGAAAGCCTGGCTTACTGCTGACTCCACCCCTTCCCCCATTATCCTCTATGCACAACTTAAGGTATAAAAACTACTTTGGAAAATAAAGTGCGGGCCTTGTTCACCAAAACTTGGTCTCCCCATGTCGTTCTTTCTCTCACCTTCTGGCTGAATTATTCAGCCCCTTTTCTCCACTGAATTTCCTCACTGAACTATCCTTATTTAACCACTCTTTATATCCTTAATTAACGTTTAATTAAACAATTGTTTCCTGATCCTCGCTGACGCCGTCCCCGCTTCGAATTGCCTGGATCCATTGGGGCTGCACCCCAGCAGTTTTCCTTTATTTCTTTGCATTGATCGCTGAGGAAGGCTTTCTTATCTCTCCTTGCTATTCTTTGGAACTCTGCATTCAAATGGGTATATCTTTCTTTTTCTCCTTTGCTTTTCTCTTCCCTTCTTTTCACAGCTATCTGTAAGGCCTCTTCAGACATCTATTTTGCTTTTTTGCATTTCTTTTTCTTGGGGATGGTCTTGATCCCTGTCTCCTGTACAATGTCACGAACCTCCATCCATAGTTCATCAGGCACTCTGTCTGTCAGATCTAGTCCCTTAAATCTACTTCTCACTTCCACTGTATAATCATAAGGGATTTGATTTAGGTCATACCTGAATTGTCTAGTGGTATTCCCCACTTTCTTCAATTTCAGTCTGAATCTGGCAATAAGGAGTTCATGATGTGAGCCACAGTCAGCTCCTGGTCTTGTTTTTGCTGACTGTATAGAGCTTCTCCATCTTTGATTGCAAAGAATATAATCAATCTGATTTCATTGTCGACCATCTGGTGATGTCCATGTGTAGAGTCTTCTCTTGTGTTGTTGGAAGAGGGTGTTTGCTATGACTCTATTAGTCTTTGCCCTGCTTCATTCTGTATTCCAAGGCCAAATTTGCCTGTTACTCCAGGTGTTTCTTGACTTCCTACTTTTGCATTCCAGTCCCCTATAATGAAAAGGACATCTTTTTTGGGTGTTAGTTCTAGAAGGTCTTGTAGGTCTTCATAGAACTGTTCAGCTTCTTCAGCATTACTGGTCTGGGCATAGACTTGGATTACCGTGATACTGAATGTTTTGCCTTGGAAACAAACGGAGATCATTCTGTCGTTTTTGAGATTGCATCCAAGTACTGCATTTCAGACTCTTTTCTTGACCATTATGGCCACTCCATTTCTTCTGAGGGATTCCTGCCCACAGTAGTAGGGTCGGACAAACTGAGTGACTTACACACACACACTGGGAATCGCTTGTTACCTGAATAACTTCTGTAGTCTCAGTAGTGAAAGTTAGGCTAGTGGTAATTATGTCTTTGCCTTCAGTTTTGAAGAATATTTTTTCAGCATTTAGAATTCCAAGTTGGCAGCTGCTTTCTCTCAGCGCTATGCCCATGAGATACCACTGTCTTTTGGATTTTGATATTTTTGTTGAACCCTCTTTCTTATCATTGATCTTTTTAAAGTAGTGTATTTTATTTTCTCTGATTACTTTTAAGAGTTTTCTCCTTGCCTTTTTTACTTGAACAATGAAAGCAGACCCTCAACTAAGTGTCTGCATGAGTTTGATTTTGGGGGTCAATTTGGGAAAAATATTAGACGAATATTACTCTGCTCCATTACTTTCTTTTTTCTTTGGCTGGTTCTCTGGCTGGATTTTCATCTTGACTTGGATGTCTCCTATGCCCTTCTAAGATTCTTTTCATCCTTTTCTGTCTGTTGCTTAAGTTCAGACATTTTCTCCTAAACTACCGTTTCATTTAGTCATCCTCTCTAATTATAATACTAATGAATTTGTTTATCTAGACACATTTGTGAGCACATATAAAATGACTAGTAACTTACAAACACTGCTTTTAAGCATTCTCCACCTCACAAAACGATTTTATTTAAACTCATGTTCCCCCGGCATCACTGTGTCACAACTCGAGTAACATTTGAATCGTGGAAGACTGTCTTCCAAAGGACTTTGCCTTTATTTCCAGATAAATTGCTTTCAGATTTTTCTTGAATTGTTTAATGTACTATTAGTGATGATTTACTCTAAACCTCATATAGCCACTTGCATAGTATTCAGTTCAGTTCACTCGCTCAGTCGTGTCCGACTCTTGGCGACCCCATGGAGTGCAGCATGCCAGGCTCCCCTGTTCATTACCAACTCCTGGAGCTCACTCAAACTCGTGTCTCTCAAGTCAGTGATGCCATCCAACCATCTCATCCTCTGTTGCCCCCTTCTCCTCCTCCTTCTAATATTTATTTAGTATTATATTTATTAAATTTACTAGCATTTAGTAGACTTGCTTATTAAACATCTAGATGTATATTTGTGATTGCTAAAAAATAACTCCATGATCATTGCTTTTTGTTAATGTTTTTTCTTTTTATAACCAAGATACAATTTACATACTAAAATTCACTATTTTAAAACACATACTTCAGTGGCTTTAGTCTATCCTCCAAGTTGTGTAGCCATTGTGTGTGTGTGCTTAGTCGCTCAGTTGTGTCCAGCTCTTTGTGACCCCATGGACTGCAGCCCGCCAGGCTCCTCTGTCCCATTTTCTAATTCCAAAATGCTTTCCATCACCCACAACGAACCTTCATACACATTTACAGTCGCTCATCACAACCCACCCTTCACGTCCAGCCTTCAACACCACTCTTCTGCTTTATGTCTCTATTCTGGACATTTCATATAAAAATATTTATCATACGTGGTCTTTTATGACTGGGTCTTTCACATAATGTTTTCAAGGTCCATCCACGTTGTACTACATACATGTCAGGATTTCATTACTTGTCATGGCTGAGTATTACACATATTCCATATTTTATGGGTGTGTGGCATTTTGATTATCCGTTCACCTCTTGATGGGCATTTGGGTTGTTTTCACCTTTTGGTAACTGGAAACAGTGCCAGTAGGAACATTAGTAAAACAGTTCTTGTTTAAACATCTGTTGTAAGTCCTCTTGGGTATATACTCAGGAACGGAATTGCTGGGTCATATTGCAACTCTGTATTTAACTCTGAGAAAGTGCAGCTGCCGCGTCACCATTTTACATCGGAACGTTGGAGCCGTGTTCCAATTTCTCCACCTTCTTGGCAGTACTTTTTTCCCACTATTTGATCGCAGCTATCCTGGGGAGTGTGATGAAATGATCACCGTGGTTTTGATTTGCATTTCCCTAATGTCTAATGATGTGCATCTTCTCCTGAGCTTCTTGACCACTTAAGTAGTTTCTTTGGAGAAAGGTCTATGCAACTCCTTGTCCATCTTTGAACTGAGTTATTTATCTTTTGGTCATTGAGTTGTTGGAGTTCTTTATATATTCTCAATGCTAAAGCCTCATAAGATCTATGATTTGCGAATATTTCTTCCCATTCTAGGGTTGGTCTCTTGACTCTCTTGGCAATGTCCTTTGATGCACAAAAATTCTTAAATTTCAGTGAAGCCTATTTTGTCTAATTATTTTTTTAATGACATATTTAGGAAATACCTAATCCAACATCAGCAAGGTTTACACCTCTGTTTTCTTTTAAGAAATTTACTTTTAGGTTTTGCATTTTCATCTTCGGTTCATTTTGAGTTAATTGTGATAAATTGTTTGTGGAGGGGCTCAAATTGATTTTTTGCATATGGATATTCAACTGTCATGGGGCCATTCACTGCAAAGCCTGTTCTTTCCTTACTAAAAGGTTTTAGAGAATCCCTCATAGAAAATCAATTGACTCTCAAGTTCACCCCACATGTCCACATCTATCCTGTGCCAGCATCACACTGCTGTCATTACTGTGACTTTGTAGCCAGTTTTGAAATTGGGAAGTGCAAATCTTCCAATCTTGTTCTGCTTTTTCAAGACTGTTTTGGCTGTTCTGGTTCCCTTGCAATTTCATGTGAATTTTAGAATCATCTTATCTGTTTATTTTTTTTGAAGTAAGTTCAAATTTTTATAGGAATTATGTTGAATCTGTTAATCATTTTGGAGAATGTTATCTTCTTATCAATAGTAGATCTTCTAATTCATTAACATAAGATATTTTTCCATTTGTTTAGTTCTTCTTTAATTTTTTTCAACAATTGTTTGTAGTTTTCAGTGTCTTCAGGTTTCAAGTCTTGCACTTATTTTAAATATATCCTTAAATATTTTGTTCTTTTTAATAGTATTATAAACAGAATTGTTCTCTTAATTATATTTTTGGATGCCTTTTTGCAGTATGTAGGATAAAAACTAATTTTTGTATATTGATTTTGTATCCTGAAACTTTATGAACTCATATATTAGTTTTAATTGCTTTTTTGGAGGGCAGATTCTTAGGATGTTTTTCATAAATAAGATTATGCAATCTGCATCTAGAGACAGTTTTCCTTCTTTTACAATCTCTAAAACTTTTATCCCTGATTTTAGTAGTTTGAGTCTTCTCTTTCTTTTAATAGGTCAGTCCAAGTGAAGCTTTGCAAATTTTATGATTAATTTTTTTAATTTAATAATTTTCTCTATTGTTTCTCTAGTCTTTATTTTGTTTATTTATAATTTCATCTTTGTTATTTCCTCATTTCATCTGTTTTGAGTTTATTTGCTCTTTTGTTTCTCGTCTCTCAAGGTGGCAGTTTAGGCAAATGATCTGAGGTCTTGCCATTGTGAGCCTCACAGCTGGAAACGGGCTCTGAGCACGGCTTTCACTGCATCCGTACCTGTCGGGGGTTGTGTTCCTATCCATGTCAAAGCTTTTCTTCTAATTTTTCTTGTTATTTCTTCTTTGACCCATTGGTTAATTGGGAGTATATTGTTTGATTTCTACATATACATCAATTTTTAAAATTTCTTCATTTTACTGACTTCTAATTTCATGGCGGTCAGAGAACATGCTTTGTCTGATGTTAATCCTTTTAAATTTATTGAGACTGGTTTTACGGCTTACCATGCGGCCTATCTTGGAGAAAGTTTTGTGCACACACTGGACGCTGCTGCGATTGGAAGCGTGTGTCTGCTGCCGCTGGGTGGAGCGCCCTACAGACATATTTACTTCCAGTTGGTTTATCCTAATTCCTTGCTAATCCTCTCTCTAGTTATTCTGTTCAATATTGAAAAGGGGGCATTGGCATCTCCAGCTATTGCTATTGAATTGTCTATTTCTTCTTTCAATTTTTCAAGTTTTTCTTTTCCTTTATTTAATTCTGTGGGTGTTTGTCATTGCTGCCAACTTGATCATTCTATTAATCCTCTCTCAAACTTTCTTTTCCTTAAAACACTAACTATCGAGATCTTGATTTCCACTATTACTATAGTTAAATTGTTTCATTTAGAAAAATCTACTTAAGTTCTCTTCTGAAATTTTTTTATATTATCATCTATATTTTTAAATTCTAAAGTTTATATAAAATAGCTTCTACATATAGAAATCTTGTGGCTCTTTTTCTAATGTTTGTTTTTTCTTATTTTTCTATTACCTCTGCTTTCTTTCCCAGGTTGAAATGCCTGATAATTTTTTTTAATTTAGTGTCAGCAATTGTAAAGAAAATTGTATAGTTGATTTGATCTACCATTTTCCCTTAAAAAGGCATTTAGTATTGCTTCTGGCAGGCTTTGATGCTGGGTCTAGTTCCAAGCTATGAATTCATTCATTTGGAGCTGAGTTTCAATGTTTGCAAATTCTGGTCTAGTTTTGGCTTGCTCTCACTCCTCTGTAGCCCCTCCAGAAATCCTAAATTAAAATTTGGATTATTTTCTAGGGCTTTTCTCTTGAAGGCTTTTTAAAAAATATTTACATCTCCTGGCCACAGAAAAGTTCCCAAAGCTCTGTTCAACTTCTCAGTCCCAGCTTCCATTTAAAAATCCAACACCCAGGCAAAGCCAGGAGCAGCTGAGGCCAGCCCCGATCAGCCAAACTGCTTTCCGCCAACACACCCTTAACCTGCCAACCTTTGAGTAAAAATCAAACAACTTGTGGGTGCTGTGCTACGCAGGATGTGGGATTCACTGCCTGGGACAGTGCTTTTGTCCATAAAGAGCTCCTGTTACCTTTGCATCCCTGGATTTGCACGCACCTCTCAGATGAGGCTGTTGCCCTGAGATCATTGGCTGGTACAGCCAGAAGCAGGTTTCAACCATCGCAACCATTTTCTGACTGATGAACTCCTAAAAAAGTTTCAGGAGTCAGTTCCAAGAAAGCTCATGTGAATCCCTTGACCCACCCTCCACTCCCTGACCCCTCACAATCTTCGTGCTCATGTCTGTCGGGGCAGCCTTCACACTGTGCCCACCAGCAGTTTGTCTGTGCTGCCCTCGTGGTCCCGCACTTGGAATAGGCAAGGTGGCGACTTGTTGCCTTCGGATCGTCACTGTGATGCCTTGCGCTTATTATGGGCCTCACCTGCGCTCATACAGTGATGAGTAACCATGACAGCATCTGAAAGCTGTGTGGTATTTCATGGTATTCAAAACACTTTCACAAACATGGCTTTGTTTTGAGTCTCACTCAACTGACTGACCTTGTCACCTAAGGTAGATGCTCTCTTTGGCACGATACTTTTTGACCACTTTGTATGTGGAGCAATTAGACCTCACTGAGGTTAACTGGCCTGAGATGACACGGCATTTAGTAGGACGGCGGGGAATACAATCCGTGCTCCGTTCATTTCGCCATATGGTATCTCGATACGAGCTGGCTTTCGGGCGTCCACTGATGGGAATTTAAACAAGGCCTCTGTCCCCGAGCTCAGCTTCACAGTATTGGCAGTTCCTGCCGTTTTCACAATCAGCAGGTGGAACCGCACACTCCCAGAATTCAGGGCTTGTCTACTGGATACCTGGGCTCCCACACTCTAATCCTTGTACACACTTTAACCGTGAACTTTCACAGAGGAAAGCAGAGTTGCAAGCTGCTCTGTGCTTTCATCTGAGGGGAAGGCTTTTGTTTGTGAAGAATTATGCCAGGAGGCCGCTGGCAGCTCTTGTCAGATGACAGGGGAACATCTGTTCCAGTCAGCGTCTCTGCGCAGCTCTTTCGCGGGGAGCAGACCTGTGCGGCGGCCGTAGGTGGAATTCGGTTGCTTTCCGGGTCCCCCTGGGTTAAGTGCTGAGGCACTTGGGGCTACAGGTGAGCCCTGATTCAGCAGCACTCCAGCGTGGCTGGGAGGGCAGGTGCCTCCCCAAGGCCAAGAGGAATGTCCCCAAGTACCATGACCTGAGCGCCCGGGTTGAGGGCCAGGGGGCAGGGTCTGGGGATGCCGCCCACCCCACCAAGTCCTGAGATACACATTACAGAAGGAAGGGGCAGGACATAGAAAGGAAGAGACTTCCAGTGACTGTGTGGGTCTTAGTGAAAACATTCCTCTTTGGATCAGGTACAAGGGAGTGGATGCTTTTGAACTGTGGTGTTGAAGACTCTTGAGAGTCCCTGGGAGTGCAAGGAGATCCAACCAGTGCATCCTAAAGGAAATCAGTCCTGAATATTCATTAAAAGGACTGATGCTGAAGTTCCAATACTTTGGCCACCTGGTGTGAAGAACTGACTCATTGGAAAAGACCCCGATGCTGGGAAAGATTGAAAGCAGGAGAAGAAGGGATGACAGAGGATGAGATGGTTGGATGGCATCACCGACTCAATGGACATGAGTTTGAGCAAGCTCTGGGAGATGGTGATGGCCAAGGAAGCCTGCCGCGCTGCAATCTGTGGGGCTGCAAAGAGTCGGACAAGGCTAAGGGACTGGGCAACAGCAACAGGGAGAGGACTGGCCAGTCCTGCTTGTGGTCTAGGCTGCTGTGAGGATCCAAGCTGCCACTGGTTGTGTGAGGTCCATCCACAATGAAGCCACACTTAAGGACTCGGCTACTGGGGAGCACTTCAAGACCTCTGTCAGGACTCCTGGCCCTGTCTCCATGTTGACCTTCACTGACAGCGCAGACTTCCTGTTTTGTTTTCCTTGCTCCATTGAACTACCCTTGACACTGTGTGTAGCAGAGAGAGCAATGGCTAGGAGAGGAGAAAGTACTAAATGTCAAAGTATCGAGGATGTGGTCAACTTGCGTGGTCCCACAAAACAGAGGGTGGCTGTCTGCAAAGGAGCATCGGACTCCTGAGTTGAGTCTGATATCGTGCCTTGGTCACTGCTGTGGCGTGATGGCTGTCCATGCCCACGGGCCAGACACGCCACCCGTCAGCCAGTGTGTCCTGGGTACTTGTCACACATTAGGGACTTCCTGTGTCAAGGAAGGAGTGTAGAGTCCAGAGATGTATTAACAGGGTTCTCTGGAGAAACAGAAACAACAGGAGGTATTAAAGAGAAAGGGCTCCCAGGATTCTAGAAGCTGAGAGGCCATATCTGCCGTCTGCCTGCTCGGCACCCAGGACAGCCAGCGGTGGAAGTTCCAGTAAAGGCAGGAGAAGACCAGCGTCCTCGCTCAAAACCAGTCAGGCAGGGAGACTGAACTCCCTCTTGCTATACCTTTTTATTCTTTTCTCTTTTTTTTATGAGCCCCTGCTTTCTACATTTTTATCAGTTCAGATATATCATCAGATGTATTGATCTTTACCGATCTATATGTAGTGGTATTGCACTATCATTTAAAATTCATTTAAAATTCATATGATGAGGCCGGGCACCTTTTAGGGGCTTCCAGGGTAAAGAGTCTGCCTGCAATGCGGGAGACCTGGGTTCAAACCCGGGGTCGGGAAGATCCCCTGGAGAAGGAAATGGCAACCCTCTCCAGTACTCTTGCCTGGAAAATCCCATGGATGGAGGAGCCTGGTGGGCTACAGTCCACGGGGTGACAAGAAGTCGGACACGACTGAGCAAATTCCCTCTTTCTGGACACCTTTTTATTTTTAATTTTTTTCTTGAAGTAAGTTAATTTACAGTTTGTGCTGGCTTCAAGTATACAGCAAAGTGATTCAGATACGTACATATATCAGATATTATTGATTCATATATAATATTCTTTTTCACATTATTGTCCACTATGAATTATTATAAATATTGAATACAGGTCCTTGTGCTACACAGTAGGTCCTTGCTGTTCACCTATTTTATATATAGTATTAATTGTGTGTATATGTTAAAGCCAAACTCTTAATTCATCTCCCTTCCAGCTCCTTTGGTAACCGTAAGGTATTTTTTCCCTCCTATATCTGCAGATCTATTTCTGTTTTGTAAATAAGTTCAGACATCTTTTGACTTGTATAAAATCTATTTAGATTAACTTTTCTGGGGACTATGCATACTTTTCTGGCCATTTTTTCTTCTATTATGGGTTAGTCCTCATTTATTTGAAGGGAACTCTTGATATATTAAGAAATGAACCCTTGTCTGGTATATGAATTGCACAGTGTTTGGAAATTTGATATTCATAGGAAGATCACATAAGAAGAGTACCCCGCCCAGAACAAACGCACAAATATTTCCCAACCGTGGGGAGAGAGCTGCACGCAGAGACTTCCACCCGTGGAAAGCTGAACTCCAAAGGGAGATTTTGGCTTAGACGGTTGCCATGCTTTGTCAAAGAATCAGATGTGTATTATTCTGAAAAAACATAAAATTCATAAGTTTGTACAAATGACTATAGGGTCTCTGAATAGCCTACAAGGATTAAAAGCTACTCTTTTTCATCTGTCTATTGATATTAAACGTTTCATATGCTTTTTGTTTTATTCAGGCGTCCAAGAGACTGGACTAGCACCCTCTTTTATTATATATAATAGAGCCGACCTGCGTCTCTCTGTTGGGCATGTCCACACCTTCATTTCATAACAGGGGAAGATGACAGTCTCCTCTGGGTGCTTCCCCCCTACGTCTTTCCGACATCATCACATCATCCTAAAATGAAGATAAGCTCACAGTTCAGCTGCCCTGTTGCCAACCTCACTGAGATATCTATATCTTAGGGTGGAACGGAGAACAGTTGAGACATAAAAAATTATCTTATTTTCACATGACACGGAGAAAGAAAAGGTGTTGTTTGACCCCCAAATACAGCAGAAGACAGCTTGTGAACTAAAAATGAGACACCAAACACTTTCCTTGGCTTCTTTGGATAAATAAGTGTATAGACTGCTTAAGAGAGAAACTCAGTGGGGAGGTCTGTGAAAGGGAGGACCGTGACTTACTTCGTACAGGTGGAAGAGCAGCTGTGCAGTGTAAGTCAGTCATCCCTTATGAGCTTGAATCAGGCGGGCGGGGCTCACTGGGTTTAATTTTCAGCTGTCTATTGATATTAAGCACTTCATATGCTTTTTGCTTTATTCAGGCCTCTGATATACTGGATTAGTGCCCTCCCTTCCCCCCTGGGGAGGATAATCTGCTTTACTCAGTCTAGGGTTCGAATGCTAATCTCACCTGGAATTAGTGCAACATCTGGACGCCCCATGACCAGTCGGGTTGGCAGGTAGAGTGAGCCATCACTGCCAAACAACCTGCCCTGCGTCTAATCCAGAGCCCGCCCGTCCCCAGCCACGTGGCGCCCACTGGCGAGTTCTGAACGTCTCTGGGCCTTGGTTTTCTCATTTTCGAATGGATGTAGAAGTTAGAAATGGCCCGGATGCTATGATGATGCTTCTGTGAGAAAATGCCCACGAAGGCCTTAGATGGCGTCTGGTCCACGTAACACTGAGGAAGACGTGCTGTCAGCTCCAGGGCCCTCACTGGGATCCCCCCCCTGAGCCCCCACTTCCCAGACCCCACCCGCCCTTCCTGCCACAAGGAGACCCTTCCTCCTTCCCTTCCTCACACTCCCCAGGCTGAACACAGACTGTCCTCTGCAAACGCTCTCCGGACTAATGAAAGTGGACAAGGAAAAGTGTGTGTCCAATTCCACGCGACCCCACGGACTGTAGCCCACCAGGCTCCTCTGGTCATGGAGTTCTCCAGGCAGAATGCTGGGTGGGTAGCCCTTCCCTTCTCCAGGGGATCTTTCCAGCCCAGGGACTGAACCCAGGTGTTCTGCATTGCAGGCAGATTCTTTGCCATCTGAGCCACCGGGGGAGCCCTGGATTAATGAATGGCGTCTCTAAAAAGAAGGTTTCGTTACCTTCTTTCTAAATTCCACATATATGCATTAGTATACTGTATTGGTGTTTTTCTTTCTGGCTTATTTCACTCTGTATAATAGGCTCCAATTTACAGAGTGAAGTAAGCCAGAAGGCAAAACACCAATACAATATACTAACGCATATATATGGAATTTAGAAAGACGGTAACGATGACCCTGTATGCGAGACAGCAAAAGAGACACAGATGTATAGAACAGTCTTTTGGACTCTGTGGGAGAGGGCGAGGGTGGGATGATTAGGGAGAATGGCATTGAAACATGTATATTATCATATGTGAAACGAATCGCCAGTCCAGGTTTGATGCAGGATACAGGGTGCTTGGGGCTGGTGCACTGGGATGATCCAGAGGGATGGGATGGGGAGGGAGGTGGGAGGGAGGTCAGGATGGGGAACATATGTACACTCATGACGGATTCAAGTCAATGTATGGCAAAACCATACATTGTAAAGTAAAATAAATAAATAAATAATTTTTTTTTTTTTTTAAAAGAAGGTTTCATCCTCTTCCCCTCACGATCCCTGAAGCAAAGTCAATTCCAGAAAGTAAAACATATTTCTCTGATCTGGGATGTCTTACAAACAAGCTTAATTTATTTATTTTTTTTAAGTTTTGGAGCAGCCAGAATGTAAATACACACGAACTCCTTACAGAAAGTACTAAAAAGCAACTATTCCACCTATAAATGAGCACGGGGATTTCTCGCTTCTCCCCACAAAGCAGGGGCAGTTACGGCTGGCTCAGAGGCCTGGAGAGCAGAGGACAGTGACCACCGCGGTTCAGAGATGCGCTGGAGACGCTGGACTACACTCCACGGCTATTGTGGATGATTAAGATCACAAGTGAAGTAGCTGTTAATTGACTCTATAAATTTTATATATGAAAAGAGACATTTTCTTCTTGAGTGCAAGTTTGCAATTTAGCTATATTTTAATATTGGCTTAGAAAATTAAGAAATAAAAAAGATTGTCTTAAAGCTGGATCGCATGAAGCTGGTGAAGGGTGGCTGGGGAGCCTTGCAGAAGAAGCACCCGTCGGCCCAGAGCCCCCTCAGCAGTCAGGCCCAGCCAGGCACGCGGGGGCCCTGGCCGCACCCACCCACCCACAGGCTTCCTCTGGTATCTTTCCTTGCCCCTAGCTTTTTCTTTTACACAGAGTCATTAATTTCTTGTCATTTTTATTCTTTGCTCATTTACACGCGTCAAATGAGGTTTTTTCTAGTGCTTAAGCTCCGTCACCACGTATCTAACACACGTTAACTAGCCCTTGTGTCCTGGGCGCTGCACTGCGTGCTCCAGGGATACACAAGGTACCCGGCGGCCGGGCCTCCTCAGGACCGCTCGGCGGTGGAGGAGGGCTGTGAGCAGGGGCTGACGATGAGGCTGTGCGTTGTGACGGGGCCGTTAGAGAGAGCGGGCCCTGGAGCAGGTGCTAGACCCTACCTAGGTGTCCAGGGCAGCGCTGGCCTCTGCCTCCCGCTGACCCAGGGCGGCCCTGCAAGGATGGCTCTTCCCTCCACACCAGCCTCACTCACGTGGACTCCAGGCACCCTTGCTGGGGACCACGTGGTCTGCATCCCGCTTCCCAGGTCGGGGTGGGGACGTTGCCTCTTGGGGCTCCTGAAGGGTGACCCGCTCCAGTCTCCCTGGTGCCCCGGGCCCTGTGACCCCATTGCCATGGGCAGACCTGGACCATGGCACCTTTCAGTTACTTGCCAACCACGCTTCCCACACGATGGACGCGGTGGCCCATGGAATGAATTAGGGATGAGATAGCTCTATCAGCTCTTTTCCAAACCAAAGTGATTAAAGACCCACTCCGTGCCCTTCCCCTGCCCCTCAACTCTGCTCCTGAAGTGAAAAGCGCAATTCCAGAAGCTTGCCTGCCCGAGAAAACAAGGCACCCAAATGCCACTGCAGGAAGCTGTGTTTCCTCCATAGATCCCGAGAACCAGGTTGGGCTGAGGGCCCTGCTGGGCAGGAAGGGACCCTCTTGGCTGGCCCAGCCCCCTTCTCCTGCCTGGCGATCCACGGACCCAGCCCCATCTTTCTGGAAAGCAATGCTTTCTCTAGGCCTAAAATGCACTCTTGAAACCTGCGAGGAGATTAGCAAGACACCCATCCACTTCTGAGTCTCTCCTAGATGTCAAAATGTTGACTCGGTCCCTGCTAAAATGCGGCTTTCGAAAAAAAAAAAAAAAATCACATCTTTTCAAATTTCCTGCAATCCCTGTCATGGGCAACATATGTTCCTGCATAATGATGCTCCTAAGTGAAGTGACATTTCAGAGTAATGAGGCTTCGGTGACAACGTGTGAGAGATGTGACAAGTTTTCTCTAATATAAAAAGGCAGCACAGACACACGCAGATTCGCAGCCACGGCAGGCGCTCCACTCGGCTGTGAACCCGGAGGGGTGGGGGTGAGCAAGCCCCCCTGCCACCCAGAGCACCAGCCCTTGCGGGGAGTGTGCTAGGGACACGGGTCCCCATCCAGGCCCACACCCCCCACCTGAAGGACCGACAAGGTCACCTGCCGAGGGGACCAGAGAGAAGGCAGGGCGTGGAAGCCAGGTGCGGGGACGGCGGAGCTAGCTCTGGAGGGGCGGCAGGACCGGGCAGACCCTGGACGAACCACTGACTTCCGCTCCTCTGAACTCTGGTCTGCTCCTGTCTCAAATGGAGGACAACGATGACCACCTCCCATGAGTGAACCAGACCAAATGCAAAAGAAAATGCTTAGGACTCGGTGCGCTGGGGGTGGCTCCTCTCCTGTGTTAGAATCCATCCCACTTTCAGCCCAGACTGGAAAGGATGGAAGCTGGAAGTGGACAGTTTGGGCAACAGAGACCTCACTGGCCTCACCTCCTCCGAGGCAGGGTGGCCAGATGCCCTGATCTGCCTTCAGGCTTCCTTGGCCGTGCGGGGCAAGGTGCCCTTGAGCACAGGAGTGTCACTTTGCTCAGGGCTCCAGCTAAACCCTCCCGATCACCAAGGGCTACTGGTTCTGCCCACGGGAGCCGGGAGGACACCGCTTACTGTTAACATCAAGTTCGTGTGCCCGCGGCACAGTGGGGCATCACAGGGTCTGTGATCACGTCACGCACGTTGGGTTAACCCTCTCAGCCTCTGGGCTCCCGGAGGCCTGGGCTTATGTGCTTGTGGTCCTCAAGAAGTTAATGTCTTCCCCTGGGGGAGGGGAGCATCTCACATCTGCAAAGCAAAGCAACCGTGTCAGCTACTACTGGCTAGGTACTCCATCGAGGGGTTAAAGCAGAGATGAGGCGGAAGGTCTGCCCTGGGAAGGTCCAGCAGGGCCCTGCTCGGTTACGTCACCTCTGCCCCTTCTCAGGTCTCCAAAGGCCTAGCCGGGCCCCCTGTGGATGCCTCCTGCCCCAGGGCTCTCAGGACCTGAGGGGGTCACCCGGGCAGAGTGTCAGGGGCCGTGCTGGGGACATCAGTGAGGCAGTCACCCTCTTTGCTGAGAGCTCAGGGAACCAGGGCCTGCCCTGGGGTTGGCACCCTTCCCTCTTGGACCACAGGAGGGGACACTCAAGGCCCTGAATGGCCATCACCCTGCCCAGCCCTCCACACGCAGCCCTGGAAAACTCAAGCTTGTCTTATGAAAGGTGGTTCAATGGTGCCAAGACAAGGCACCTGTGAAAGGACCTTCACCCTGCAAATATTTGCTGAGGGTCTGCTGTGCCAGGACCTTTGCAGGGAGACAGACAGGCCCCACGTCCAGGATGGGAATCAACAGGGAAACATCCAAGAAACCAGCTCTCTGGGCCAAGGAAGCGGAGACAGGCCTCCTGAACCACCCCTGAGCCGGCGGAGGAGAAGGGAGTCCCCGGGAGAGAGGGTGAGGCGACGCGCAAGGCCATGCGAGGGGCAGAGCACGCGGCCAGGGTCGGCGTGCAGGGCAGGGGCGCCCGAGTCCCTGTGCTCCATCCGGGCAGGTGGCCTCCACCGTCCTCAGGGACAGCCCTCCTCCCACCCCTCCTCCAGGCCTGGGACCCACAGCCTCCGTGGGGTGACCCTGTTCTGAGCTCCTTCCTTTTGAGCTGTGTGTTTGCATCACTTCTTGGCATTTAAACAGCACTTTTGAAACCAAGCACGACCCTGTGGGAGTCCTGGGCACAAAAGCCTTTCTGTGTCACCTGTTTCTCCATTACAGGAAATAGGTTCGTTCAGCCCCCTTGACCTTCCCTGAGTTCCAGCCGCGGGTTCAAACAGGAGCTGAAGAAACGAGGCAGGGGCAGTCAAGCAACAAGGACGCAGCCTGGGGACGGGTCCTGTTCCCCCTCAAGGGACACACGGAACAACACCTTTGAGCTTTTCTGCAGATGCTGAAACTGCTACCAGGCGGAGACGTGGAAGGTCTGCTGCCCACCAGCACGTGGACTGCAGACCTGGGGGAACCAGGAGGCTGGTGATGCTGACTCCCGCTGACCTCACCACCAACCAATCAGAAGAAAGTCCCTGAGCTGACCACGCCCTCTTTGAACCTTGGCTTCCTCACTCCCCTTTCTAGGTCAGGACACACAGGTTTGCGGGCACCAGCCAGCTTTGGCCCCCTCTGCCTGGCAAAGAAGTAGAGTTGTCCTTTTCTAACTCAGCTCAAACTCTGTTTCCAAGATTTCATTCAGTACTGGGCACAGAAGCTTCCCCGGTGACCCAGTGGTAAAGAACCTGCCGACCAATGCAGGAGACACAGGAGATGTGTGTACAGTCCCTGGGTTGGGAAGATCCCCTGGAGAAGAGAATGGCAACCTACTCCAGTATTCTTGCCTGGAGAAGCCCATGGACAGAGGAGTCTGGCGAGTCCACGGGGTCGGACACAACTGAGCATCTCGCATGTTAATGGAGCACAGAGAGTGGATTCAGCTTCACTTCCCATGACCAGCATTTCTCCACACGTCCTTCCATGCCCCAAGGTGACCGTCCGGGCAATGCAGAGTCCTGGACAGCACGTCTCCACCCTGTCATTGTTTAGTCGCTAGGTCGTGTCCTAGCCATTGCGACCCCATGGACTGCAGCACGCCAGGCCTCCCTGTCCATCACCAGCTCCGGGAGTTCACTCAAACCCATGTCCATCAAGTCGGTGATGCCATCCAACCATCTCATCCTCTGTTGTCCCCTTCTCCTCCTGCCTTCAATCTTTCCCAGCATCAGGGTCTTTTCAAAGGAGTCAGCTCTTCACATCAGGTAGCCAAAGTATTGTAGTTTCAGCTTCAACATCAGTCCTTCCAATGAACACCCAGGACTGATGTCCTTTAGGATGGACTGGTTGGATCTCCTTGCAGTCCAAGGACTCTCAAGAGTCTTCTCCAACACCACAGTTCAAAAGCATCAGTTCTTCTTCACTCAGCTTTCTTTATAGTCCAAGTCTCACATCCATATTCTTGCCACCCCTTCTTAATATCTTCTGCTTCTGTTGGGTCTTTACAATTTCCATCCTTTACTGTGCCCATTCTTGTATGATATGTTCCCTTGGTAACTCTAATTTTCTTGAAGAGATCTCTAGTCTTTCCCCATTCTGGTTTTTTTTTTTTTTTTTGGTCTCTATTTCTGTACATTGTTCACTTAGGAAGGCTTCCTTATCCTTCCTATCCTCTGGAACTCTGCATTCAGTGGGGTATATCGTTCCTTTTCTCCCTTGCCTTTCAGTTCTCTTCTTTTCTCTGCTACTTGTAAAGCCTCCTCAGACAAGCACTTTGCTTTCTTGTATTTCTTTTTCTCGGGGATGGTTTTGGTCACTGCCTCCTGTATAACATTATGAAACTCTGTCCATAGTTCTTCAGGTACTCTGTCCACCAGATCTAATCCCTTGAGTCTATTTGTCACCCGCACTGTAAGAATCTCAAGAAAAGTAGGCCCCCTGAAGCTTCCAACAGCTCTGCTTGATCACAGATCAGGAGCCGAGGCCCACTGCCTCTCACCCGATTTATATTCCTCTCAGGCCCATCCTGGGGACCCATCGCACCGTAAGGTCCTACTAGGCTGGGAGGACTTTGTTTCTCTTCTAAGCCAATAGCTCCACGGGAAATGGGGAATTTACCGTCCAGCAGTGTAGGGCTGTGTCTAAGGGACACGTCCTCATCCTGGGAAATACGAGGGCCAGAGCAAACCCCTGCACAGTGCAGCTCCACACCCGGGCCACACTGGATGCTGGCCCGGAAGTGAAGGCAGCAGGGCGTTGATCTCAGTTTGATCAGAGTCTACCCCGGCTCCTCCCTGCCCGGGACGCGGGAGGCTGCCCCCTCCCATTAACTCTGTGCTCAGCACACCTCCTCACGGTCTCACACCTGTAGTGGGTTCAGTTGTGGCCCCAAAAGCTGTGTCACACTATCTGGAGTGTGATCTTATTTGGAACCACGGACTTTGCAGATGTCATTCAGGGAGAGGTCTTGTACTAAGATCATTCTGGATTTGATGGGGCCTTAAATCCAAGCACCTGTATCTTTACAGGACACAGGAGAGGAGACAGAGCATGAGCGAACAGACGTCCAAGTCTGTGGTCCTTTGGGGCAGCAGCCCCCAGAAACACACGCGTGAGTCCTCTGTGTCTGTTTCTGCCCGGGGCATCTGCTTCCCTGGGAGACCGAGCGTGCCCCTGAGGAGCATCTGCCACTCAGTCTGGATCTGTGGGCCCTGGCCCTGAGGCTGGCACACAGCAGGTGCTCATTAAGAGTTTGTCAAACTACACTGAGGTCTGGGCACTTCGTCACAGGGAGCGTCCTTGGACGCTGCTCAGCAGGACCAGATAGGACCTCTCTTGGTTTCTTACAAGAAGAGGAAGGGCTCAGGAAGCAAGAATCAATGGCAGACGGAGGGAGGGAGGCGTGATGGAGCTCTCAGCACACTGGCTAAGCGCCTACTGTGTGCAGGCACCCAGGGGTGCTTTACACATGTGCCCTGGGGTCCTGGGGCCCCACCAGTGGGGCCACGACACAGAGACATGGAAGCTAAGCCAAGTGCCCGCCGGCGTGGGACACCCACCACCCACTGGTGCTGAGACCCCCACGTCTCCCTTATCGGGTCAGCCGTGCCCCGTGTTCCTGCAGCCCCAGCCTAGCCTCACTCCCACTACCCCTTCCCACTGGAAGCTTATCGGCCACTCTCCTGGGAGGGGAGATCCTCTCCCGCTGTCCAGGGTAGACGTCCAGGCGCAGTCCTGCTGAGGCCACTTGGTTC
>NW_011494741.1:966371-966860 GCF_000754665.1 Bison bison bison | reverse complement strand
GCGGCCAGGTAACAGCCATCGGGGGCTGTTCTGCAGCCAAGGGCTTGGGCGGGGTGTGAACTACCCTCCCCTCTTTCTGTGCTGAAGATGGGGGGCTGCCCTGGACCCTCGGATGGGGCCAACCAGGACATCTGTGCCAATTCCTGGGGACAATGACTCCCCTCCACAGGCTTGGCACCGCAGGACAGGGTGGGCCTCCTGCCAAGCCTCCAGGAGCACTGGCTAAGCGCCTACTGTGTGCAGGCACCCAGGGGTGCTTTACACGTGTGCCCTGGGGTCCTGGGGCCCCACCAGTGGGGCCACGACACAGAGACATGGAAGCTAAGCCAAGTGCCCGCCGGCGTGGGACACCCACCACCCACTGGTGCTGAGACCCCCACGTCTCCCTTATCGGGTCAGCCGTGCCCCGTGTTCCTGCAGCCCCAGCCTAGCCTCACTCCCACTACCCCTTCCCACTGGAAGCTTATCGGCCACTCTCCTGGGAGGGGA
>NW_011494741.1:950895-966271 GCF_000754665.1 Bison bison bison | reverse complement strand
TCCTGCTGAGGCCACTTGGTTCTGGGGCCCTCGCAGAGGCCCGGGCTGATCACCCCTCTGGGGGGAGCCGCAGGGGCCTCGCTCCTCCCAGCCAGGCCTCCACAGTGGCCCAGCCCTCCTGCTTGATGGCAGATGCTGCTGCTTGGCCCTCCAGAGACCGCGGGCCGGCAGCCCCTTCCGCTTCTCCCGATGGCGATGTCACTTTGGCCCTGACACAAGGTGCTTCACACCCACCTGGGGACCTGCTCTCCGTGGTCTGAGTCCCCAGTGGGACACCTCAACCGGGCGTCTGCTCGCCCAGGGGCCCCTCTGTCCCGCAGCCACATCTCTTTCAAGCTCATTCATAAATCCTTGCTGAGTGGCCACTGCCCTTGGGGCTCTGCTGGGCTCAAGGGAGCACTTGGGAAGCCAGAGACTCCCGTTTTGAGTGGGGGACACTGGCACATACAGACACAGGGATCACGAAGAGGGAGGGGCGGGGAAGCTGCGGAGGCCTCGCCCTGGGGGCCTTCCTTGGCTTCGCCCCGCCCCGCCTCCGCAGACCTGTGGCTCTGTGTTTCTTTCCTTATTTATTCAGGGCTTGTCTCCTCCATAAACCCAGCAAGAACCACATTAGTATTAGTTAATATTTATTTAGCGCTCCGTGCCAGACTCGGGCGAAGGGGCTGACGGGGATTAGCTCATTTCTTTCTCGCAGCAAATCTCCAGGAAGTCCTATTTTTTTCTCCATAATGAAGACGAGACACAAGGAGCTTGCCAAGCCTGGGGCTGGCCACCTGCTGGCGTGTGGATGCTCCAGGGCTTGACTGGGAGCGGGGTGGGGCTGGCTGCCTCGGGGGTCCCCTGCCCCAGGGGCCAGGGCTCTGGGTGGCTCACCACTGCGCGTCCCAGCCGTCAGCAGCGCCACTGAGTGACTGAGTGACAGCTGATGTCACTGTAGTGGGGACACAGTGCCGTGTGACCCTCCCCTCCCCTGCTTCCGGGTCACTCCAAGGGGCCACGTGCAGCACCACCTCCTGTGTGTCCACAGAGAGACTCAGAGACGGGGACTCAGAGTACCTCCCCGTCTCCTTGGAAAACCGGAGGGCACCCTTGCAGTCCGAGGCAATCTGATCATCCACGTGCTTCTGTCCCTGGGGGGCTTCCTGGAGGAGCTGGTTCCTATGGTGGACCTTGCAGAGGCCTCGTTGCTGAGTGCCAGCCCCCAGACGCCCCAGAAGTGGGACAAGGACCCAGGACAGTGTCTGGGGCTGGGCTCCCGCTCGGCCACTCCTCCTGGCACCTGGAACAGGTCATCCATCTGCTCCTGGATGTGCCAGAGCCCCCCAGGTCCTCCCCTTCTGGCTGGGCCTCCCGAAACCACATGGGAGCCCGGCTTATCTAGGGATGGGCATGGCCTCCGGGAAGACCAAGATGCAGGCAGCACACTCGAGACGTTTCCAGCCACAGACACTGGTGAGAAGAACATTTCCGAGGATTAAAGGCTCCAGAAGCCTAGCTTATCCAGTGCATTCACCCTTTGGAGAATCCAGGACTCGACGGAGCCAAGAGCCAGCTTTAGTCCCATACCCTCGGCGTCCTGAAAGCTGCACCGGTCAGCGGGCCTCCGTCCGTGGGCGCTGCTAGTTCTCCGGTCTGTTCCCACCACGTCCTGAGTTTCTCCTCCAGCTCCTGCGTGTCTTCACAGCACACCTCGCCTTGGAGCCGTTCCCAGGATTTATACAGCCCTTCCTCCATGGAGCTCCAAGGCGCACACATTCCATCATTTTAGCCTTTTATATACTCACTACAGTGGTTTGGGAAACATTTCAAAATTAGACAGGCATTAGCTTAGCTTATAAAATTAAAAATAAACTGTAACGGCTTTAATGATGTTGTATTAAATGCCAGACCTCATAATACCTCACGTTTCTTTAATACTTTATGGCTTTCAGCGCACTTTTAAATAACTCCTCATCTGTGAAGGTTTTCACAACAGGCTGGCCTCACCGCCTGGGGCTGGCAGCTCGAGGCCTGGCTGGCCTGGTGTACGCTGACCTCCTCGCCCTGGCAAAGGGCCTCTGTGGGTTCCTTGGATGCCCAAGGCTGACTGGGATTCCAGAGCTGCCAGCGGCTCCAGCAGAGAAGACAACTGAGAAAAGTGCAGCAAAACTACAGTCGCACCACCTCACACCAGTCAGAACGGTCCCGTCAGAACGTGTGCAAACAGTAAACGCCAGAGGGGGTGTGGAGAAAAGGGAACCCTCCTCCACTGTTGGCAGGACTGTAAATTGGTACAGCCACCGTGGAGAGCAGGGCAGGGGTTCCTCAAAAAACTAAAAATAGATCTACCATATGGTCTAGCCATCCCACGCCCGGGCACACATCCAGACAAGACTCCAACTCGGAAAGACACAGGTATCCCTACATTCATAGCAGCAACATTCACAACAGCCAAGACATGGAAGCAATCTAAGTGGCCATCAGCAGAGGAATGTATGAAGAAGACATGATCTATTATATATATCATGTGTACATATATACACACAGCAGAATATTACTCAGCCATAAAAAAGATCTAGATAATGCCATTCACAGTAGCGTGGACAGGCCTAGAGATTATCATACTAGGTAAAGTAAGTCAGACAGAGGAAGTAAATACTGTAGGATTTGCTTGTATGATGTCACTCACATGTGGAATCTAAAAAAAAAATGATTCAAGTGAACTTACTCACAAAACAGAAATGGACTCACAGACACAGAAAACAAGCATGGTTACCAAAGGCCAAGGAGGAGGAGGGATCAATCAGGAGCTTGTGATGAGCAGATACACACTTCTGTACACAGAACAGACGGACAACAGGGGCCCGCTGTGAAGCACAGGGAGCTGCACTCAGTGTCTGGCTACAATCTATCACGGAAGGCACACGTGCTGTATATGCAGACGTGTGACTGGGTGACCGCCGGCACCGGGAGTAGGGCCAGCCTGCTGCGTTGACAGCTATACACCTGTACCTGAATCACTCTGCTGGATGTCTGAAACTAACAAACGGCTTTACATCAACTGCCCTTCAATAAGGGCTTCCCAGGTGGCAACGTGGTAAAGAATCTGCCTGCGATGCAGGAGACACAAGAGACGCAGATTCAATCCCTGGGTCGGGAAGATCCCCTGGAGAAGGAAATGGCAATCCTCTCCAGTATTCTTGCCTGGAGACTTCCATGGACAGAGGAGCCTGGAGGGTTATACTCCATGGGTTTGCAAAGAGTAGGGCGTGACTGAATATGCATGAGCATAAAAGTTACAAAAGGTCTGCCAAAGAGACACCACCCCCTGAGTTCCAGCACAGAGAAGGTGGACCATCAACTTCCCACAGGTGACTTCCACCCGGACGAGCTTCGATAACAAGGGCAAGAACATTCCCTGATCCCGTGAGTCCCCTCTGGCCCCCATGCCCTGTGTGGAGTTCCTGTCTGGCCTCGGGGGCCCTGCCCTCATCCAGGACTCCTGCTGTACCTGGGTGCTGGCGGGAACCTCATTACTGCTGACTGTCAGCAGGCGGTGGCAGGGAGGTACTGACGCCCTACTGTTTACGAGGATGCTGAGGGCCTGGGAAGGGTGACGGGGCCCGGGCAGAGGGCACAGGTGGGCTGATCTGATCGGCTGTACCCACCCCCAGAGCTGCACAGTGTGACTTGAATGCTGTCCTGCAGAAACTCAGGAGTAACCACGCTCGTTTCTGCAGCCGATAGTCAATTGAGCCTTGCCTTGAGTGGCCCGGGCCCCTGTCCCGTCCACTTCCTTCGCTGGGGACCGTCAGCCTTGCCGCTCACCTCGTCTCCCTGACTCACCGCCTTGATCCTGCCTAGGGCATAAGCCCTGGCACTTGCGCCGTCTGAGCTGAGCAGCTACTGGGCTCGGGCACACTTTGTGCCATTTGTGTGGTGAGCACGGCCATCTATCTCATCAGGAGTTGTGTGTCATCTCCCATCAGCTTCTTTCTTTGCTTTACTGACATACTTTCTTGCTCCAGACCTTTCGATCTTCAAATCAAATTTCAAGTTAATTTCCAAGTACCTAGTCCTATAATTTTTGGACTGTGCAAGTTATAAAAACAATCTTTGTAATTGTGATGAGGAATATTTTACCAATTATACTCCTGGAGCCGGAGATTACAATTTTATAAGTATCTTTAGTCATTTTCGTATAACAGCATACTATAATGGAATAGATTTTTTAGTATAACAATAAAATAGACTAATATAACTTGTTTATCTGGGGAATAAATGATTCTGAATAAGGTTCCAAAATATCTGTGTAATTATCAAGTTAAGTCTTACACGACTCTTGCTATGCAGTCTTAACAGATGCTGGCTATTTCAGAATCGTTTCCATCATTCTTTCCTGTGGTTGTTCAGTCACCAAGTCGTGTCTGATCCTTCGAGACCCCTTGGACTGCAGCCCGCCAAGCTTCCCGGTCCCTCACCGTCTCCCAGCGTTTGCCCAAGTTTGTCCATTGAGTCGGTGATGCCATCCAACCATCTCATCCTCTGTCACCCTCTTCTCCTTCTGCCCTCAATCTTTCCCAGCATCAGGGTCTTTTCCAGTGAGTTGGCTGTTCACATCAGGTGGCCAAAGTATTGGAGCTTCAGATTCAGCAGTGAATATTCAAGGTTGATTTCCCTTAGGATTCACTGGTTTGATCTCCTTTCAGCCAAAATGACCCTCAAAAGTCTTTTCCAGCACCATTGGACAGCATCAGTTCTTCGGTGCTCAGACTTCTTTATGGTCCAACTCTTAACATCTGTACATGACTACCGGGGAAACCATAGTTTTGACTACACGGACCCTAGCCTCTGGAAACCACAATTCTTCTCTCAGTTCCTATGAGTTGAGCGTTTTTGGGTTCCACTTGTGAGATCATGCAACATTAGTCTTTCTCTGGCTTAGTTCACTTACTGTTATGTCCTTCAGGTTCAAGATTTGTCCATGTTCAGCACTTACTCACTCTCTGGCATTGCAAGAAGCTTCACAAACATTGTCTATATTTCCTGCCTCAATACTCACATAAGCCATTTCTCCAAGAAGCCCTGGTTCCTTTCATGGAGAACAGCATTTAGAAAACAAGATCTGGATGCTAGGTACCCTGGTTTCTACTGAGGTGCTGTTGATTCTGATAGCTCAAGGAAATAGATATGTGTATACTAATCCATGTATATACACACACTTACACATAATTCTACACGTAACAGTTTGTATCTGTTAAGCTAAATAAGGAGAAGGCAATGGCACCCCACTCCAGTACTCTTGCCTGGAAAATCCCGTGGACAGAGGAGCCTGGTGGGCTGCAGTCCATGGGATTGTTAGGAGTCAGACACGACTGAGCAACTTCACTTTCACTTTTCCTTTCATGCATTGGAGAAGGAAATTTCAATCCACTCCAGTCTTCTTGCCTGGAGAATCCCAGGGACTGGGGAGCCTGGTGGGCTGCCATCTCTGGGGTTGCACAGCGTCGGACATGACTGAAGCGACTTAGCAGCAGCAGCAGCAAGCTAAACAAAATTTCATCCTGGTCCTTCCAGCCCTACTCAGTACATTTCCACATGAACAATTCCAGCCTCCATGAAAAACGTGTGTCTCCACCATCACCATGTGATACAAAATAGTTTCATTGTCCCAAAAGAATACCCAGTAGTGCACCTGTTCAACCCTCACCTCTACTCCCTGACACATGGCAAGCATTGATACGCTGCCTCTCTCTATAGTTTTACCTTTACCAAAATATCACATAATTGGAATCATACCGTATGGAGCCTTTTCAGACTGACTTCCTTCATTTAGAAATATACATTTACAATTTACCCACATCTATTTGCAACTTGATGATAGATAATTTATCTTCGTTGCTGAATAATAGTTTAATTAAACAGATCAATCACATTTTGTTTGCCTAATCATCTATTGAAGACTATCTTGTTTGATTCCAGTTTTGGGTAATAAAGCTTCTATAAACTTTTACATGGATGCTTTCTTCACAGACATAAATTTTCATATCAGTTGAGAAAGCACCTACAAATACATTTACATTTACTGGATTATCTGATGAGACAATGCTGTTTAACTTTGTCTTAACATCTAAACTGTATCCCAAGTGGCCATACCACTTTATGTTCTGACCAATAATTACTTTTACCGATGATAGATCAAACCAGTCCATCCTAAAAGAAATTCAGTCCTGAATATTCACTGGAAGGACTGATGCAGAAGCTGAAGCTCCAATATTTTGGCCACCGGATGCAAAGAGCTGACTCATTGGAAAAGACCCTGATGCTGGGAAAGACCGAGGGCAGGAGGACAAGGGGACAACAGAGGATGAGATGGTTGGATGGCATCACCGACTCAATGGACATGAGTTTGAGCACGCTCTGGGAACTGGTGTTGGACGGGGAAGCCTGGCGTGCCCCAGGGCATGGGGTCGCAGACTCAGACATGACTGAGTGACTGAACTGAACTGACTCTTAATTTTTGTTGTCTCTTTCTTGGCTACATAGAGATGTATCAATTTTATTGATCTTTTTTCCCCAAAGAACTAATCTTTAATTTTGTTACTTTTTCTATTGTTGTCCTGATCTTAATTTCATTGATTTCTCCTCTATTTCTTTATGATTTGTTTTGTTTCTGTTTTAAGATTAAATTGCCTTTCCTCTCTCTAGTTTCTTAATGTGAGATAATAGCAGATTGATTTTAGATCTTTCGTATAGTCTATGATATGCATTTAATACTATTTTTGAAAATTTGATGAGTTGCATCTTATCTTTATTTAGTTTAGTTTCTAAAATATGTTTCAAGATTTCTTCCTTACTCTTACTACCTATCTTTCTATCAATAATTTCTAGTTTAATTCTAAATCTGAGAAAAGATTTTGTATGATTCCAAATATTTCAAATCTTTAAGATGTTCTTATGCTTCTGAATATGGTCTATGGTGGTGAGTGTCTAATGTGAACTTGGAAAGAATGTGCGTTTCATTGTTGTTTCGTGACGTATTCTATAAACGTCAATTAGATCCAGGTGACTGATGGTGCCTTTCAGGTCAACCATACCTTTAATGATTTTCTGCCTTCTTGATCTATCCAGGACTGACAGAGGGGTGTTGAAGTCTTCCCACGTAATAGCGGATTTGTCCGTTTCTTCTTTTAACTTTCCACCTGATAAATTCTGACACTGCGGTACATATACTTAAGACTGTTATGTCTTCTTGAAGATTTGACTGCTTTATCATTATATCCCTGATAATTTTCCTCATATTTCCAGAAGTCAGCTACCTGAAATAAATTTAGCTATACTATATTTCTTTTGAGTACTTTTAACCTAGCAGACTCATTATATGTAAAAAAGGGTGTCTTGTTGATAACATATACTTGGGTCTTTTTAAAAAAAAAAATCTACTCTAACCATCTATATATTTTAATTTCTATATTTAGACCATTTATATGTAAACATTTGTGTGGTTTAAAGACCATTCACATTATTACATTGAAAATATAATAATATCTACTCTGTTTGTAAAAGCTTTCTGTTGATTGCTCCTGTTCTTGGTCACTTTTTTAGTCTTCTCTTCTCTGACGTCAATAGAGCATCTTATAAGATTATATTCCCTTACTGTGCATATTATACTTATTTTTAAAAATTAGTGGATCACTTAGCATCTTCAACAGACATTTTAAACTATTTTCTGTTTGAAATAATACTATGTGGTCACATGTGTCTGGCAGTTACCTTATACTTGCGTTTTCCTCAGTTCTTCCTGTTCCTTTTTGTGCTTCACTTTCTACACACTGTAGCCAGCCAATAGTTAGTATATATATATAGTATGTAAGCATATAGAGCTTATACATATAAGCTCTCTATATACATATATTGTATAAATACGTGCACATATTATATGGGTTGTATATACATATTATATAACGTGTACATATGTAAGCTGTATATACATGCATTACATGTATATACTTTCCTCTTCCGTGCCTCTTTCTCCTTTTAGTCTCCCAATTGCACGTGTATGTTATACCTTTAAGCTGTCCCAAGTCCTTGGATGTTCCAGAAATGGGCGTGGCGCCCACCTCTGGTTTTCCCAGCCTGCCAGAGTTGGACACTACTGAGTGACTTCACTTTGACTTTTCACTTTCATGCATTGGAGAAGGAAATGGCAACCTACTCCAGTGTTCTTGCCTAGAGAATCCTAGGGACGGGGGAGCCTGGTGGGCTGCCGTCTATGGGGTCTCACAGAGTCGGACATGACTGAAGTGACTTAGCAGCAGCAGCTACCCTCGAGCCCTTTTCTCTTCAGCCGCTGCCTCGACCCTGAGTGGTGCCGGGCTCGGCACGCTGCTGGAGCTGCCGCATCCTTCCTGCAGACACGTGGCACATTCAGTCCCTGCCTCTTCCCTGGGCCTTGCCTTGTCCTGCTGCCCCTCCATCCTCTCCCATCTTGGCCACAGACTGAATGTGGTATGAGGCAGAAGAGACACTTGGCTAGGAGTCAGGCAGATCTTGCCTTCCTGTGTGAGTTGGAGATGCTGCTAGAGCTGTGTGAGCCCTGACCTCCTGGTCTCGAAGTTAAAGATAACATCTGGACTTTGCAAGGCTGCCATGAGCATTGGCTGCATGCAGGCGTGAAGTCTGCTGTGTGGTCAGTGCAGGCTTCAGTAAGTGTGGCTCATTCAAGCTGCCTCTCCTGCCTCTGGCTCAGTACACAGCTCATCACCAAAGTGTCTCTCCTGCCCTCTCTTCTCCTGCGGACTGGAACTGTCCCAGCAATGACCTGCATGTTAAGTTCTTTGAGTGCTGAGTATGAATTCCAAGTGGCAGAAAGCTCTCCTTCCCTTCTTCTCAAGTCCCCTCACTCGGACATAAGACCCAGTCCACAGTCAAACCTCCCCCTGAGTTCAACCAAGACTGTACCTTTTGCATCTGATGAAATAGTTGCAAGCCTCTTCTGTCTCAATTACGAATGCCCTCCTCAAATTTCCCTTTTTACTTTATGTCCATGATTGCTTTCTCCCTTTGGTTTTTATGCAAGTAAATTTCAGGGCTTTCTTACAAGCACATCAGGTGGGAATCACAAGAGAGAGGGTCAAGGAGGATCCATGGGGAGAAAATCTACAGTCAAATAAGTTTGGAAAATGATAAGTAAAGCTAAACAATTCTTTCCAATTGCTGCAAGTCTCAGAACCCTTATTTTCATGACTGAGTACTGTGGATCAAATTGCCTAAACACAAAGCTTTCTCCTCCCCTCTGCGCTCTCTCAGACACTTTTCTTTTCCCCGTAAGGTCATCCTGTGGGAATAATGTCCCCTGTGGAATCCTCTTTGATGGATCCAGCTGTAATTCCACTGGGGAGACCTTGGCAAGAGCTACATTTCCCTTGTGGTATTATACCTACGGGCTTCCCTGGCGGCTTGCTGGTAAAGAATCTGACTGTGCTGCAATCTCTGGGTCAGGAAGGTCTCTTGGAGAAGGAAATGACAACCACTCCAGTATCCTTGCCTGGGCAATTCCATGGACAGAGGACCCTGGCAGGCTACAGTCCATGGGGTTCAAAGAGTCAGACACGACTTTCATTATACCTATAGCATCTCCCAACCAGGGTTTCTGTGGCTCTGCAGCCCACAGACTCATGGCTGGTGCCTGATGCCTGCTCATTCCAACCAACCCCCGGATTATCTGTCTAACCAGCCCCCCATCAATCTCCAGCCTGATGGGAACGGCGGAGATTGGTGGCTGTTCAGGAAGCGGGTGTGGAGGGCTCCCTCTGCTGGAGGTGCTAGGAGGGGAATCTGGGGAAGGCAGGATCCTCAGAATATTTTAAACTCTATTATGACTTCATTAAGGCTTGGTTTGCTTCTTTTAGAGTAAAATCCATGGGCACAGAGTCTACTATCCGTATACACTTGTCAGCATGTCTCCAACTCATCTTTGTTTTGCCAAGTACCTTGGAAAGTACGTGTTACAGTATCAGCATTTAGCAAATGTTGTTAAATGATAGAATAGGAATTATATCCTGGAATCTTGAGAAGTGCCATCTTGGCGGTGCTGGTGAACAGATAACACAATTAAAACCAGATGCCAAGGAGATTTTTTAAATGTTTCTGGGATGACATTCCCGTCATTTGTTTGGTAAAAATTGCTCTCTGCTCCATCTCAAAGCCAGCACTTTTCTGGCACAGGAAACAATCTAAATAGTATTTAATTCCAGTGAAGCTTTTCTCACTTCCTGCTCATGATCTAGATTGGCTCAATTTGCTGCAAGTCTGCCTCATCTCGGATTAACATTGCTGGGCAATCAGGCTTCTTCTTGCTCTTGTAAGCCACACTGCATAGCTGATAAGTCTCTTCAGTCATATGCAACTCTTTGCAACCCTATGGACTATAGCCCGCCAGGCTTTTCTGTTCTTGGGATTTCCCAGGCAAGAACACTGGAGTGGGTAGCCATGCCCTCCTCCAGGGGATCTTCCCGACCCAGGGTTCAAACCCACATCTCTTATGTCTCCTGCATCGACAAGTGGATTCTTTACCACTAGAGCCACCTGGGAAGCCATAAGCCACACTAAGGACGTGGACCTGGTGGCCTCAAGGCCTCGTTTTGAGATGCCCTGCAAGGCCGCAGGCCGCACTTCCTCCACTGTGTTTCTTCACCTAGGTTTGTTTCCAGGAGTGGAAGGAGAGGCGCGACTTGGAAAGTTGTAGCATTCGTCCAGCTGGGCGAGGACTGTAGTAACTTAGGCCAGATGATGGCTGCTGGCATGGAAAGCTGGGAGCTGGCTTCAGATGCTTCTGGAAGGAAGGGCACCAGGATCTGCTGATATTGGGTGTGGTGGTGAGGAGCGGGGATGGAGAAGACAGAACGTGAGGGGTCCAGGATTTATGGGCAGGAGCAACTGGATGGCCATGCCACTTACAGACGTGGGGTGACTACAGAGGCACTGGGGTCCTATGGGGGGAAGGGGGAGTTCAGGTGTGGACATAGCAGATCTGAAGTCACATAAGACATGAGAGAAGGCACTTAGATTCATAATCCTGAGCCTGCTGGCCAAGGACAGAATTTAGGGAGTCATAGTGGGTTGATGGGAGATGGTGGAGGGGTTCACAGTCAGGGGACCGAACGGGGTCCTCCAGGAAGAGGCCCAGGGTTGGGTCCTAAAGCTCTCCTGGGCTCGGAGCCCTAGCTAAGAGGGAGCCATCACTAGAAGAGACGCTGCCAGGAGCAGCTGGTGTTTCAGAGGCCAAGACGGTGGAGGAGTCAGCCCAGTAGATTCCTGTGTCAAACAGGGAAGTCACTAGTGACCATGAGACAGGAGTGTGGAGGGCAGGAGCCAGAGGGAGGTGAGGTGAGCAGATCACATGGGGGATTTCCCAGTGGTCTGGCAGCGGAGACTCTGCACTTTGAATGCAGGGACCCTCTGACCCTTGGTCAAGGAACTAACAACATCTCACACGCTGCGATGAAGATCAGAGGTCCCGAGGGCCTCAACTAAGATTTGGCATAGCCCAGTATATGTGTATTTACTTATATGTGCGTGTTAAGTCGCTTCAGTCGTGTCCAACTCTGTGCGACTCTATGGACTGTAGCCCACCAGGCTCCTCTGTCCAGGGATTCTCCAGGCAAGAATGCTGGAGTGGGTTGCCATTTCCTTCTCCAGGGATATACGTGAACATCTACACACATATATGCGTGTGTGTGTGTGTGTGTGACGTGATTTACATATATAAAAGAAGAGGACCTAAAGTGGAGAAGTAAAGCTCATGATACCGATGACACCTGGGTGCGTTCTGCTGGGAAGAAAAGATGACCAATGAGACAGTAGCTAGACAGACATATGAAGCCAAGAGAACCTGCATTTATTTTTTATTTTTGTAAGGATGGCTCAGATGATAAAGAATTTGTCCGTAATGCAAGAAACCTGGGTTCAATCCCTGAGTCAGGAACATCCCCTGGAGAAGGGAATGACAAGCCATGCTAGCATTCTTGCCTGGGAAATCCCATGGACAGAGGAGCCTGGTCTCTGCAGTGGCAAAGAGTCAGACACAAGTGAGCAACTAACATTTTTAACACGCCTACCAGAGCCCACAAGCAGGGGAAACTTCAATGATTTCAAAGGCTCGGGGCACTTTACAAATGCACAAGTGTGTCCTGAGATGGTGCGGGAGGCAGCAGAGGGAGTGTGTCTGACAAGTGTGGGAAGGCTCCTCAGGACGTAAGGGAGGGTGGACGGGTGGGCATGGGGGTGGGGTCAGGCAGATTTGGGGTAGCAGGAGGCGACAGCTCCCGTCTTCTCAGTTAGCCCTGAGATGGTGTGGGACTGGAGAGCTGGAGGAAGGCGCAGGACAGTTCACTTGCCCAAAGGAGAAATGAATGCTTTACAAAATGTGTCAGGAGCACTGGGCAATTTTGTCAACCAGTGTGACGGAGAATTTAAGAACTGAAGTCCTGCAACCACATTGAGGGTTTTGCTGCCATGACCTTCAGCATCCTGGGCGAGGTACGGAGTGGGTAGAGAATGGGGTCAGGGTGTCAGAGGAAGTGAGCGACAAGGCAGCTGAAATTAAGAAGAGGATTTGGAATGATGGACCGAATCTGCACCGGGGGTGAAGCCAGGACTCAAGGAAGGGGGCGGGGCTTCAGGTGGTGGTTGGTGGTGCGATTAACTCAGCTTCACGGTGACACGAGCTTCAGTTGGACAACGAGGACTGGTGAAGAGGAGCAGCAGGCAAAGGCTGCTGGGGAGAGAGTGGTGACTGCCTCTTGCAGGTCTAGAGTCAAGGATTCCTGGGCTCCAAGGCGGGAGAGGATGGGGTGACGGAAGAGAGCCCCAGGAATTAGGAGACCGGGTCCCTGAGAGAGCAGAGATGCTCCTTGGGCACGCTGATGTCGTGGAGGATGCTGGACATGGGACCACAGAGCACAGGCAGGGCCCAGCATCCGTAACAAACACTGACAGGGATCTGGGCCTCAGATGACGTCCTCACAGGCTGGACAGCTAACAGGATGGCACGCAGTTCAGAGAGGCTAGGATTTTGCTTGGGGAAGAAGATAGAAACGAGTTTGTACACAAGTGTCAAAGGAGATGTGCCCAGATCCCAGGGCTGAGGTCCAGGTGTGTGGGTTGAGAGGTCTCAAAGTAACGCAGAGACAGGGATGGCGGTTCCTTCAAGGAACAGCTGGGTCTCAAGCCAGAAGAATGAGGATAACCAAGGAATAGAGTTACTTTGTGTCTGTCTCTATTAAAGTGCAAACATTCAGACTGGAATTTTGCCTGATTTTCTCACAATTTTGGGTTTCCTTGGTGGCTCAGACAGTAAAGAATCTTGCCTGCAAAGTGGGAGACCTGGGTTCGATCCCTGGGTTGGGAAGATCCCCTGGAGCTTGGCACGGCAACCCACTCCAGTATTCTTGCCCAGCAGGCTATAGCCCATGGGGTCACAAAGAGTCGGACACGTCTGAGTGACTAAGCACACATCTCAATTTTATTCTAGTATTTTGAACAAGGCCTTGAACACCGAAGGCTCTCTATAAATATTTGTTTAATAAATGTTGGATTATGAATGTTGCTGTTTATGATTTAAAAGAAAATAGGCGCCTTACCCAATTTCTGCTTTCTGTAAGTCAGGTTTCCTGTGAATTTTAAGTATGGGGTAATCTTACATTGCATAAGTGTTGAAATAGATGTCATTGTACAGTGACAGTGTGCTGGATTTCATAACTATGATACACATTATGCCATTTATAATAAATAGAACTGATATACCCCATTTACTGTTTGTCTACTTGATCTGTCAAAGGATAAAAGAGCTTTATTCAGCTGCTACTGGGTGTCTGACACATTCTCTTCATATTTCAATCTGATTTTTCTTCACCTGCTTTGATTCTGCTATTTGGTACATAAAGTTCATAACTGTCATCTCACTGTGTCAAAATAAGCTCAACAAAGTATCGCCCACTTTGTCGTGTTTAATCTTTTATTTTTCCTTTGACTCATACTCTTAGATTATTATTGTCTCCCGTGCTTTCTTTGGTACATATCTGTCTATTCCTTCACTTTTAATCTTTCCAAATCTCTTTGCTCCAGATGGGACTCTTGTCAGATAACGTAGAGACAGACTTCAGTTTTGCGCTCGTTTCAGTGTCTCCCTTTAGTAATAAATGCAATCCCTCTAAAGTTTGGGCACTGAGTTTTGTGTGATTTTTATTCCATCATTTTGCTTGTGTGTGTGTGTGTGTGCTTCTAATCTCTTGTTTTCTCACTGTTGTCTTTATTTTATCTTTGTCATATGTTCTTTCTCTTTGAGAACAGTGATTTGAAGGGCATCTTAAATGTCGATTCTTTACCTGGGCACCTTTAATGCTGTTTCTAACTCTTACAGATTCCTGTAATTGTCAGGGTCTACCAAGTTTTGTTAGAGAAGAAAATGGCAACCCACTCCAGTAGTCTTGCCTGGAGAGTCCCATGGACAGAGGAGCCTGGGGGGCTACAGTCCATGGCATCGAGAATAGTTGGACACAACTGAGCAAATAACATGCACACACAAAAACTCACACACACACACACACACACACACAAGCACACATTGAGTTTCTAGTGGCCCTTCCACCTCTGTATGATTCAGAAATCTTCACTCTTAATTTTGTCCAGAGTTTAGTTTCCAAACTTTCAGGTTTTACTGCTCAGTTCTATAATTAAACAAAGCTCATTGATTTTTAAGCATTTTCTCTACGTAGATTCTATTTTAAGAATTATTAACGATACAGAACTTGGAGCTGTATCTACAGAATATACGAATCATATGCTCAAATGGTTTCAGGGTTCACGGTTGTCTCTTTTACACTATAAAGCCTCTACTCTCAGTTACATTTTTTTTTAACTCATTTCACAATTGACCAGAATGCATTATAAGGTGATTTGTCCAAACAGTGTTCTTGGTTTTTATATTCAAAGCCTTTGCATATCTTAGACTTCTTTTTTTCTTGACTCCATTTGCAGATGCCAACTGAGCAGGCTACAGTATAATTGAATCCAAATATGTTTCAAAATCCTTTAGCTGTCCCTCTACAGCTCCAGTACTCTTGCCTGGAAAATCCCATGGATGGAGGAGCCTGGTGGGCTGCAGTCCATGGGATCCCTAAGAGTCGGACATGACTGAGTGACTTCACTTTCACTTTTCACTTTCATTCACTGGAGAAGGAAATGGCAACCCACTCCAGTGTTCTTGCCTGGAGAATCCCAGGGATGGGGGAGCCTGGTGGGCTGCCATCTATGGGGTCACACAGAGTCAGACACGACTGAAGTGACTTAGCAGCAGCAGCAGCTACAGCAGGGTGACTTTAAACTGAAATGC
>NW_011494741.1:945607-950795 GCF_000754665.1 Bison bison bison | reverse complement strand
CAGCTTCCTGTCTTGCAAGAGTGCAGAGAAAAGCCACGTAGCCAGGCAGCCTACAGCTTCCTGTCTTGCAAGAGTGCAGAGAAAAGCCACGTAGCCAGGCAGCCTTTCCTCCTTTGTCAGCAATCAAGCCCAGGGCCTGATGCCTACCTGAGCAGCAGGACAGTGCTCAGCTCCCGTCTCCCAGTCAGATCCTTCTCCATCTCCCCTTGTATTTACAAAGCATGCCCACATGCAGCATCTCTCTGGAGACTTTACAGACAGAGACACCAAGGTCAAGGAGGTGATGTGAGCTGTCAAAGTCCAGGGGCAGGAGAAGGGTTGGGTCCTTGGCCTGAATCCAGATCTTGTTGCCTGAAAATGCTGTTCTCCAGAAATAATTTTCTGACATGCTCCCTCCAATCCCAATCTACAAATCTTCTTATCAGCTTCCCAGCCACAGAGAAAATACACCCAACATGTGATAAACACCAGGCTAGAGAAAGACAGCAGAAGGCCTGTGAGAATATCTCTCATGGGTCTTAGCGTTCCTCTTCCTAAAGAAACATGCAAATTAGCCCACATGATTAGACTTAAATTTTTTTAAATTTATCATCTATTTATTTTTGGCTGGGCCAGGTCTTCACTGCTGCTCGGGCTTTTCTCTGGTTGTGATGAGTGTGGGCTACCCTCCAGGTGAGGTGCACGGGCCTCTCACTATGGCGGCTTCTCATCGCAGAGCATGGGCTGTTGGCACAGGATCAACAGTTGTGGTGTTTAGTTGCTTCACAGCCTGTGGGATCTTCCCCGATCAGGGACTGAACTTGTGTCTCCTGCACGGGCAGGTGGATTCTTTACCACTGAGCCACCTGGGAAGCCCCTGCTGGTGGTGCTTTAGTCAATAAGTTGTGTCTGACTCTCTGTGACCCGCCAGGCTCTTCTGTCCATGGGATTTTCCAGGCAAGAACACTGAAGTGGGTTGCCATTTCCTCCTCCAGGGAAGCTGCTAGCCCACATTATTTTAAATGACCCTCTGGTTGCTCCCACAATTGCTAGAATTCGATTAATAAGGGATTGGGGCTGGGGCTGACACAATCTCATTAGTATGCATGATCATCATTCTTCTAGAACTTTCTGACTTTGGAATTGGGGAATGAGTGCCAGTTTAAAGTAAAAACGGAAGCCACGAATAAGAAAAGGCTTTATCTGGTGCCTTTAGAATTGCAGTTCAAGGGACACATTTGGATAAAATGGAAAGAGTGCTTCAGGGAAGATAGAGTCAAGAGCCTATAAACGCACAAGCCATGAGGCTGGGCTCTGACGCAAGAGAGGAAATGTTTATCCCTAGGGGATGCCTATCACGAGTTGTTTTAGGGTCAGCCTTGGTAATATAACCAATGTTTCCAATGTGGCCTGTTATGAGGAGAACAGATTCTTAGTGAACGTATGCAAATAACTATATTGCTATGAATATAAGAAAACTCATTAAGAATTTCCAAAGTCAGGAGGGATCAGGTGGGAAGAAAAACTTAAATGTTTCATTTTTGTTTACAAAATAACACTTCATCAAGTTGTTACAAGTCATGGATAACTTGAGAGAACATGTTTCCTTAAATCTGCAAGAGCAAAACTTAAAAGAACCTGCACTGTTTAAAATAAAAAATCATCAAAATATGGTCATCACTTCATTCGGTCCCATGGGAAAAATTCTTGATCTTTGAACTTTGTTAGTTTTATGAAACCATCAGTTTCCTTATTGTTATTCAGTTGCTGCTTTGTGCCCGACTCTGTGACCCCATGGACTACAGCACACCAGACCCCCCTATCCTCCACTATCTGAGTTTGCTCAAATTCAAGTCCGCTGAGTCAGTGATGCTATCTAGCCATCTCATCCTCTGCCACCCCCTTCTCCTTTGGCTTTCATTGTTTCCCAGCACTGGGGTCTTTTCCAATGAGTTGGCTGTTCACATCAGGTGCCCAAAGTACTGGAGCTTCAGCTTGAGAATCAGTCCTTCCCATGAATATTCAGGGTTGATTTCTTTTAGCCTTGTCTGCTTTGATCTCCTGGCTGTCCAAGGGACTCAAGTTTCTTCATTAGAGATCTGCAAATTCTTATCCAATTCAGTGGTATAATCTGACAGTTTATCAGAAACCTATACTCTAGAGTGTCATGAATATCTCTGAAGATGAATCTTTTGTAAAAGCATCAGAGTAAAACAATAACCCTGTAAATGAGAAAAACTTTAACATGGCATAATTAAAAATCTGATTACAATGCAATTGACAAGAGAATTAGGCTATTTCTGTTATGTGAAACATTTTAAGATAACTAGAATTATGACTGGTAACTGTATACCAGAACATACCAAAGTTCCAGGAATTTCACATACCTTTTGAAGCACATTATATGTAGCTATACAGAGAGAGCGTAAAGAAGACTTAGTAGTACTTTTTTTCTGACAATATTTCCTTGTAATTTAACATATCAAATAGGCCTCATTAGTTTAACATCTATGTTTTTATAAGAGAGAACAAGTCTTTGATGTATTTTCAGGGGCCATCTTAAATATTTCATATCTCAAAGTTAGTTTTAGGTCAAAAAGGCTTCATTTAGAGTTTCCATTTTGGGAAATTTGACGCAACTATCAAAAGATTTGAAAACACTTGGTCAAATAGGATCATGGGTCTCCATGAAAGACTGCTTAGTTATCCATTTAATCAAAATAACAAAAGACTCAATAGTTCTGATCAAAATGTAGCTCTTTTAATATCAAAAAGACTAGGATTACTTCAGTAATTAAAGGCCTGGTGAAGACAACATAGCAATAAGTGGTTATTTTGACAAAACATAAGATCTGTCTTTTATAATCTTTTATTATAAAGAGTGGAACAGTAGGAAAAGTCTGCGTCCTTTTAATAAAGAGAAAAACCACAGTTTAGTCTTGTATCAGCTTTCTGTTGATATTAAAACTCATTCACTTAATTAAATTTGTTCCAATTTTAGCCAGTCCTGATCACACAGAAAAATCCTTGATAAAAACTCCTTTTATTTCCCCACAAAACTTTTATAACTTTCTATGTTCGTTTTATTTGCTCCTTGATGCTTTCTCATTTAGAAGTAACCAGCGTTTCTCTTCCCTTAGCAAAATACATTTCTATTTATCATATTTACTTATTTATTTTTAGTGAGAACTAAAAATAAATTTATTTTTTTTTTATTTCTAGTGAAAACTAAGAAATAATGAATTGTGAACTGTTGCTTATACCTTTTTTAATGTGGCACAAAATATGTGTCTAATAGACCCAAATATCTTTAGTTTTTTTTTTTTTTTTGTGAGACACAAACACAGCAAATTCAGACTTGTTTAGCAGTTAGATCTATCTAATGATCTATACATTCAGTGAATTTCCATCACTTAATTTAACTTTTGTTATTGCCGCTGTTCAGTCGCTAAGTGGTATCCAACTCTTTGCAACCCCATGGACTGTAGTGCGCCAGGATCCTCTGTCCTTAACTGTCTCCTGGATTTTGCTCAGATTCACGTGCACTGAGTTGGTGATGCTATCTAACCATCTCACGCAGCATCAGACTTGGGACCAGTGGTGTAAGTCGTAATCAAGTCCTAAGTCTGAAAGCTCCAGAACCCAGAGCTGCAGTGCCCGAGGGCAGAAACACCAGCTTAAGCAGAGAGAGAATTGGCCCTTCTGAGCTCTTCTCCTCTCATCTGCTCCTCAGTGGAGTAGATGACAACGCCCCACACAAGCAAGGGTGAGATTGCTCAGTCAGCTGATTCAAAGGCTGATCTCTCCTGGAAACTCCCTCAGACACGCTACAGAATAAAGTTTGACCAGCTATCAAGGTAGCCCTTGGCCTCATAAGGCCATCAGAGTTAACCATCACAGCGGGTTACATCAGAGATCCTTCATAGAGGACCTAGCTGTATTTTCAGTGGGAGTATCAGAAAAAATCCAAGAGAGAAATAGTTTCTGCCTGAGCTCTGGTAGACCCCAGAATTCTTAGCATAAGCCTTACTGGCAAGATTTGGGGTGAGAGATTATACTAACTATGTGAGTTGCAAAATTCTACATTAAAGATTTACTTTAAGGAACTTGAGTTTGTAACAACCCAATGCCCCTGCCAAAAGCAAAAACAAATCTCACAGGAAGAACAGTCTTTAAACCCAGTCCTAGGAGAATTCTCGTGGACAATGTCAAAATACAATCTCTCTTTCACACATACAATCGCAAAGCACTTTAAGAAGTGAGCTATCACGAATCAAGTGAGTAGGAGCAACAGTCATTGAAAGAAATCTGCACAAAATTAGAACAAGAAACTATGAAATACAGAATTTTTATGTGTCATGTATGTCAGTCACTCAGTCGTGTCTGACTCTTTGCTACCCCATGGACTGTAGCCTGCCAGTCCCCTCTGTCCATGGAATTCTCAAGCCAAGAATGCTGGAGTCGTTGCCATGACCTCCTCCAGGAGATCTTCCCAACCCAGGAATTAAACATAAGTCTCCAACATTGTAGGCAGAACAGAATTTTCAGTGAGTGTTAAATAATATTAATTACATTTAAAGAATGTCTCTGCCTCCTGAGAAATCTGTATGCAGAAGCAACAGTTAGAACCAGACATGGAACGACAGACGGGATCCAAACTGGGAAAGGAGTACCCCAGGGCTGTATATTGTCACTGTGCTTATTTAACTCAACCACTCCAGTGTTCTTGCCTGGAGAATCCCAGGGACGGGGGAGCCTGGTGGGCTGCTGTCTATGGGGTCGCACAGAGTCAGGCACGACTGAAGCGACTTAGCAGGCAGGCAGGCAGGCTTATTTAACTTACATGCAGAATACATGATGCAAAACGCTGGGCTAGATGAAGCACAAGCTGGAATCAAGATTGCTGGGAGAAATATCAATCACCTCAGATAGGCAGATAACACCACCCTTATGGCAGGAAGTGAAGAGGAACTGAAGAACCTCTTGATGAAACTGAAAAAGGAGAGTGAAAAAGTTGGCTTAAAACTCAACATTCAGAAAACTAAGATCATGGCATCTGGTCCCATCACTCCATGGCAAATAGATGGAGAAACAATGGAAACAGTGACAGGCTTTATTTCTGGCTCCAAAATCACTGCAGATGGTGACTGCAGCCATGAGATTAAAAGACACTTGCTCCTTGGAAGAAAAACTATGACCAACCTAGACC
>NW_011494741.1:932190-945507 GCF_000754665.1 Bison bison bison | reverse complement strand
GAAAACTAAGATCATGGCATCTGGTCCCATCACTCCATGGCAAATAGATGGAGAAACAATGGAAACAGTGACAGGCTTTATTTTCTTGGGCTCCAAAATCACTGAAGATGGTGACTGAAGCCATGAAATTAAAAGACTTTTGCTCCTTGGAAGAAAAATTATGACCAACCTAGACAGCATATTAAAAAGAAGAGACCTTGCTTTGCCAACAAAGGTCCATCTAGTCAAGGCTATGGTTTTTCCAGTAGTCATGTATGGATGTGAGAGTTGGACCAAAGAAAGCTGAGTGCTGAAGAATTGATGTGGTATTGGAGAAAACTCTTGAGAGTCCCTTGGATTGTAAGGAGATCCAACCTGTCCATCCTAAAGGAAATCAGTCCTGAATATTCATTGGGAGAACTGATGCTGAAGCTGAAAGTCCAATACTTTGGCCACCTGATGCAAAGAACTGACTCATTTGAAAAGACCCTGATGCTGGGAAAGATTGAAGGCAGGAGGAGAAGGGGGCGGCAGAGGATGAGATGGTTGGATGGCATCACTGACTTGATGGACATGAGTTTGAGCAAGCTGCAGGAGTTGGTGATGGACAAGGAGGCCTGGCGTGCTGCAGTCCATGGGGTCACCAAGAGTCAGACACGACTGAGAGACTGAACTGAGCATTTAAAGAAGTAAGACAGACTGCATAAAGAAGGAATGGGAAACTATCGAAACTGAGCAGGCAGGTTAAAACAAAATATAGCAAATAGGATATTTGGAAATGAAAAAAAAAATATTTGCATTTAAAAGTGCATGTGTGGGATTAAGCAACATTTTATGATGGCTTGAATTTAACATCAGTGAACTGGAACATAAATGTCAAGAAATTACAAGAGTGTAACTTAGACAACCAAGTGTGAAAGAGAGATTAAGAGACCTGGAAAATAGAATGAGAAATTCTAATACCTCTAATTGGAGTTCCAGAAAGCAAGAGAAAGGAAAATGGATATTCTTTTATATCCAGAAAAGAAAACAAGAAGTGATATTCCAAAGAGAGACTGGCCAAGAGTTTCCCAGAACTTATGAATCGTAAGTGTTGAACTGTGGTGTTGGAGAAGACTCTTGAGAGTCCCTCGGACTGCAAGGAGATCCAACCAGTCCATCCTAGAGGAAATCAGTCCTGAATATTCATTGGAAGGACTGATGCTGAGGCTGAAGCTCCAATACTTTGGTCACCTGTGAAGAGTTGACTCATTAAACACCCCGATGCTGGGAGGGACTGAAGACAGGAGGAGAAGGGGATGACAGAGGGTGAGATGGTTGGATGGCATCATCAGTTGAATTGATATGAGTTTGAACAAACTGCGTGAGATGGTGAAGGACAGGGAAGCCTGGCGTGCTGCAGTCCGTGGGGTCTCAGAGTCGAGTGTGACTGGAGCGACTGAACCAGGGCAACAGTGAATGACAGAGTTCCCCGCAAATCTCAGTCAGTCTAAGCCTGGATCCTCCTCTCTGCCTACCGTAAGGCATGTGAAGCGAACTTAAAACCGTCTGAAGAGAAGTTACAATTGGAAAAAGAATGATGCGGTTTGTGGGAACGATTGTCCATATTACAGCGCCAAAATTATAGTTTAGTTGATCACATCTCACTTTCTCAGTCGGCTGTCTCTTGAAGCAGCCCACGGCTCTAAGAGCGGCCCCTCGCCCCTTCCCCTCTTTCTTTGTCCTGCTCTGGCCTTACACCGCCCCACCCGGACCCCATCTGCCTGTCTCCCTCTCCAGCAGCTAAGCCCTTTCTAACCTCCCGTGTCCCCCAGAGGGGAGACGGAAGCTAGCTTCCCCCTCTCTAGCATGTTTCTTTCTGCCCCTTTGCCCCTCTTATCACAGTCAATTTGAGCACAGTTTGGTCTATATTTTAGTTATAAAACTATGGCTACAGAAAGGAAAGATGATTTTTGGACACAGGATAGCCATGATATTCTTCAGACTCTGGAGAAACCCGGTTGAAATGATTTTTTTTCCTCTGCTATTAACAGCAGCCAGCCTCGTGTGGCACTAGCAGTAAAGAACCCACTGGTGAACGCAGGGCGCTCAGGAGATGCAGGCTGGGTCCCTGAGTGGGGAAGACCCCAGAGAGAGAAACGGCAACCCACTCCTGCGTTGGCCAGAGGAGCCTGGTGGGCTCCAGTCCATGGGGTCAAAAGAGTCAGATACGACTCAAGTGACTTAGCACAAACTAAATAAGAGTTTTCCAGGTGGAGGCAGTGGTAAAGAATTTACTTGCCAATACAAGAGATGTAAGAGACATGGGTTCAATTCCTGGGTCAGAAAGATCCCTTGGAGGAGGCCATGGCAACCCACTCCAGTATTCTTGCCTGGGAATTCCAGGGACAGAGGAGCCTGGTGAACTACAGTCCATGAAGCCTCAAAGGGTTGTACACAACTGAGCGACTGAGCACACACACACTAAAGGAAAATAAGTCTGTGATTAGATTAAGTGAAGTAATACTTCAGCAAAACGAGGACAAAGGAAAGATCTCAAAGGCAATTAGAAACAGAAGAAACATTATCTACACAAAAAAGTGATGAATGGCAATTGAATTATCTTAAGAAACACTGGATACCAGAAGGGAGTAGGAAGTATTTTTCTTGTGCTAAGCAAAAATTAGCATCCACTTAATACTGTGCTCTGAAGAACAGAGCTTCTAAGACCTGGAAGACAATATATCTTTTCATAAACACATTCTCCACACTCGGACTAGGGAAACAATTTCCAGGGTTATTCACACCCTGACCAGCCCAAGAGTACAATCTTTACTGAACTGCTCGGATGCTCAGTTGAACCCCTAGAAGGGACCAAGGACCCCCATCCCCTTCCGTTTTCTCTTGAATGGAAATGCCTAAAACCCGCATCCCATTTCTGTCCCGTTATTTTATTTTGGAGCGGATCACTTATTTCTTGAGTTTCCCAGGTTTACAGATGGAGAAGAATGTTGCCCGAGGATGGATTATATGCAGGTTTTCATCCGGAATCGTAGATGGTTTAAATGATAAGGTTTAGAACTATTGAACTGGTAAGACTTAGAAGACCTGGGGCTCTGCATTCATGCTGCGATGAATTGCGGAACTTCTGGGAACACTGGAATGGCATGAACGCGTTTTGCATGTGGGACAAACATAAGCTGTTGGAGGCCAAAAGGCAGACGCAGGCAGACACGTCCCCTACATATGAGCAAGTTCTGTTCTGAGAGCACATTCGTCAGTCTGATTTGTTCATAGGTCCAGCAGAGTTAGCCATAGGTACCCACTGACGCAATCAGCTCCATAGTGCTGTGCTGTAATAGGTTTATGATATTTTTCAGACACAAATATGCAAAAAGTTAACAGAACAAATAAAGGAAACATTTGCAATCTTATAATACAGTACCTGAAAAAGTATGCCAGGTACATGAACTAACCTGTGTGATCAGACACGCAAGCCCACGTTCTCATCTTTGAAAGCTGAAGCTTGAAGGCTCGTATGTAGGGGACTTCCTGTTATACCTCTTCCCAAAGATGTTCACATCCCTATCCTTCAAGTCCTTAAGTATGTTTCGGTACATTGAAATATTGTAGATAATAAATGTGCATTGTTTGAAGCCATCGAATTTGTTGTATTTATTATAGCAGAAACTAGAAACTAATGAACTAGAAATTTAAAAATTAACAGCTGAAATTAAGAACTTAATAAATGAGCTTAACAGCCAATCCTTCATCAAAGAAGGGATTAGTGAACTGGAATGTAACTCAGTAGAGAATATCCAGGCTGAAGCACGAAGAGGAAGAAAGATGAAGCATAAGAAGAACACTGTTGCCAGAGATTAAAAGGTTAAAAAGAGGATATGACTAATCATACTTTACTTAAAAATGAAAATGAATAAGATATGTCAGAAAATATGAATTACAAATCAACTCAAGAAACAACCATCATAGAACTGGAAACAGTAATTTAAAATATCTGTATAAAGATTCCTCAAGGTCCAGTCAGTTTTAGAGAAGTAACTTCAACCTATGACGGCTCAGAGAGTAAAGGATCCACCTGCAGTGCAGGAGACCGGGGTTCAGTCCCTGGGTCTGAAGATCCCCTGGAGAAGGACATGGCAACCCACTCCAGTGTCCTTCCCTGGAGATTCCTATGGACAGAAGAGCCTGGCGGGCTACAGTCCATGGGGTTGCAAAGAGCTGGACATGACTGAGTGACTAACACTCAGCCATTTTAAACAGAGAAAAATTTATTGTTTTCCAACCTCTTTCATATTATAAAATAAGAAAAGCACTTGACCTTTCTTTTTATGAGATTTATGTAAGAATTGTTACTAAGATCCCAGACAGTAGGAGAAAGTAAATTGCAGGCTAATGCTAATGCTAAATAAAATGTAAACATACTAAAATTTACAAAATATTAGTAAACTCGATCCAGTACAAACACCTCATTTTTTTGCCCTTCACTTTATTGCACTTCATAGATATTGTGTTTTTTACAAATTTATGGGCGGCCATGTGTTGAACAAGACATCATTTTTCTTTCAACAGCATTTGCTCACTTTGTGACTCTTGCGTCACATTTTGATAATTCTAGCAATATTTCAAGCTTTTTCCTTATTATTATATTTGTTAATGTGATCTGTGACCAGTGATCTTTGATACTGCTACTATGACTTACTGAAAGCTCAGATTATAACATTTTTTAGTAACAAGATATTTTCAAATTAAGGTGTGTACTTTGTTTAGGCATAACTCCATTGCCATTTAACAGATGACAACATAGTGTACAAGTAACTTACATACTCTAGGAAACCAAGATAAAATACTTGTTTTATTGCAGTGGTCTGAAACCAGACATTCAGTGTTTCTGGAGTTGCCTGAAATATATGAAAACACGCAGTCTGTTGTGACAAAATGGGGGTTATTCCTAGAACACGAGTTTGGTGTATCACTCAAGGTAAACTAATTTACCCTATCAACAGATGAACACTGAAAAACTGTCCAGTCATAAGATGGGTACCGTAAGATGATTTTACAAAATCAATATTCTTTTTGATAACAAGGAAGATCTTTGCAAACTGAGATTAAAAGGGAACTGTCTTAACCAGGTACATAATATCCATTGGAGAAAAAAATAAACCCTCTACTATAGGATATAGGATGGTCAAATATTTAGTCTTGTATTCGAAGCTGGAAGGAAGAAAATGTGGAGCCGAAGGAGCCCAGCTTCAGAGAAGAACCGAGGGGGCAGCAGCCCAGGTGACGGGCTGGCTCCGTTCTAACCTCAGGGACCTTTCTCCAGCTTGGAGCCCAAGGAGAGGACCCAGCGGGGACGCAGGAGTGAGAGGCCGAGGGCCAGCTCCTGCATCCCGGGAGGGGCCCGCAGGGGTGAGTGACGACCAGCGAGGATGCACACCCTCTGCATCTGAGTTTCCTCACCAGCCGAGCGGGGCAGTCACGGCTCACTTATGTTTTTGTTTGTGACGATTTAGCAAAATTTATGTAAACTGTGCTGCACAGGAACGTAGAGCCCTTAATCAGAGCCACGGTTCTTTTATCATATCAGGCTGAGGCACACAATGCTCTGGATATCCTAGTACTTTGGGCATTCAGAAGTGGCCTTTCAGATGGTTGAACTTGGCAGTTCCTGCCCAGGTGTGTGTAGGCTACCTGTGTAGCTAGTATGTAGAGAGTGGGAAGCCGTGTACCAACCAGTGAGCACAGAGTGACCAGGGGCTGGCTGTGCTGAAAGGAGCACTTCCACAGGGGATGTGTTTTGTATTCTAATAGTCGGTGTTGTTCTTTTTCTCCACAGCTTATAACTTCCCTGGTGGCTCACACAGTAAAGTATCTGCCTATGATGCAGGAGGCCTGGGTCCAATCCCTGGATCGGGAAGATCTGGAGCAGGCAATGGCACCCACTCCAGTACTCTTGCCTGGAAAATCCCATGGACGGAGGAGCCTGGTAGGCTACAGTCCATGGGGTCGCAGAGAGTCAGATACGACTGAGTGACTTGACTTTCTTTCTTTCTTTATCATTTCTAATATGGGATATATTGTACAAGCAAGGCTTACATGGAGTGTCATTTTCCCTTTACAACCAGAAAATCCATAATTAATTGTTGATGTGTCTTAAAATCCATGATGTCTAAGACTTAATTTTAAGCTCAACATCATGGTTTTGAAAATGATGCCAGACTAAAAACCAAAAAGAGAGAGAGAAGGTATACTAATATCTGTTTAATTTGATCATTGTACAGTTGGTCCTCAAATCCCCGCAAACATATTCTCCGGGGCGCTTAGGGGAAGCTCTACGGAAGGCAGACCCATCCCGTGCTCTACATCTGCCCCCACAGCTTCTGAGCACCAGCCATCCAGCACCTGAGGGATCCAGGGAATTATTCACAGACGAGCAGAATCCAAAATCTCTAATATTCCAACATTTCAGAAACTAAATGCGAGATAATGCCTTCTTTCTATGAAGCCCATGGAGATTGCTCTGAAATAAATGAGGCTTTATGTCTTCATTATACATGAAAGCTGTTTAATTACACATACCTGGAAAATCTATCAGTCACTTACCTGAGCACAGCTAGGCTCACCTCCCTCATCCGGGGAGGCAGGAGCAGGGTCTTTCTGGATGAGCCTCGCTCACGCTGGCTGTGGCAGTGCTCCTGGGAGAGGTCTGTGGACAGACTGAGCTGACCAGGTCAGCCTGTTCGTGGGGCCATCTGGAACCCCTCTAATAGGATGGCCACACGCTCCAGTCTGCTGAAGGCAGTCTCATGCTCTTGTTCAGCTCAGCATTCTGCCAGGGGTTGTATCCTTAGATGAAGCATCATTAACAACTGCCTTAAAATGAGCCAGGTGGGCTGGTAGCCTTCCACCCACATTTCTGGCTTCTGCTGTGTTCCTGTCTAGCGCCTGAGCTGCGACAGTGATTAAATATGAAAACCTTCCTCCTGGGACTTCATAAGCAAGAGGAGCATGGAATGTTTGTGAAATGGGGCTGGGGGCTGGGGGCAGGACAGTCGTGCCACGAAGCACGTAGACAGCGGTCGGAACAATCCTGCTGTAGTTCTATTTTTTAGCCATATGGTATGAGTCTATATATGGTTTTTGGACATGCATTTATTTTGCAATAACTTTCACCACTGAGGCATTCAAAAATAAAGTACCCATAGCATAGAAATGAAGAAATGAGCTTCTGCTTCTTCAGGAATTCACATGATGTACATGCGTCTTGAGTAAGATGGTCAGTATTGTTCCCCACGTGAGAGCCGGAAGACACAGGTGTGGGAGGGAGTGTCTGCATCTTCTTCAGAGGTCCTTCATCCCCACAAGACGGGTGTCCTCAGAGAGATCCTGGGTAGCTGCAAAAGCAGAGCTCCGGTTCACTCCGGGAGACATTGCTGTTCAATCTGATCAGCTGACTTCTTTCCTAATTTAATGTCATTCATTTTCTATCCCTAGAACTGAAGAGCCTCTTGATGGAAGTGAAAGAGAATGAAAAAGTTGGCTTAAGGCTCAACATACAAAAAACTAAGATCATGGCATCCGGTCCCATCACTTCATGGCAAACAGATGGAGAAACAATGTAAATAGTGACAGATTTTATTTTCTTGGGCTCCAAAATCACTGCAGATGGTGACTGCAGCCATGAGATTAAAAGACACTTGCTCCTTGGAAGAAAAACTATGACCAACCTAGACAGCATATTAAAAAGAAGAGACCTTGCTTTGCCAGCAAAGGTCCATCTAGTCAAAGTTATGGTTTTTCCAGCAGTCATGTATGGATGTGAAGTTGGACTATAAAGGAAGCTGAGCACTGAAGAATTGATGCCTCTGAACTTTGGTGTTGGAGAAGACTCTTGAGAGTCCCTTGGACTGCAAGGAGATCTAACCAGTCCATCCTAAAGGAAATCAGTCCAGAATATTCATTGGAAGAACTGATGCTGAAGCTGAAACTCCAATATTTTGGCCACTTGATGCGAAGAAGTGACTCATTTGAAAAGACCCTGATGCTGGGAAAGATTGAAGACAGGAGGAGAAGGGGATGACAGAGGATAAGATGGTTGGATGGTAATACCGACTCAATGGACATGAGTTTGAGCAAGCTCCAGGAGTTGGTGATGGACAGGGAGGCCTGGCGTGCTGCAGTCCAGGGGGTTGCAAAGAGTCAGACACAGCTGAGCGACTGAACTGAATTGGAGATTTAATTCTGATATTCTGCAATTACATTTTGGAATCTATCATGTGAGGAGAAGGTCTGGTTGGTGAAACTCTCGTTTCCTCAGTGTTTGATTATGAAGTTTCAAATATATAGAAAAGTTGTAAGAATTGTACAGAGAACATCCATACACCCACCACATTCGCTGGACCATTAGCAGTTTATTTTACTTGTTTTTCACGTATCTATCCATCTTTCTCTTCATTCATCAATCCATTGTATCTTTCGGATTCATTTCAATGTGAGTTGTAGACATTAGCACATTTCATTCTTAAATTTTTCTGCGTGCAGAGTACTAACTCAGTTTTACACATGCTAATGATTCTTTTCAGTTAGAATTTGTGAGCTGTGAAGTGCACAATTTTTAGGGTAATATATGACAAATTTAAATATTGGTAAATACACTGGCTAAACAGAAAAGATACAGAATATATTCATTCCCCCTTTTTCCTTTCCACCCTATCTCCATCCCAAGAGGCAATCATTGCTTTTATTCATTTCACCAGAGATTGGTTCCATCTGTTCTAGAGCCTCATATAAATGGAATCGTATGGTGCAGATCTTTAGGGGAAAGATTTCCTGCACTCAGCACAATGATTGGAGGATTCATCCATGTGGTTGTGTATCAGTAGTATTCTTTTTCCATTGCTCAATATACAACAGCTTATGTTGTGAATATACCACGGTTTGTGTATCAGTTTCACTGTTGAAGGATACACGGGTTGTCCCCAGTTTGTGGCTATTATGAATAAAACTGCGAGGAACATTCTTGAGTAAGTCTTTTTACAGACATATGATTTCACTTCATGGGCATATGTTTGTTTTGGAAGAAACTGCCCAATATTTTGCAGAGTGGTGGTGGCTTTCTAAAATGTCACCAAAAATATAGGAGAGTTCTGACAGATCTACACCCTCCCCAGCATTGGGTGTGGCCAGTGGTTTTTGCTTCAGCTGTTTTGTTAATTGCGGATAAATGATGCACCCAATTTTGGTTTATGCTTACATTTCCCGATAGCTAATGATGTTTAACACTTCTTCATGTGTTTACTGACCATTCATGTATCTTCCTTAAAATCTTTGGCTCATATTTAGTCTTTTCCTCATTGAGTTCTAGGATTTATTTAGTCTCAATAAAAATACTTTCTTCCAATCTGTGGCTTACTCCTTAGTTTTCTTAAGACTGTCTTTTCATGAGAAGATGTGAATTGATGAAGTCAAATTCATTATTCTTTATTCTTTTGTGTGTATTGTCTCCTGTATGTTAAAAAAGAAATCTTTACGCATCTTCAAGTCAAAGTTACTCTTTTGTCTTCTCCTCTAGAACTGTTACGGTTCTTTTTTTTTTTTTGGTTAATATGTTGTGAGGGTCCAGATTTGAGGTTTCCTTTTCCCTGACGAGGTCCTGCTCTGGCTCTACTTGTTGACATAACTTTCCTTTCCACATTGTCTTGCCTGGATGCTATTCTTCAAAAATGTATGTACTATGTTTGGGGGTTTTTTGTTATAGTTCAGCAGTCAACCTTTCTGTTATTATCCCAGTGCCACATGTCTTTAATGACTGTAGCTTTATAGTAGGTTTTGAAGTCAGGCGTGTAAGTGTACTAAGTACTTTTAAAAAACGGTTTCTTTTGATATCCTAGATATTGCATATTTCTTTGTAAAGTATCAAACCAAGTTGGCAGATACTACAAAAATGCCTTGTAGAATTGTCTCAGGGATTGCACAGGGCCTAAAAATCATTTTGGGGACAAGTGATATTGAACACATGGATTGGGTCCTCCCTCCATGGAAAAAGTACATTCTCCCATTTATTACAGATTTGGGGCTTTTCAGGTTTTCTATTTTATCTTGAGTCAATTCTGATACACTTTGTTTCAATAAATTCACCTAATTTATCAAATATATTAGCAAAAGTGTCTTCACATTAATTCCTTATTTCCACTAAGAATCCTCAGGATCTACAGTTACGTCTCCTCTGTTATTCACATTATCCCTAATTTATATTCTCTTTTTCTTTTTTCATGAATCATTTAGAAGCTTATCGATTTTTTAATCCCAAAACGAGTGGATTCATTCACTTCTTTGTCATTTTTCTTTCTCTGTATTGATTTCAGTTCTTATCTTTATTTTTACCCTTGCTACTTTTGAATTAACTTTCTATTTTTAGCTACTAATATAGACCTTTATATTATTAAATTTGCACTATTATTTCCTAATATTAGACTCTAATGCTATAAGCACTTTCCCCTAAAGTGCTGCCGTAATACATCCTAGAGAGTTTTATTCTGCAATATTTCATTAACATCCTGGTAAAAAAGATTTCCTATTTTCTTTGTTTCTCTTTTTTATTTCTTTTTTGACCTGTGATTATTTAGGGATGTAGCATTTAATTTCTCTCTCTATATATATATGGATTTTCCAGATATTCTGTTGTTGATTTCTAACTTAATTCCACTTTAGTTAGAGAACATATTCCATAGCATTAAAAAGCTGACCTTCAGTGACACCTGTTTCATGATCCAGTATATGGTCTGTCTTGATGACCTCGTCATGTGTCCTTGGATGACCTTGTCATGTGTCCTTGAAAAGGAGTCTTGAAGTGCTTGTGTGTAATGGTCTATGGCATCGATTTGGTGAAGGTGACTGGCACCGTAGTTCCGACCTTCCATGTCAATCTTCGTGGCTCGTTTACCTGGCCTGCTAATTGCTAAAAGAGAGGCATTGCATCATCAAGTATGAAGGTCTACTTTCCCTTTAAATTTGTGAGTTTTTTAATCTGTAGTTTTAAGCTCTTCTTAGGCATATTTACTTCTCTGATTGCTATGTCTTCCTGAAGAGTTTGTAGTTTTATTATTATGAAATCCTCTTTATCTCTGCTAATCCTCTTCATCTTGAGTTTACTTTATTTGACAGTAAGAGCCATTCCTATCCTTTTATGCTGTTTGCAAGACATATATGATCCTATCCCTTTACATCCATTTGCCCACCTACATTATTGTATTTCAAAAACACTTCTTACAGAAAGTGTACAGTTAAGTCTTACATTTTTATTTATTCTGAAAAATCCCTGAACTTTGTTGGATTTTTTAGTCAGTTTACATGACTGCAGTTACTGAAGAGTTTGATTTTGTGCATCAATTTGCTGTTTATGCCACCTGATTTTCCCCCTCTCTTTTGCCTTTCATGTCTTATTTTGAGCTAATAGTATGTAGATATAGGTGTGACAGCAGCCATGAAGTTAAAAGACGCTTGCTTCTTGGAAGAAAAGCTATGACAAACTGAGACAGTGCGTTAAAAATCAGAGACATCACTTTGCCAACAAAGGTCCCTATAGTCAAAGCTATGATTTTTCCAGTAGTCATGTATGGATGTGAGAGTTGGACCATAAAGAAGACTGAACACTGAAGAATTGATACTTTCGAACTGTGGTGCTGGAGAAGACTCTTGAGAGTCCCTTGGACTGCAAGATCAAACCTGTTAATCCTAAAGGAAATCAACTCTGAATATTCATTGGAAGGACTAATGCTGAAGCTGAAGCTCCAACTTTGGCCAGTCGACTCATTGGAAAATACCTTGATGCTGAGGGCAGGAGGAGAAGAGTGCAACAGAGGATGAGATAGTTATATGGTACCACCGATTCAATGTACATGAGTCTGAGCAAACTCCAGGAGTTGGTGAAGTCCTAGGGAGCCTGGAGTACTGCCGTCCACGGGATCACAGACTTGGACGTGACTGGAGACTGAACGACAGCAGCGACCGCAACACTGCATCTGCTCTGGGGCTTCCCGGGCACACGGCGGTGAAGACCACTCCTGCCAGTGCAGGAGCTGCAGGGGATGTGGGCTCCATCCCCGGGTCTGGACAATCCCCTGGAGAAAGAAATGGCAACCCACTGCAGTGTTCTTGCCTGGAGAAGCCCATGGACAGAGGAGCCTGGTGGGCGACAGTCCATGGGGTCGCAGAGAATGAGACACAGCTGAAACGATCTAACATGAGCAATCTAACATGCTACAGCGATCATATGTTTTTGTACATATGTTTTAAATACCAGAATACAATAGTGTAACATTTGCTTTAAACCATCACATGTGCTAAAGAAATAAAGAAGAAAATAATATGTTTATCCATATATTTTCTCCTTGGTCTTTCCTAAAGATTCAAGTTTCTATTCTGTAGTATTTCTGTTTCGCCTGAAGAATTCAGTATAGAGTACACATGTGAAAATACAAAGACTGATATATTTGCATACTTCAATAAAAAGTTAGACATGAGAGTTTCCACATTTGAACAACAATGCTATGAGCTTAGTGGATACCTCAGGGCTCGTAGAGGAAATATTTTCTCAGTATAAAATATTATGGTGTAGAAAAGAAGGGTCGTTAAAATTGTTCTCAATTTCAAGTGTATTACCCATAAAATTCATCTTTGAAAAAATATTATAGACACTGTTTCAAAACTATTAAAATCTAAACCACATCAAAAACACATTCTTCAGAAAAATGCTAGTAGCATATATTTGACACAGGTGCAGCTAAGAAATAGAGCAATGCATGTGCTTGCATATCAAACTTAAGCTTAAGCAACTGTTTGATTTTAAAATTAAGATAATCAACATAAACAAACGTTTCAAGTTGTGCTTAATGATCACAGATATATGCTATTCTTTGAAATGAATTTTTTAAAAATGATTTTTGAATAGAATTATTTTATAGGGATATCAAAATAATCAGATCATCTCAGTCTCTCAGTCGTGTCCAACTCTTTGCGACCCCATGAATCGCAGCACGCCAGGCCTCCATGTCCATCACCAACTCCCAGAGTTCACTCAGACTCATGTCCACCGAGTCAGTGATGCCATCCAGCCATCTCATCCTCTGTCATCCCCTTCTCCTCCTGCCCCCAATCCCTCCCAGCATCAGAGTCTTTTCCAAAGAGTCAACTCTTCGCATGAGGTGGCCAAAGTACTGGAGTTTCAGCTTTAGCATCATTACTTCCAAAGAAATCCCAGGGCTGATCTCCTTCAGAATGGACTGGTTGGATCTCCTTGCAGTCCAAGGGACTCTCAAGAGTCTTCTCCAACACCTGTCT
>NW_011494741.1:931766-932090 GCF_000754665.1 Bison bison bison | reverse complement strand
TCTTGGTTTCTTACAAGAAGAGGAAGGGCTCAGGAAGCAAGAATCAATGGCAGACGGAGGGAGGGAGGTGTGATGGAGCTCTCAGCAGACCCTTGTGCGATCCAGAGCAGGTGGCTCGGAGAGGAGGGGCGTGTGAGTCGGCGAGTCGCCAGCCACTGCGGCACGTTCTTCTGACACCAAGGCACAGCCCAGGGGCTACAGGGCAGCCCGTGTCAGCAGCGGTCACTCGCGGGGGCGGGCACAGCGGCCCGCAGGGAAGCGCGCGCCTCGTTGTCTCCAAGCCTGTCCCGCCCGGGAGTGAAGCCACCTCATGGCATCCCTTCT
>NW_011494741.1:931437-931666 GCF_000754665.1 Bison bison bison | reverse complement strand
AAGCCAGCTCTTTCACTCTCCACTTTCACTTTCATCAAGAGGCTTTTGAGTTCCTCTTCACTTTCTGCCATAAGGGGGGGTGTCATCTGCATATCTGAGGTTATTGATATTTCTCCTGGCAATCTTGATCCAGCTTGTGTTTCTTCCAGTCCAGCGTTTCTCATGATGTACTCTGCATATAAGTTAAATAAACAGGGTGACAATATACAGCCTTGACGTACTCCTTTTC
>NW_011494741.1:929290-931337 GCF_000754665.1 Bison bison bison | reverse complement strand
CAATCTTTGTAATTGTGATGAGGAATATTTTACCAATTATACTCCTGGAGCCGGAGATTACAATTTTATAAGTATCTTTAGTCATTTTCGTATAACAGCATACTATAATGGAATAGATTTTTTAGTATAACAATAAAATAGACTAATATAACTTGTTTATCTGGGGAATAAATGATTCTGAATAAGGTTCCAAAATATCTGTGTAATTATCAAGTTAAGTCTTACACGACTCTTGCTATGCAGTCTTAACAGATGCTGGCTATTTCAGAATCGTTTCCATCATTCTTTCCTGTGGTTGTTCAGTCACCAAGTCGTGTCTGATCCTTCGAGACCCCTTGGACTGCAGCCCGCCAAGCTTCCCGGTCCCTCACCGTCTCCCAGCGTTTGCCCAAGTTTGTCCATTGAGTCGGTGATGCCATCCAACCATCTCATCCTCTGTCACCCTCTTCTCCTTCTGCCCTCAATCTTTCCCAGCATCAGAGTCTTTTCTAATGAGTCTAAAGAGAATGAGCAGTCTAAAAAAAATTACTGGTTCGTAATACATAAAATAATGAAATACTAAATTGCTAATCTCTAAGACATAATCTCTACAATGGGTTCCATTTATGGTCATAAGTATGACGCTAGGCTAAATTTATGGTCTGAAATCCAGAAACAAGAAAAAATATATATACATAAAACATTTTAGCCTCACAACTATTTTGCAGACCTTTAGGGTAAGTGCTACCTTCGACTTACGGATGTTCCAAACACAAGCATGTGCATGACCTCTCCTTCCCTTCATACACATGCTAAGGAGAGTCACTGGGGGATAGCAAAATACAATCAGGATAAACAGAGTTCAAGGGGGAAAGTCGTAAAAAGCAGATGAAGGAGAGAGGAGGTGACCACTAGAGCAGACAAGTAGGTAAGACTGGACTTCTTAACTTGTGCTGTGACATCCTCTCTCCTCAAAACAACCCTAACTTTCGAGATCAAATCTGAAAATATTTTTCACACTTCCCGAACAGTCTCCTTCCTCTTTAATGCTACTAAGTTTCTCCTAATTAGTGATTCATCTGGGCTATTCATTTTCCCCTTGTAGAAAAAGCTGATAAATCTCAGAAGTTGGGGGAGGGATATTAGTAATTTAAATATTTAATGTGAGTTAGTCCAATTGGATTGCATTTCTAGTAACCAAGAGCAATCAATCTTCACCTACTCACTCCCATCCCCCACAGCACAAAACCACGCGCTCTTGGTTATACGGAGTTCTTTCCAGGCTGACGTATCCCTCAGCGCCCTGCCACAAGACCATGAAAGATCTAAGCACACAGCCTCCTGAAGAACCACAGAAAATGCCCTGCTCTTTTCTCCTGTCAACAATTGGAGAGGCATTTTTTCAACTCTCCACTCACTCTACCCCTTCACTTGATATGAGGACTTCCCATCAAAATACTACCTGATGGGGAGCATCAAAAGAAAAAATATCTGGTAGTCCAGTGGCTAAGACTCTGCACTCCCCAACGCAGAGAACCTGGGATCCTTTGTGCTGCAACTAAGACCTAGCACAGGCAAATAAATAAATAAATACGTTATTTTAAAAAAGAATAAAATGCCTAGGATTAAATGCATCAAAAGTGCAAAACATAGTCTGAAAACTCAACACACTATTCAAAGAAATTAAAGATCTAAATAAATGGAAAAACATCCCATGTTCATGGATTGGAAAACTTTGTATTGTTAATATGTCAACTCTCCCCCAAACTATTTGACAAATTCAGTACAATCTATATCAGAATCCCAGATGAATTCTTGGTTAAAAACTGACAAAGCAATTCTAAAATTCCTATCTAGTTGCAAGGAACCCAGAACAGCCAAAACAACCCTGAAAAAGAAGAAAAAAGTAGGAGGACTCTTATTTCCTGATTTCAAAACTTGTTACAAAGTAATAGTACTCAAGACAGTGTGGGACTGGCACAAGGATAAACAAATAGATCTACGGAATAGAGCTGAGAGTCCAGAAATAAACCCATACCTCTATTATCAACTGATTACATCAAGGGTG
>NW_011494741.1:906046-929190 GCF_000754665.1 Bison bison bison | reverse complement strand
ATTTCTCCTGGCAATCTTGATCCAGCTTGTGTTTCTTCCAGTCCAGCGTTTCTCATGATGTACTCTGCATATAAGTTAAATAAACAGGGTGACAATATACAGCCTTGACGTACTCCTTTTCCTATTTGGAACCAGTCTGTCGTTCCATGTCCAGTTCTGTTGCTTCCTGACCTGCATACAAATTTCTCAAGAGGCAGATCAGGTGGTCTGGTATTCCCATCTCTTGAAGAATTTCCCACAGTTTATTGTGATCCACACAATCAAAGGCTTTGGCATAGTCAATAAAGTTTTTTCTTGAACTCTCTTGCTTTTTCCATGATCCAGCAGATGTTGGCAATTTGATCTCTGGTTTCTCTGCCTTTTCTAAAACCAGCTTGAACATTAGGAAGTTCACGTTCACATATTGCTGAAGCTTGGCTTGGAGAATTTTGAGCATTACTTTACTAGTGTGTGAGATGAGTGCAATTGTGTGGTAGTTTGAGCATTCCTTGGCATTGCCTTTCTTTGGGATTGGAATGAAAACTGACCTTTTCCAGTCCTGTGGCCACCGCTGAGTCTTCCAAATTTGCTGGAATAATCAAAATAATAGCAAAACCAATTAATTTGTGTTTATATGTATGTATGTATGTATATGGATATATGGATATGTACCTGTGTCCATATACATACTTATATTGAGTATATGCATATTTGTAAACACCTGTATATACACATATACATAAGTATTTTCTTTGTAAAAGCGGTCCGTAGGGTCGCAAAGAGTACAACATGACTGGGCAGCTGAACAACAATAACAACAAATGCCATGTACATATGATTTTAATCGTTTGTCTTGTTTCCTACCACTCATCCTCAAATGTGTCCCAGTTTTACTGACGAGTGATATGGTAACCTGACCTTTAAATTACCAGGAACCACAAGAAGGAGATTTTTCACAATTGCTCCCTTGCACAAGTGCTCTCTATTCCAGCAGAAGAAGGATATTCTACTGCTTAGGCCAAGGTTCCGGGCCAGGGCTGAGCAGAGTGGGGCAAGGCTGGGTGGGCCGTGCTGACCCCCGGGGGCCCCAGGACCCCCAAGACTGGGACTGCACCTGCGGGATGTGGTCCTGGGTGGAGGTCTCAGGCGGGCGCAACTCTGCAGGACAAACCCTCTAAGGACGCCTTTGTTGAGACCACACTCCTCTTGCCTGGCCCTGGAGAAGCCCTTCAGGAAGAGCTGTCATGAGTTACTAGCACCTGTCACGTCCTAAGCTCCAGGGAAGGGGAGGCCCCAAAGCTTGTGAAACCCCTTACAGGATTGCAAAGGGCAGCTCTGCACGGACCCAGTAGCCTGGGCTGGTGCACTGCTGGTAGCTTTGTGACTGGCTTCTCTTCTTTCTTTTTGTTGTGGGGCGTGGAGAGGGCAGGAAGAGGCTGAAGGCAGGGCAGCGGGTCCCAGCTCTTTGCAGCCTGCTTGTCACCGCTCGTCAGCAGCTAATTCATTTTGTGTGCATGTACTGTATATGCTGTCACTTCAGTCATGTCCGAGTCTGTTACCCCACGGACTGTAGGCTGCCAGGCTCCTCTCTCCATGGGATTCTCCTGGAAGAATACTGGAGTGGGTTGCCATCTCCTCCTCCAGGGAATCTTCTGGACCCAGGGTTCAAACACAAGTCTCCTGTGTCTCCTGCATTGCAGGTGGATTCTTTACCCACGGAGCCACCTGGGAAGCCCCAAGTTCTATGCCTCTCTTTTAGTTTGAAATATCAGTTAATGTTTATTTTTTTAACGAAAAGACTTCATTTTCGTAGTTTCAGTTTGCATAAAAATGAGGCAGGAAGTACAGAGTTCCTATAAACTTGCTCACACAGTTTCTCGGTCTTTAACATCTTGCACAAATGTTGTGTGTTTGTGACAACAGCCAAACAAGTGTTGATGTACTATTAGTAACTGAAGTCCGCAGCTGACAGCAAGGTTCACTTTTTGGGTGGTTCAGAGGGTAAAGAAGCCGCCTGCAATGCAGGAGACCTGGGTTCAACTCCTGGGTCAGGAAGATCCCCTGGAGAAGGAAATGGCAACCCATTCCAGTATTCTTGCCTGGAGAATCCCAGGGACAGAGGGGCCTGGTGGGCTACAGTCCATGAGCTCACAAAGTGTCGGACATGACTGAGCGGCTAACACTTTGACGTTGCTGTGCATTTGCACTTGCTCATAGAGACGTGAGCCTGCCACGAACTACCACACTGATGGCTTTTGTTCCGTAAAAGCCGACTGTGTTCTCACTGTCCTTCTGGCTTTTGTTCTCTAAAAGCCCGCTGTGTTCTCACTGTCCTTCCCTCCCTCTCTCCTTTCAACTGCTGGTGTTTTGTACCGTCTCCATGTCCGCCTTTCCCAGAATGTCGTAGACTTTCAATCATACAGTAAACAGCATGCTCAGGTTGGTTTCTTTCACTTAGCAACATGCTTTTAAGGTCTTTGATGCCGTTCTGTGCCTCGAGAGCTCTCCTCTTTCTGTTGTTGAGGTTCTTGCATCTTTTCCTGTGTGAAGGAGCTGCATGATTTGCTTGACACCATCACCACTTCGACAACTGCTTAGTCAGGAAGAGCTTTTCATTTGCTCATAACCCAAGGAGAGGGGCACCCCTGTCGTGCTGTCACAGACATGAGTACAGAAGCCATGTTCCCAGAGCCATGCAGCTGTTATTTCTGATTCCAGGAGTCCACACCAGGTACCACTGATGCTAGGGGTTCCCCGAGAGCATCACCAAGAAACTTGTTGGAGATTGAAAACCTCACCCCCTTCCCCAGACCTACCTCCACCCCCTCTGCCCCTGAACCAGACCCAGGTGTGGTTCTGACCGTGACTCTTCCCCTTCTGTGAGAGGACCACCCACCCCTCCCTGGCACATGCTAAGAAGGCCCATGGGTTTCAGGCAAGAAAACAAGGTGAGTGCTCATCTTGAGTTGGAGCGGGGAGACCCATTTCCATTTGGAGGTGTGTGAAGAAAGGAATCAAGCTATGAGTCCCAAATGATGAACCCTCCCACCCTCAACATCCAACCACAGGCTCAGAAATTAGGAGATGGAAAGGGACTCAGACCAGGCAGAGTGGGCGACAGGAAAGGGGCAGGGATCAACACCTGGATGTGGGAGGTAGGAATTCCCAGTGTGATTCTCAGCATCAGAAGCTTTCCAGGAGCTCCAGGCCTGAGGATTCAGGGAAGGGAAGGGTTGAGTCCATGGCCCCCACGACCCAGGCACGGAGGCGGGAAGTGCAACCACAGTGGGAAGGTCTACATGGCCTCAGGGAGGGGAGAGTGAGGAGGGCTAAGTGGAGTCATGATGGGGGTCCAGGATGCTACCTCTGCAGAAGGAAAGAGATGTCTGTGGGCAGGTGGTCTTCAGCTGAATCTTGACAAACGAGGAGGCAGATCTGAGTTGCATCCATGGAGTAACATGGAGCCTTTGTCTCTGATTAGAGTGTTTGTTAGGTGGAGTCTGTTGCTTGCAATGGCAGGGCTGTGGACATCTGTCAACAGGAAGGGCCTCTTCCCTGTGATGGACGCTTGCTGAGAACATCTGCCTCCTGCACCCTCGTCCCCAGGACGACCGGCTCTTGGGTGGAGAGCTGAGGTCCAGAGGGTGTTTGTGGTCATCAGAGCACGCAGCTGAAGTGCAGATGTGTTCGAAACTGCCAAAGGGGTTGGTGAATTCTAGTATTAAATTTGGGTTCTACCGTCTGCCTACACCTTTCTGGGGTTGGGAGGCCGTTTATGTTCACAGTTCCCAGGACCTGGGTATCCAGTAGATGAGCTGAACCAAATTAGCACACGATTTAAAAAAAATAACATTTCAATAAAGGAAACAGCTATGAGATGATTTACACTGATGTTAACTCAGTTCCACTCAAAGAACATCACCTGAGTGCCTGTTATGCACTAGCCTGTCTATTTGGGGTTCAGGTTGTCAGGTTAGACAAGGTCCTTTTATGGCAAAACATGTTTATCAAACGTGCACTGAAAATCTCGGATGTGCCTGAATCGACAGATAGGAAGTGAACTCAGCCAGAAGCACTCAGAATCTTACATTTTGCAAATGGTCAACTTGCTCAGTTTTGCCTTCACATGTGAGGGCTGTGCCTCAGTTTCCTTGTTTAAGAAGTGGACATGAGGACCTGTCCTCCTCCTTATTCAGTGAAAGTGTTGGTCACTCTGCCATGTCCGACTCTTTGAGACTCCATGGACCGTAGCCCGCCAGGCCCCTCTGTCCGTGGAATTCTCCAGGCAAGAGTACTGGAGTGGGTTGCCATTTCCTTCTCCAGGGGATCTTCTGGACCCAAGGATCGAACCCAGGTCTCTTGCATTGCAGCCAGGTTCTTTACCATCTGAGCCACCAGGGAAGCCCTTCCTTATTCAGGGAGGTGCCCCCAAAAGAGCAAAGATCTTCTTGGGTATGAAAGCTGTTTGAAATTTATGGAGTTCTAAACAAACGCAAGCCGAGGTTGTTCTGTGTGAGATATTTCCTGTCTGTGACTCACAGCTGAATAATACTCGGCATTCTCTCCACCTTTATGAGTATCGCAGGCATAACTCACGAAGCTGCAAATACAAGGCCTTTGGGCGTCCGTCAGTCCACGGCGGAGCCCGAGAGGCTGATGGATCACTCGGGAGAAAGTTGTTTGGGTTCCCTTCCTGTTGTGAGGTGAGCTTTAGGGAAATGAATGATTCAAGGGATGGTCCATCTGCTGAGGCCATAAATTCTCAGGCAAATTTCCCAGAACGTGAAGGCACATTTGTAAATAGATGAGATTGAAAAGGAAGCCCGGGTCCTGCTCGTTGACAGACCGATGCCTCTCTGCAGGTGGTTGAAACACGCATGGCCCTGCCTGGATTTACAGCCATCAGATGGGACCTTGGACCCTGCAGAGAGTGGATGATGGCCCCCTCTCACCCCAGGTTTGCTCAGCATCCCGAGCACATCACCGTTCAGCCTGTATCAGCCATCAGTGGCTTACAACACTCACACCTGGATCTCAGCGGCTAGAACAACTCGGGATGCTTGATTCCCAGCTTGGGGTAGTTCCCCACTGTGCTTCTCACCTGGACCATTCCAGCTGAGTCACTGAGGGCTGGGTTCCATGGGGATACTGGTCTACCCTTCTCTCTCCACGTGGGCTCTCACCCTCTAGGAGATGGAGATCAAACATGTACCAGGATGGCAGAGGGTTTGGAGACAAAGAGAGAACCATAAAGCTGGAGGCTGGTCCTGTGAGTTCCAGTCACATCCCTTCTGCCACATTCTTTTCTTCCCAGCAAAATGACACGGCCGATCTGTCCACAGAGAAGTGTCCTCCAGGGCAGAGGCTGTGGGTGGGCCCTCTTCCTCCAGCCACCCTCAAGCTGAAAGGCCAGCCCCCTGCCGGGCCCCTGCCACGGCAGTGCTGAGACTCGTAGGGTGGGCGGGGGCGTCATCACGGCAGACCCCTCCATTCCCAGAGAGGAGGACGGCAGGCAGCAACCACCACCTGGGGCAGTTCCAAAGTCCTCCAGGCTCACGCCGTAGGCCCTGTGTCCATCTGAGGGGCTAGTCCTGCTCCCAGGGGAACAGCCCTGACCCTCTGTTTCCCGTGGATCTTGGCCCAGCCCCCTCAATGCTCCACTTAAGAGGAAATGACTTAAAGGAGATATGCCGCATACATGCAATGGACTACTACTCAGGCACAGAAAGAATGAAATAATGCCATTTTCAGGAACATGCATGGACCTGGAGATGGTCATGCTGGATGAAGTAAGTCCGACACAGAAAGGTGACTATCGTGTGATATCACTTAAATGTGGAATCTAAACAAAAAATGATATAAATGAACTTATTTACAAAACGAAATTGGGCTCATAGATGTAGAAAACAAACATGTTTAGCAAAGGGGAAAAGTTGGGGGAAGGGATGAATTAGGAGTTTGGGATTAACAGATAGACACTATTTCTTATTGTTCAGTCACAAAGTCATCTCCAACTCATTGTGACCCCATGGGCTGTGGCGTGCCAAGCCTCCCTGTCCTTCACTGTCTTCCCAAGTTTGCCCAAGTTCGTGTCCATGCGTGTTCCTCTGTCTCTGGGATTCTCCAGGCAAGAATACTGGACTGGTTTGGCATTCCCTCCTCCAGGGCATCTTTCTAATGCAGAGATTGAACCCAGGTCTCCAGTATTGCAGGCAGATTCTTTACCATCTAAGCCACCAGGGAAGCCCTTATGTACACTACTGTTCACTATATTCACTATCTCCCAGAGTTCGCTCAAAGTCACGTCCATCGAGTTGGTGATGCCATCCAACCATCTCCTCCTCTGCTGCCCCCTCTCTTCCTCCCCTCAATCTTTCCCAGCATCAGGGTCTTTTCCAGTGAGTCGGCTCTTAGCATCACGTGCCCAAGGTATTGGAGCTCCAGCTTCAGCATCAGTCCTTCCAATGAATATTCAGGGTTGAGTTCCCTTAGGATTATCTAGTTTGATGTTCTTGCACTCCAAGGGACTCTCAAGAGGGTTCTCCAGCACCACAGTTTGAAAGAATCATTTCTTCGCTGCTCATAGATAGATAAAATGCTTCCAAGTACCTAGTTTTTCAGTAGCACCAGTGAAGAATCTGAAGTCAGAACTCCTAAAACACTCCCACGTCAACCTCCAGCCCCCCTGATCCCACCGGTAACCTTGATGTCTCAGGGTCAAGGAGCAGACCATAGCCAGCTGACAGAGGACACCTGTGTTCTGGGAGCCAGCTTGTTAATACGCACATGTATACACAAAGCAGGGATGGTGGGGCGTCACTGATCCGTGAGTGTTTGCTGGAGACATTAGTAATTACAGCATCACTGGTGTGACAGTGAAATGCTGTTTCCCTTATTGTAATTAACTGATGGTGGTGACAATCCCCAGTCCTGTGTTTGTGTGACATGGAGCGTATAAGAACTCCCAGAACTTTACAAACAGTTTATTCATCTGTGCAGCTCGCAGAGCAGTGGGTGGGAGAAGGCACGGGCGGCGCTCACTCGAGAGCCTGGCAGGAAAACGAGGCGGGATGGGGACTCGGCTCCCGTTCACCCCGTGGCCTCGGGGAGGCGTTGGTCTTCTCAGAACCTCAGTGCCACCTCCTAGGAAATGAAAGGGCTGCACACCGTGCTTAGGACAACCTCTCCGGGACATGATATTCTTGTGTAAGAGACTGAATAAATAGGAACACACAGACCCCTGTTGTCTTAATTATCTGGACGTCGTAGGCTGAAGGATCTGACAAATGAAAGTGGTGAATAAACGCACCAAGCGCCATTGGCGTGACAGGTTCCTGACCTGTAAAGTGGGTCTTTTAATGAGCTTTCTGGGAGGCTTTCTTTCCAGGTATTTAGACCATTACACAAGGAGACAGAAATCAAGTTTTTTCTTAATTGAAAGCAAAATGGGATGAAACTATCACAGAACTCCTTTTGCTTCTCGTGAAAAAGATGGGGTGCAGGAGGCCAAGACGTAGCTGGGGTCCCCAGTGTGTCTGGACCACCTAAATGTTTGGAGAGTTCTGACATTCAATGAAATGAAACCTTCAAAGCCCCTTGTTCAGGGCCAGATGCGTTAGACATGAACGTTGAGACAGCTGAGTTTAGGATCACATCCGGCTCCTCCACCACCCACTGGCTGACTGCTGCCTGGGAAAGAGGGTGGATTCTGTTGGGTGGCCAGGGCCCCCTTACGTGAGCCTGTAGACCCTGCTGGGCTCGTCTTCTTGGTGGCCCAGCAATCAATGATGTTGCCAGGTCTCCACTCAACATAAGCAGAGATCTCAAGGCAGGAAGAAGTGAGACCGCTTGTCTGAGGCCACTCCCTGGGAAGGAGCAGACTGGACAGTCACCCGTGTCTGCTGACACCTGCGCCCTGGATGGTCACAGCCTGTCACCTGGGAGCTCAGAGCTGTGCTCACGGGACCTGCTGGGCCCAGAGCCTGTGCCGAGCTCGGCCGGGAAGAGCAGGAACCTTCTGACCCTTCCCCCAGGAGTGAGGGTCCCTTATAGCATCGCCACCAACCACAGGAATGTTTCCCCTTATTTAATCCCAAATACTTTCCTTTGACAACTTGTCATCGCACACGTGTGTGGAAAACACACCTCCTCGGAAGCTCCTTCTTGCTGTGACTTGAGCTGTGATCAGAGGGAGATGATGGAGACAAGACAGAAAGGGTCCACTTGAGAAATCGTGGTGTTTTAATGCAGTGTGTCCTCAGTCTGAAAATCTGACATTTGAAAGCCACCCTCGATTTCTCTAAAAGAAAATAAAGGTCTATTGTAGTCTATGAAGAACATGTATAACATGAGGAGAGCTTTGCCTAGAGAAAGTAACACTTGCATTTTCTCTCTTTGAGAAGTTGACTTTGCAAGAGAAAAAGTAAGATTCTGTCCCCTGAGACACCGGAGCATCGGGAGAGAGGGCAAGATGGTGGGGTCTAGCTGGTCCCACCCCCGAGTCCCCTTGCCCTCCCTGGCCTGCACCTGCAGACGTTAGGTCCCCAGGGTCAAGGAGAAGGGGCCCCTCATAGAAATGATGCTGTAGGTTTCAAAGTTTTGATCTAGATGGGCTCGTTATGCTCAGAGACCCAGGAGGCCCAGTCACACCTGGTGGGCAGTGCACTGCCCCGCCGGCCAGGGAAGGGGGTGCTGGGGTCAGCGGCTGGACGCTCTGTCTCTCCCTGACCTCCCTCTGCAGCTGTGGGGTGAGCAGACAGGGATAACTGAGCTGTCTGGGGAAGGCTGGAGGGATGGAGTGGGGCTCACTTCACGGTGAGGACCCCCAGCCGGGAAGAGCGGGTGGACAGTCGGACCCGAGCAGCGGCAGTGCTGGAGTGATTCCACTCATCTCTGCCAGGGCTGCGGGGGTACAGACCCCTTCCCCTGGGACCTGTGCCCCCGGGTAGGCAGGCAGGATGGTGGTCCTTGCTATGACAGAGACAGCAGCGGGCCCAGGAAGCAGGAGGGCCTCCAGAGGAGGCCAGGCCAGGGGTCACCAGTCAGATGACAGGTCGGTGCTGGAGGTGGGGTGATGCGTCTGAGGCTGGTCCAGAGAGTCCTGCCTCTACACAGGTATCCTGGGGTCAGAACCACGCGGAGCTTGGAGCCGAGCCCACATCCTGTCCACAGACCCCAACTCACACCCTAGGGCCTAGCATCACGGGGTGCTAGAGAAAGGACCCAACCCCACCAGGCCTGGGGGCAGCTGTGAGGCTGGTGATCTGAACCCTGGATCAAGCCCCAGTGCCTGGCATTCCACCCTCCAAACTGCCCGGGCTGCAGAGAGTGGGGGGAAGGGACACGTCCCCACACAGGGACCCCACAAGGGTCACCTTCAGAGACCCAACAGATGCAGAGCTGAGTTGGCTGTCACAGGTCCTGGATGGGCCGTTTGCCTGCAGTGACAAATGGCAGGGTCTTTGTGACTTGGAGACCCACGGCTGGGAATGTTCCCCAGCTTGCTGGGAGCAGGGCGGCTTCCTGGAGTCATGGCCAGGTTTGCGGTTGCTCTTTGCTGAGTTTTCTGTTTGTTCTGGTTTTGCTTCTAATTTTAGCATCTCTAGTGGTCCTGTCCAGGGACAAGTCCTGGCGCAGTGAGAATGCAGGGGCTGTCCTGCCTCTTCTGATGGCCTGAGACCACCTGCCCACAGACTCTGCAGGTTTGGATCTGAGAGGCTTTGCAAGGCTTCTCTCCCAATTCCTGCGAAGGAAAGGAAGAACCGTGCTCCAGGGTCCTCCAGAGGGTGAGGAGCCAGCCGTGCACGAGGGTGAGGGTGTGTCTTTGAAGAGGCTTCGGGTCTGGGAGTGGATCTGCCTGACCTTGGGCCCTCCTTAGCCTCTCTCACTCACAGCCCTCCTCCTCCACCCTCCCGGCCTACGTGACCCTCAGGACTGGATGACACGTGGTCGTCACCTGCCGAGCAGCCCATGATCGCTGAGGAACAGCCTGTGCCATTGTCGCACGCAGGGGCACGCAGAGCCCGCCGAATCCTCAACCAAAGTCATCTGCACATTTGTCAGCTTGGGGTAAAAAATGCCTGGTCTGCCAGCATTTTGCTCCGGGGACGCCTGTCCACAAATATTTGCTTAGCGCCAGATTCACATGCACAGGAGATGTGCCCAGCTGTCCTGGGGACCAGAGTGAGGGTGCAGGGACATTTCAGGCTGAGCTGGACTGGGAACACAGAACTGGGAAGGAATTGGTGACGCCAATGCCCGGAAATGCGGTAGGAAGAAGCTGCTAGTTTCCAGTCAGCGTCTTCATGGAGGGCTCGACCAGACTCAGAAAGAGGACTTTGTAAAACATCAGCTGGACAAGGCTGCAGAGAGCGTGGGAGACACTGAGTGGAGATAGGATCAGACACCAAAAAGGCGACCCATGAAATTAAAAGACGCTCACCCCTTGGAAGGAAAGTTATGACCAACCTAGACAGCACATTTGGAGAAGACAATGGCAAACCCACTCCAGTACTCTTGCCTGGAAAATCCCATGGATGGAGGAGCCTGGTAGGCTGCAGTTCATGGGGGGTTGCTAAGAGTCAGACATGACTGAGCGACTTCATTTTCACTTTTCACTTTGATGCATTGGAGAAGGAAATGGCAACCCACTCCAGTGTTCTTGCTGGGAGAATCCCAGGGACAGGGGAGCCTATGGGCTGCCGTCTATGGGGTCACACAGAGTCAGACACAACTGAAGCGACTTAGCAGCAGCAGCAGACAGCATATTAAAAAACAGAGACATTACTTTGTCAACAAAGGACTATCTAGTCAAGGCTGTGGTTTTTCCAGTGGTCATGTATGGATGTGACAGTTGGACTATAAAGAAAGCTGAACGCTGAATAACTGATACTTTTGGACTGTAGTGCTGGAGAGGACTCTTGAGAGTCCCTTGGACTGCAAGGAGATGCAACCAGTCCATCCTAAAGGAGATCAGTCCTGGGTGTTCCTTGGAAGGACTGATGCTAAAGCTGAAACTCCTATACTTTAGCCACCTGATGCGAAGAGCTGACTCATTTCAAAAGACCCTGAAGCTGGGTAAGATCGAGGGCAGGAAGAGAAGGGGACGACAGAGGATGAGATGGTTGGATGGCATCACCGACTCAATGGACATGAGTTTGGGTAGACTCTGGCAGTTGGTGATGGATAGTGAGGCCTGGCATGCTGCGGTTCATGGGGTAGCAAAGAGTTGGACACGACTGAGCTACTGACCTGAACTGAACTGAGAAACTCAAATCAAAACACAATAAGGTATCAACACACACTGGTCAGAATGGCCATCATCAAAAAACTACAAAAGACAAATGCTGGAGAGGATGTGGAGTAAAGGGAGCCCTCCTACACTGCTGGTGGAAATGTAAATTGGTACAGCCACTAAGGAGAATAGTATGGAGATTACTTAAAAAAAACTAAAGAATAGAGCTACCATATGATACAGCAATTCAACTTCTGGGCATATATACATATAAGACTCTAATTCAAAAGGATCAGTCAGTTCAGTCACTCAGTCCTGTCTGACTCTTTTGCGACCCACGGACTGCAGCACACCAGGCCTCGTTGTCCATAACCAACTCCCAGAGTTTACTCAAACCCATGTCCATTGAGTCGATGATGCCATCCAACCATCTCATCTTATGTCTTCCCCTTCTCCTCCCACCTTCAATCTTTCCCAGCCTCAGGGGCTTTTCCAGTGAGTCAGTTCTTCGCATCAGGTGGCCAAAGTATTGGAGTTTCAGCTTCAACGTCAGTCCTTCCAAGGAACACCCAGGACTGATCTCCTTTAGGATGGACTGGTTGCATCTCCTTGCAGTCCAAAGAACTCTCAAGAGTCTTCTCCAACACCACAGTTCAAAAGCATCAGTTCTTCAGCACTCAGTTTTCTTTATAGTCCAACTCTCACATCCATACATGAATACTGGAAAAACCATAGCTTTGACTAGACTGACCTTTGTTGACAAAGTAATCTCTCTGTTTTTTAATATGCTGTCTAGGTTGATCATAGCTTTCCTTCTAAGGAGCAAGCGTCTTTTAATTTCAAGGCTGCAATCACCATCTGCAGTGATTTTGGAGCCCAAAATGTAAAGTCTGACACTGTTTCCACTGTTTCCCCATCTATTTGTCATGAAGTGATGGGACTGAATGCCATGATCTTAGTCTTCTGAATGTTGAGACTTAAGCCAATTTTTTCACTCTCCTCTTTCACTTTCATCAAGAGGGTCTTTAGTTCCTCTTTACTTTCTACCATAAGGGTGGTGTCATCGGCATATCTGAGGTTATTGATATTTCTCCCGGCAATCTTGATTCCATTGTGTTTCTTCCAGCCCAGCATTTCTCATGATGTACTCTGCATATAAGTTAAATAAACAGGGTGACAATATACAGCCTTGACGTGTTCCTTTCCTGATTTGGAACCAGTCTGTTTTTCCATGACCAGTTCTAACTATTGCTTCCTGACCTGCAAACAGATTTCTCAGGAGGTACGTCAGGTGGTCTGGTATTCCCATCTCTTTAAGAATTTTCCCCAGTTTGAAAAAAAAAAAGAGAATTTCCCCCAGTTTGTTGTGATCCACACAGTCAAAGGCTTTGGCATAGTCAACAAAGCAGAAGTAGATGTTTCTTTGGAACTCTCTTGCTTTTTTGATGATCCAGTGGATGCTGGCAATTTAATCTCTGGTTCCTCTGCCTTTTCAGTTCAGCTTGAGCATGTGGAGGTTCATGGTTCATGTACCGTTGAAGCTTGGCTTGGAGAATTTTGAGCTTTACTTTGCTAGCATGTGAGATGAGGGCAATTTTGCACTGGTTTGAGCATTATTTGGCATTGTCTTTTTTGGGGATTGGAATGAAAATTGACCTTTTCCAGTCCTGTGACCACTGCTGAGTTTTCCAAATTTGCTGTCATATTGAGTACAGCACTTTCACAACATCATCTTTTAGGATTTGAAATAGCTCAACTGGAATTCCATCACCTCCGCTAGCTTTGTTTGTAATGATGCTTCCTAAGGCCCGCTTGACTTTGTATTCCAGGATATCTGGCTCTAGGTGAGTGATCACACCATCATGATTGTCTGTGTATTCTTGCCACCTCTTCTTAATATCTTCTGCTACTTTAGGTTATACCATTTCTGTCCTTTATTGTTCCCATTTTGCATTAAATGTTCCCTTGGTATCTCTAATTTTCTTGCAGAGGTCCTTAGTCTTTCCCATTCTATTGCTTTCCTATATTTCTTTGCACTGATCACTGAGGAAGGCTTTCTTATCTCTCCTTGGTATCCTTTGGAACCCTGCATTCAGATGCTTATATCTTTCCTTTTCTCCTTTGCCTTTGGCTTCTCTTCTTTTCACAGCTATTTGTAAGGCCTCCTCAGACAACCATTTGCCTTTTTGCATTTCTTTTTCTTGGGGATGGTCTTTTTTACCGCCTCCTGTACAATGTCACGGACCTCCATCCGTAGTTCTTCAGGCACCCTGTCTATCAGATCTAGTCCCTTGAATCTATTCCTCACTTTCACTGTATAATTGTAAGGAATTTGATTTAGGTCATATCTGAATGGTCTAGTGGTTTTCCCTACTTTCTTCAATTTCAGTTTGAATTTGGCAATAAGGAGTTCATGATCTGAGCCACAGTCAGCTCCCAGTTTTGTTTTCGCTGACTGTAAAGAGCTCCTCCATCTTTGGCTGCAAAGAATATAATCAGTCTGATTTCGGTATTGACCATCTGGTGATGTCCATGTGTAGAGTCTTCTCTTGTGTTGTTGGAAGAGGATGTTTGCTATGACCAGTGCATTCTTTGGCAAAACTCTATTAGCCTTTGCCCTGCTTCATTTTGTACTCCAAGGCCAAATTTGCCTGTTACTCTAGGTATTTCTTGACTCCCTGCTTTTGCATTCCAGTCCCCTATAATTAAAAGCACATCTTTTATGGGTATTAGTTCTAGAAGGTCTTGTAGGTCTTTGTAGAACTGTTCAGCTTCAAGGAGCAAGCGTCTTTTAATTTCATGGCTTCAGTCACCATCTGCAGTGATTTTGGAGCCCAAGAGAATAAAGTTTCTCAGTTTCCATTGTTTCCCCATCTATTTGCCATGAAGTGATAGGACCAGATGCCATGATCTTAGTTTTCTGAATGTTGAGTTTTAAGCCAACTTTTTCACTCTCCTCTTTCACTTTCATCAAGAGGCTCTTTAAGTTAAAGGAGGTCACCATAATCTTCATTACCTCCATCATAGTTTGGCCTCAGGTCAAACAACAGGGAGGGAACACAATCCTGTCCATCAACAGAAAATTGGATGGAAGATTTACTGAGCACGGCCCTGCCCATCAGAACAAGACCCCGTTTCCCCCTCAGTCAGTCTCTCCCATCAGGAAGCTTCCACAAGCCTCTTATCCTCATCCATCAGAGGGCAGACAGAATAAAAACCACAATCACAGAAAACTAACCAAACTGATCACAGGGACCACAGCCTTGACTAACTCATTAAAATTATGAGCCATGTCATGTAGGGCCACCCAAGATGGACAGGTCATGATAGAGAGTTTTGACAAAACATGGTCTACTGGAGAAGGGAACGGCAAACCACCTCAGTATTCTTGCCTAGAGAACCCCATGAACAGCATGAAAAGGCAAAAATATAGGACACTGAAAGACGAATTCCCCAGGTTGTCAGGTGCCCAACTCAAAAAGATACATGTACTCTTATCTTCATACCAGCAATATTCACAATAGCGAAGACATGGAAGCAACTTAAGTGTTCATCAGCAGATGAATAGATAAAGAAGATGTGATATATACATACAAGGGGATACTACTGAGCCAGTAAAAGAGTGAAGTAAGGCCATTTTCAGCACCATGAATGGACCTAGAGATTACCATACTAAGGGATGTACGTGTTTCAAACAGAGAAAGACAGCGGCCATATGACATCACTTACGTGTGAAATCTAAAGACAGTGATTCAAATGGACTTATCCATGAAATAGAAAGAAAATCATAGATGTAGAGATCAGACTCCTGGTTGCCAAGGGGTAGAGGCGGTGGGGGAGGGACGGAGTGGAAGCTCGGGGAGAGCAGATGCAAACTTTGACATGCAAGACGGGTGATATCAAAGTCTTAGAGTTTAGCACAGAGATCTGTATTCAACATCCTGGAATAAACTGTAATGGGAGAGAATACAAAAAAGAATATATATATATATGTATAACTGAATCTCTGTGTTATACAGTAGAAGTTAAGACAACATTTAAGCCAAATATACTTCAATAAGGGATTCCCTCATAGCTCAGTCGGTAAAGAATCAGCCTGCAGTGCAGGAGACCCAAGTTTGACCCCCGGGTGGGAAAGACCCCGTGGAGAAGGGAATGGCAACCCACTCTGGTATTCTTGTTTGGAGAATCTCATGGAGAAGAGCCTGGCAGGCTACAGTCCATGTGGTCGCTAGAGTCGGACATGACTTAGCAACTGAACCATACTTCAATAAAACACATTTTTAAAGAAATAAAAGGGCAACCTGAAAAGATAGGGCGTGACCGTGTGACCCAGTGGCAAGCACCCGGGCACCCAGGGGCCTCTTGCTTCCTAGTTTTCACAGCAGAGAGTGGAGATGTTATTAGCACTTCCTGCCCAGGAAGGTGAAGAAAAAGGAATGAAATGACCCATCTAAAGTGCCTGGACGGGCCCCGTTACATGGGAAGAGCTCGAAACACCGAGCTGTGCTATGTCAGTCCTGCACTGGGACCCAGGGGCGGTCCAGTGTATTTGGAGGGATATGGCTGGAAAAGCCACGTGGCAGGAGAAGCCCAGGGTCCTCCTGGGCCGGGGTTGAGGTGTGGCTGCATCCGGTCAGGAGACCCTGAGGTCCTGCAAGTGGAGGGACAGCCCAGCTTCCTGTCGCCTGGAGGGCAGCTCCGGGACTCATGTGGAAGGACAGTGCCCCCGGACTCAGAGGGGCCACTGCAGGGAGAGAGCTCAAGCCAGGCACGGAGGGCACAGAGCCCAACAGAAAGGCTGGGGACGGCATCGCTGTGTCCCAAGAAGGCAGGACATTTCCAGGTGTCTCGTGGGGCCCTAAGGAGCAAACCCACGGCTGGGGGTCAAATGTTCAGGGAAGCATCTTACTGAGAAAGAGCTTAGATGTCCTCTCTGCCCTGCCAGGAACGGCACCCCCGAGACCCACCGCCAGTACACTGGACGCGGAGAATGGCAATTCTGCTCCCCCACGAGACCCTGGGCAATGTAGCTGAGTCTCCAAGGCCCGGGCTCCTCATTGCAGAGACCGTGGCCACGGACACCTCTGAGACCATTCTCAGGAACCCATGTGCAGTACCTGGTCCATACCACACTCGCCTACTCCTACCTTCAGCCTAAAGCTGCCAACCGCTGGCCGGGACAGATGGGCAGCTGTCCCTGCAGGGACAGGCTCAGGTCATAGAACCTGTCAACCCTGAAGCTCCCAGGACAGGTGGCTAATAAAAACTATTAATAAGTAACCATGATCTGGAGCCCAGTGGCTTCAAAGACACGGGTTCTTGTTGTTCAACCAGCCGGCAGGGCGGGTATTTCAGCTCCGAGTCTCCCGCTGAGGAAATGAGTGTCCTGAGTCTCAGTGACCTTCCTCGGGTCAGACAGCCGGTAAGCGCTGTCGCCAAGGCAAAGCCGGGTGTTATGTGCACGACCTACCCTCGGCGTTCACGGCGATGCCGGGCCCCGGCTGCCGTCCCGGCTCTGCGGGGTCTGCTCGGGGATCTGCCCAAGGGGAGTGAGGTCCACGTCCTGCTGGTTCACAGCCGTGTCCCCCGGGCCCAGCTCAGGCCTGCACTGAGGGACTCCTTCATGAATATTGTACAATGGGTGAATAAACGAGCAGTGGGAGCCCACTTGGGGGTGGCGGAACGGAGGGTGCAGCAGTGAAGGATGGAGCGGAGGCCCGTGGGTCTGGACCACGAGGTGTGTTGGCATGCAGGGCCTGACTCGGGAGGCGCGGCCACAACGCAGAGGCGCGAGAAAGATCCAGGCAACTCCAAGGCAGAAAAACCACTCGGCATGAACTAGCCGGGGAGGGGAGACCGGGAGCAAGCAAGCCTTGTACAGGATTGAAGAAAGGGTGCCTTTACAGAAAACCCGAGTTCATTCTCCTGAAAGAGAGTGTGAAACAATTTCAGAAACAGAGAAGGCACTCACGCTGTGGATGCTTTTGGACACGGCAGAGAAATCTCTCCAGACTGAGCTCCAGGGCCGCACTGCTCCAAGTTCCAGGGAAGAAAGACAATGGAGTCCCTTGCTCTCTGTGACATGGGGTTTCCTAAGGACCCAGGCCAGCAAAGCTCCAGAGGGGCAGACTGTAAAACAGAGCTAGTATCCGGAAACATGCAAGCTCCGTAGCCATCTCCAGGGTGCTGGGGGTGGGGGAGATGGGGGCTTGAAACTTTCACTTGTCATTAAAAACAGCTGAGCTTCCAATCGCTCTGAACTGTAAGGAGCCTCTGGAGCAGAAGAGGGGACGAGCACGGATTGAAACTAAACCCTCTGTTTCCATTCTTTATTCCTATTACACTCGTTTTATTTCTCTGCCCATAAGCCCTGTCGCAGGATGCCGGGCTCCCCGGCTCATCAGTTCTCACCTGAAGCTGCTCTGACATCATTTTCTACCTGACACAGAAGGATGCTGCCTGCAGAAGGCACTCCACTCAATGAACAGCCTCTGTTTTTAGCAGAACGAATGCGTTCTTTTGCTCAGGGGCACGGGCTGCAGCTGAGGCCATTCCGTCCTTTGGGGAACATGTGAGGAGGCTTCTTGGCACAGCAGACAGACCGCGTGGGAAAGCAGCCAGACACCACGATTATTTCTTTTCTTGCTCCGATGGGGCAAACGTGAGGTCTAACCATGATGTCATAAGAGTGATTGTTCAGAGCCCTGGATGAGGCCATCTGATTCCCAGCCTCACCTGAGTCACGGTCCTTTCAAATCCAACATTGCTTCTTAAAATAAATACTGAAAATGACTTTGTATGAAGGGCAAGACAGATCTTGGCCATTTAACAATGACCTGGGGATTTAATGAATGAGTAAAATATTCCCTGGCCAAATTGTGAAATTATTTTCCAATTTTGCCCCAGAAAGAAGTTTTCCATCTATGTAACACAGCCCTTGGAGTTTTGTCCTAAACATACCATGGCTTTGGGATGTAGAAAACTAAAGCCAAAGGCCTCTCTGCTCCCACCCAGACGGCGACCCCTGGGCAGGACCCTTCCTCTGCCCTCGCTTGTCAACTGATGTGAGCAGGGCAGGCAGGTGCTCTGCCGCCGGGCGGTTCCCTTCCCTGGACTGAGAGCCTGATGGCTGCTAAACCTCGGCTCAAGCTGTTCCATCACAAGCTCCCTTATTTCTCCCACTTTTATCAGGAGGGCGTGCTCAGATCCCGTGTCCCTGCTGGAGGACTTGCACCTGAGTGCGTCTTCCCCAGGATCGCACGCCGGGATTGGACTCAAGGCCTTGGACTCCAAGTTGGGCCCTTCCTAACGAGGTGCCGCATCTCCTTACAGATGCACAGCCCTTGGGGAAAGCGAGGGCTTCGTGCCACCCTCCATCACTGAGAACCTTCCAGAGAGGCCTGCAGGGAGTGGGCAGCTGTGCGCAGCTGGGAGGACCCCCGTGAGTCAGCCCTGCCTGGAGGGAGCCCCGTCTGGCGGGGCTCAGATGAAGTCCAGCACCTCCATCGTGACCTTAAAGGGAACATCAAATGTTACTAGAATTATGTGCTCTGCAAACCCCAAGGACAGAGGCATTCATATCTGACAGTCACGAGGAGGTTATCGCAGGTGCTAAGACACTCTTTCAGCTGCAACCAGAGGCAGGAAAATTGGGATGAGACAAAGAGAGAGGGAGGGGAGTGCGGCAGACAGAGAGGGGGCCGCCCAGAGGTGAGGAGGGGCACCCGGGTCTGGGCGGAGGGTCTTGCTCATGAGCCCCCTGGGGCTGACACCAACACGCAGAGATGCGGCCGGGAGTTTACTGGGGGCCCAGGTGCCCCTGCGGGAGGCGCAGGAGGAGGTCTGGGGGCCTCCTTCCATGAACCAGTGCTCACTGAGCCCTTGCACCCACCACGCAGGCAGAGCTTGGGGACCCCTGGGCTGGGGAGAGCAGCTGTGGGAAGCTGTGCCTGGGGATCCCACGGAGCTGGGGGGGCACTCCTGTTGTGAGCCCCAGGGGAGAAGGAAGCGGGGAAAGACAAGAAGGACCACCTTCTGGAAAACAGGAGTCGCCTGGCAGAGGCACAGGGAAAGACCACACGTCTGGGACCACGGGCAGCTGAGTCCCCGCGGGGAGGTCAGGGCTGCCGCCCTGGTCAGCGAGAGGCCCCATGCTGCACGCGGCAGGCGGGGCATTTGGCTCACAGGGACAGAGCCCCTGAGTCACGGGCCCTGAGTCACGGGCGGCAAGATGAAGTGGGTGGGGTGACCAGGGCTCCCCTGGGCCCCTGGGGACGGCGTCACCGCCCCATGGGAGCCCACGAGGGCTCAGGGCTGGCTGAGGGCATGGCGGGGTGGGCGCTTGCTGAGAGGGGTGTCCGTCTGCGTGGAGCTCAGCTACGTCAGGGCTAGGGGAGACGCCCCACGGGGAGAGCCCCAGGGATTTGAAGAAGGTTCTAGAAGCATCGCCACTGGCTGAGAAACTGCCCCCAGATGGCAAACCGAGTCAGGAGAAGGGAGCAGGCCAGGAGGCAGCAAACCATCTCCCTGGTGCCGCAGACGGGGCAGGACGAGAGAAGGAGCGGCCCGGGGCGCGGACGTTCCGCCCGGCCTCTGAAACAGAGGAGCAGCGTCCTGAAGGAGACAGAGGAAGCCCGTGACGCTCCTGGATAACCAAGGGAGGAAAACCCCGGAGCAGACGCCACGCTTCACCGTTTCTGGAAAAATGACGCAAACGGAGCTGGAGGGCTGCAGAAATTCAGTGAGGTCGAACCCGAAATAGGTAAAAAGAAGCCATTTTCTCTCCTCTGAAGACAGTTCCAGAGGAACTGCCAGGGCGGAAGAAACCAACAGAGAACAGGAGGGGACAGGAGTGGGGCAGGGGGCTGGGCAGCCGTCAGCGAGAGGCCCCTGGACTCCACCATCTCCCCCTCCCAGCCGCCCCAGGCGGAAGCCCCCGTGTGGAAGGACTCCCGGTGTGGGAAGTGTCAGGAGGGAAAGGAAAGCAGACGGCCCCCGACCTGCAGGACAACCGCCAGGGAGGGAACCCAGAGGCAGACGGGGCTGACCGTGAGCTTGGCCCCGGCTCTGTTCAGGAGGATGGGCCTCTGAGTTTTCGGCCCAGGAGACCCCAAGGGCCGGCTCTTGGCCGGCAGAGCTGAGAGGTGCTCTGGATGACCCGAAGCCTCACCTGCTTCTCAAATGTGGGCTGTGGACCAGAAGCCTGCCCTCCCCAGGGAGCATGTTGATCAAGACCTTCCCTCCCCCCGAGAGGTCCACTCCAGCCTGGGATTCCTTGCTGACGCGGAGAGAGGTGGTGGCTGGAGGGAAGGATCCACTCCCCGACCTTGCAGGAGGGGGGGGTCCACCAGCCATGAAGGGACAGCCACTCTGCTTTACAGGCTGTGTGAGCCTGGAGGACCTCGAGACAGCCAGTCCCCGAGGTTGGGGTGATCATGACCCCCTCCTGGACTGATTACTTGTGGGTTAAGTGAGACCTCTGCAAACACAGCAGCCTGGTGGCTGGCCACCATGAGTCTGAATCCCCGTCAACAAGTCCAAGCAGGCCCCGTCTCCCACCCGCACCCTCGCCCCCCGCCGCTCCAGGCACTGTCCCCAATAGGAACAAGTGGCTGCGGGGCCTCTGAGTGTCCAGGGGTCAGCCCCCACACCCCCGCGACTTCTCCCTGAGTTCTGGAAGGAGTGGTCTCCTCTGTTCCTCCTGGTGCCCTGATGCCTCAGAAATGGTTTACTGGCAGAGGATGCTCAGTCCCGTCAGCCCCCTTATCCACGGTTCTGCTTTCCGAGGTTTCAGTGACCTGCAGTAAACCAAGCTCAGTAAACACTGAATGAAAAATCCCAGAAATGAATAACTCATGAGTGTTGAATTGTGAGTTAAATTTTAAGTTCTGAATAGGGTGATGGACTCTGGCACCGTCCTGCTTTGTCCCCCCCAGATCCCCATCCAGCAGCAGCGTGGTCCTGGCAGGAGACACAGGGTCACCCAAAGCAGCAGGCCCTCCTAGGGATGCACCCAGAGGTCTTTGGGAGGTAGCCTGACCCTACCTCAGGAGGCCGCATGACCTGCCATTATCATCGCTCAGAAGATATCACAAGAAGGGGAGGCACAGCATGGTGAGATATGTTGAGAGAAAGACCATACCAACATAACTTTTCTTATAGTATATTTTACAACTGTTCTATCTTATTATTGTTGTCATTAACCTCTCACTGTGCCTAATTAATCAATTAGCATACGCATGTATGGGGAAATGGTGTAAGTAGGATTGGGTACCACCCACGGTGCTTAGCATCCACCGGGGGTCTGGGAGCGTATCTGCCAAAGGTAGAGAGGACCACTGCACACACTGCTAGAGGGATGTATGGAGGACAGAAGAAAGCTGTCAGCTCCTTACGAAACCGGGCACTCAGAGGCGCACCTGTTTCCTTGGCGGGAAGCCTCCTTCTTCCCTCCGCGTTTGTCATTAGAATACGGAATTTTCATGCTTTGCCTGAAAACTTGGCTGTGTCTCTGCCAACAACAGTTCTGATGACAGGACGTGGGCTGTCCTGAGGTCTCCTGCCACGCCTGCAGGGACAGTGGGCAGGGGCCTCCGCCTCCTGCTTATGTTTCTGCATCATTAGAGTTCTCTCACCATGCAGCACACACACTGAACCCACGAGAGGAAATGGTTTCTTTACAAAATGGTACAAAATACAAACCTGCCCCTTACCCACTCCGCACTAATGCGAGATGCTCCTTGTTGGAAAGTTTCTATTTCTCTAAGACAACGGATAACATGGCACTCATTCTCCACGGGCTTTTATGAATTACAGTGAAGGACAGAAAAAAAGAAAAATCCATATGTCTCTGGAATCCCAGAAATCGGGAACAAAGAGGAACTTTAATGAATATGGAGTTTGAAAATTTTAATGTGCTCAAGAGACCACTAAGACATTGTGATATATTAAGCCTGAGAAACTGAAATTATTAACTTGTGTGAACATCATGCTTCCTTATCCTAGATTCTAACAGAGGCCGGCAGTGCGGAGCAGAGAGGTTTCGGCAAATTCGTGGAGGACGTGTGTGGACTGAGACGATTCCTGTTGTTTGGGGACATGTCATTCCGGGTGTGTAAGGGAGATGCTGCAGGCGGGGATCAGGGGGTTCTCAGAAACCAGGCTGGATGCTGTGGCTGCAGCCAGGCCCACCCTGGAGACCAGGAAGCTGGTGGGGGGCTGCACAGATACTCCTGCAGACTCAGGAAGTGGGACCCCCTTTCCGACTTCAGTCCTGCCCCACCATGTCACTGCCCTTCATTCTCACTGAGCCTCCCTCTGGGCCCCGACCGGGGATGGTGTCTCAGGGCACTTGTGAGTCCTGAGTGTGTGTCCCCTCGGCTTCCCGACTGCCAAGTCTGACCCCTGCCCCGCAGGTGACTGCCCTGACCTCGTCCCCAGGGTGAGACACGAGACATTTCCCATGTCCTCTCCAGTGACTCACGTCATTTGGGTGAAAATGCTATGACTTTAAGGTTTAAAGTTACACATCCTTTACCAGGGAGATACGTCTATTTACAAAAACGTGCACACACACACACACACACGCACTCCCGGGCTTGGGGGATGTCCTTCCTTCCTCAGCACCTGCACATCTTGCCTCAGAGCCCACCTCCCACCTCGCAGGAGAGCTGCCTGCACAGCAGCTGGACCCACGCTGACCTGTTGTGCAGGGGCCAGGGGACCTGTGCTCACTTAGATCACCGGGGTGTGAGGGTCCTTTGACTCGGCCTCTCCTAGTAGCCAAGAACCCCAGCTGCAACACTTCAGACCCCTTGGAAATAGAAAGAGAGCCTCGTAGATCATTAGAGGAGCCTGGTGTCAGCTGGGTGCCCACGTTGGAAAAGACAGTAAACATATGTTCACGCAAAACTCACGTTCATACATACAT
>NW_011494741.1:901564-905946 GCF_000754665.1 Bison bison bison | reverse complement strand
ATACACACACGTATACACGTGTACATGTGTATGCTAATTGCTTCAATTGTGTCCAACTCTGTGAGACCCCGTGAACTATAGCCACCCCCCCCACCCAGGCTTCACTGTCCATGGGATTCTGCAGGCAAGACTACTGGAGTGGGTCAAACACATGCATGCACACACGACCGCATGTACAGAACTAGAGTCACCTCTGATGGCAGCAGGCCCAGCTCCCAGCCCAGATCCTGCCTTGTCTGCTGTGACATTATAGCTCCTCTGTCAGAAGCAGTCACTGTCCCACCCTCCACGTCCAGGATGTTGAGGGACATTTTTGGAAGAGCTCGGAAACTCTTAGAGCCAGTTCTGTGCCCTGGCTTTGAAGAGCCTCCCCACCAGGCCCTCATTCTTTGTTCTGAAATACTGACTCCACGGTGGGAGCAGGCTGGGCAGCCTGGCTGGGAGGGTCTGGATGCCCCAGCTCAGCCTCAGTCACAGAGAACGCTCCTGCAGGGTCCATGGAGCCACTGCTGAGACCAACAACCTCCCAGGTATGTGCATGAGCTTGGCTGAAGCTAGCTGAGCCCTGCCCATGGCTGCAGACCCCCTACCTACACTGGCCAGACCCCAGACTCACATTCGGGGGTAAACCACTCCAGAGCCTTGGGATGGCATGGGACTCAGGGGCGAGTTAAAGAACGGCCAGCCGTGTGTCACCTGGAAACCACGACGAAGGACAACCTCGCGGCATTCAGCCCAGGAGCCGGGTGAGTTGGACTCAGGACCCGGCTTTCTGGAAGGACATGACTCAGAAAGGTTTGAAACTTGAGCAGAATGAACAATAGCTGAATTGTGAAGCAGCCAGCGTTGGGAAGGGAGGAAGCAGAAGGTTGCTGAGAAGAGATAAGAGCTGAAATGCACATGTCAAGTAAGCAAGTGGTTCACATGGTCAGCATCTAATTTTTAAAACAGCCCTTTGCATCATTTCAGTCATGTCCGACTCTTTGAGACCCCATGGACTATATATAGCCTGCCATCCTCCTCTGTCCATGGAGTTCTCTGAGCAGAAATACTGGAGTGGATTGCCATGCCCTCCTCCAGGGGATCTTCCTGACCCAGGGATCAAACCTGTATCTCTTACGTCTTCTGCATTGGCAGGTGGGATCTTCACCACTGGTGTCAACACAGCCTTATGGGATGAGTGCTGTTCTTATCCGTTTCTGTGGGAGAGAAAGATGGAGACAGTGTGGTGGGCGTGAGCTGCCCAAGGTCACGGAGCCCACCCCTCTCCAGAGACGGAGACTGAGCTGCCAACCTCTGCCTGCAAAATGGCTCAGGGCGCATAGCAGAGGCTCAAGAAAGGTAGACCAGATGGAAGGTGGGCCTCGCGGGAGACCTGGGTAAGCGGTATGGGAAGGAACACGTGTCCTGGGTTTGAAAAGGCAGACGGAACGCTGTGGGCAGGGCACCAGGCTGCCACCACGGGGGGCTGAGCTTGACCAGGCTTTCAGCTGCCACTGGACAGAGCGAGGGGGCCCAGCGTCACCAAGGAAACGGGGGATCCCCATGGGAGCCCGTCCCTGCCCCCAGCTCCCGGAGACTCTTCTGGAGTCTCCTTGACATTTGGAAATCCCGGGCCCTGAACAGGATGTCCTGGAATTCTCGTAGCCACCAAGTGATTTAGAGAGCTGCTGGGTGACCCTGCCTTGAGGAATTCCTGAAAAAAAAGAGGGCATTTGCAAATGAGGGCATTACCCCCATCACCAAAGAGGAGATCGAGGAACAAAGAGGTTAATTAATTTTCTCTGAGGTCTCGCCGAGAGTCAACTGCTTAACTGGATAAGAAAATGTAACTCGAACGATTTTACGAGTGACGTGCTGACGTCTCCCCTCCTGCTCCGAGAGTGGCCCAGGAGGCGGGTCCTCCGCGTCCACCGGCCAGTCCTGCGGCCGCTCCTTCCACCTTGGCTGGGGGCCGGCCTCTCGACACCACCACCGCAGACAACAAAGCTCCGGGTTTCCTTAGAGAATGAGGCCATGGAGCGCTCCTGTCCTGTCTCAGTAATTAGCCTCACGTCAGCCTTCTCCTGGCACCATCAGATTTTCTATTCACGAGAATATTCTTCTCCGGTGTCATCACAAAGGCAGACAGGGGGCTAGACACACATCAAAATGTGCCCAGACCTTTATGTCTTTGAACTTGTCCTTTGAGAAAACAGACCATTTCTTTGGGTTCATGTGTGCGTGTGTGTCTGACTCTTTGTGACCCCATGGACTGTAGCCCACCAGGCTCTTCTGTCCATGGGATTCTCCAGGCAAGAACCCTAAAGTGAGTTGCCATGCCCTCCTCCAGGGGATCTTTCCAACCTGGGATCAAACCCATGTCTCATGTTCTGCATCGGCAGGCAGGTTCTTTACCACCAGGGCCACCTGGGAAGCCCTTAGGCCCCAGTGAAGCCATATTTACCACTTTAGGAAGGAAAGGGTGTCTTTGAAAATCACTGCTCATCCTAATACCCATCTGCAATGATCTAACTGTGAATGTCAAGTTTGATTATCGGTCTGTGTGTCTGAGCAGCTACCCCACCAGGGAGAGCTGCCCTGCTCCAGGGAGGGCAGAGGAGCCCTGGGAGGTAGGGGGGATCTTCCCTCCCTGGTGAGGGGCGTGGTGACGAAGCTCACACACGACTGTCCCCTAGAATCAGACATCAGGGTGCCCGGGTTCCCCTTCTGGGTCCCTGACCTCCCCATTGTAGCTGCCAACTCGATCTGTCCACTATTAAAAATGCAGCAGATGGTGCATAAAATATGAAGCCACTTCCAAAACTACAGACACTCCAACTCTGGGAGGCAAATAAAGTCTGATTAATCATCTGGAACAGAAGCCTCAACCTCCAGCTCATTGAAAATGTGATTATTTCTGTCCATGTTTGAATATTTTCTGGAATAGCAAGAAAGCGCTCGTTCAGGGCCTGACAGGTCTGGCTGAGCGGGAACGGGAAGCGATTACCCTTGGCTGGCAGCTCTCCCCAGGGCTGCCCATTAAGCCCTGCTGTCCATCCTGCTTCTTCTTCTTGCGAACCACCCTCAATGCCTCTGCAGCGGTCAGAGTCTCCGTTTCTTAAAGGGGCCACGCAGGCCCCCCAGGTCTGCGTTTGCTGCCAGTATGAGTGTCCTCCGACCGCTGCAAACAGTTGCCTTGAGCTTGGTGGCTGGAAACAACAGAAAGCAATCCTCTCCCAGTCCTGGAGGCGGGAAGTCCAGTCATCAAGCTGTCTGTGGGGCCACGCTCCCTCTGGAGGCTCCAGGAGCGGATCCTTTTACACCCTCTAGGTCCAGTGGCTCCTGGCTTGTGGTAGCATCCCTCCAGTCTCTGTTCTACCTTCTCAGAGCCTAATTTCCTCTCTGTCTTGGGACACTTACTGCGTTTTAGATCCTCTCCAATCTGATGGTCTCATCTTCAGACCCTTCACTGTGTCAGCAAAAGATCCTTTTCCAAATAAGGTCACCATCACATTCGGGGGTCAGGATGTGAAAGACCTTTTGAGGGGTCACCATCAGCACCCGATCCCCCAGGATTTTCTCCTTGCTTTGGCTAGGTTGTATGGATTCACTTTTGGGGGGAAACCACTATCATGTTAAAAAGTGGATCTGCTTTGCAGCAGAGCATGGAGACTCTCAGAGAGGAGGGGTTGCCTGGCTCCCCCATAGGTGGTCACTCTGGTCCTCCTGAGGCTGGCCGTAACCACTCTGCTCAGCCAGCTCGAGGCCATATCAGAGGGCCCGCCAGGCGTCTGCAGGGCGAGCTCCTCCCGAGGCCTCTTTCCCGGGCCTGTGCACAGCCGTGCTCTCTCCCTGTGTCCTCACAGTCATCTCTCAGTGCACACTGGTGTTCTCAGTCATCTCTCGGTGCGCGCTGGTGTTCTAATCTCTTCTTAGAAGGATCACTAGATTAGGTCATGCGCCCGCTGCACAACCTCACTTTACCTTCGTCACCTCTTCCACGGCCCTGTCTCCAGCACCTTCGGGGTTAGGGCTGAAACATGCAAATTTTGTAGGGGGAGCAAGTCAATGCTGAACAGCCTCTAAAACAGTCCTGCAACTTTGCAAGCCCCGCCCTTGACTCTGGTCATGTCAAGGCGGTGCTCTGCGCCTGCAGTTCGGCCCAGGGATGAAGGGACAGGGGGAAGAGCTTGGCCTTGCTGGTGGGGTTGACGGAGCGCCCCAGGGCTTGATTCTCGGATGTGAAGCCCATGCCCTTTCCACAGCAGGGGTGAGGAAGATCCAGGGAGCGTCGAGGGGGAGGGGGCCTTCCTGTGGTCCAGGTGTGGTCGTTAGACTCCTAGAGAAGCAGCGACACACGTGGTGGTGTCGCCAACAGGTGGGACAGGCCAGGCTCTGAC
>NW_011494741.1:900202-901464 GCF_000754665.1 Bison bison bison | reverse complement strand
GACTTATTTCAACTTCAGATAAAAGCATCATTAATCTTTTAGTAGAAATAAGTCTGTGTTAGTCTATAGGAGCAACAAGTACCACGGGCGGAGTGGCTCAAATAATAGACATTTATCGTCTCGCAGGCCGGAGGCCAGACATCCCAGGTCAAGGTGCTGGGAGGCGGGTTTAATTCCAAGGTGTCTTCCCTTTGCTGGCGGCCAGCTGCCAGCTTCCTGTGCCCCCCCCCCAACAAAGTCACCTTTGCACGGATGCAGGCACAGGGCAAGCGGCCTTTGCATTTCTTACAAGGACGTGGATCCTGCCAGACCAGGACCTGCCCTCTGGCCTCACTTAACCTTCATCACTTCTTTAATTTTTCAGAAAGTGTTTTTGGCCGTGCTGGGTCTCTGTTGAGGTGCGTGGGCTCAGTGGCTGTTGAGTGCAGTCTTAGCTGTTTTGTATCACACGGGATCTTAGTTCTCTGACCGGGGATCAAACCTGTGTCCACCACATTGGAAGACAATCTTAACCACCAGACCACCAGGGAGGTCCCACTTCTTTAATTTTATATGACATCATTCAGTCCACAGTGAGATTCCCAAATGCTCCATGGGACAAAATCGCACTGCAAATGTGCACTGTTTAGCTGGAATTCAACGGTAACTGGCTGTCTGTACGTTGTCTGGCAACCCTGGCTTAAATCCCACTTCCTCGGGTGGGTGCTCCAGGCCAGAGACTCAGACCTCTGACTCAGACCCGCTCACTCACCTGCCCCAGCACACAAGACACAGCCTCCGAGCGCCCGGCGCTCACGTGGGTCTGGCCAGCCCCAGTGCCTGCACGGGAACAGGCGAGCTCAAGGTGGCCCCTGGGACAAGCCCAGCTCAGCTGTGAACTTCGTGTTTCCTCCACCTGCTCTGAAACAACAAACGTTTGCAGGTCTGATGAGAGCTGTGGGTATCAGGCACAAATCTGTGAAACAAACAGCTGGTCTCCCATTGCAGGAGACAGAGAGGCCCCTTAACCTGCCCAGACTCTGACCCTAGGATGAAGCCAAGGGCTCAGAGCAGCTGACAGATGGGCAGCAGAGTGGACCGTGTTAACTGCTGCTTCTAAATTCCAAAAATATGTTTAGTCTTAATCATGTTGTAATCTTGATCGCAATGGCACCCCCCTCCAGTACTCTTGCCTGGAAAATCCCATGGACGGAGGAGCCTGGTGGGCTGCAGTCCATGGGGTCGCTAGGAGTCGGAGTCGACTGAACGACTTCACTTTCACT
>NW_011494741.1:899696-900102 GCF_000754665.1 Bison bison bison | reverse complement strand
TGTCAAGGCGGTGCTCTGCGCCTGCAGTTCGGCCCAGGGATGAAGGGACAGGGGGAAGAGCTTGGCCTTGCTGGTGGGGTTGACGGAGCGCCCCAGGGCTTGATTCTCGGATGTGAAGCCCATGCCCTTTCCACAGCAGGGGTGAGGAAGATCCAGGGAGCGTCGAGGGGGAGGGGGCCTTCCTGTGGTCCAGGTGTGGTCGTTAGACTCCTAGAGAAGCAGCGACACACGTGGTGGTGTTGCCAACAGATGGGACAGGCCAGGCTCTGACAAGCGTGCTTCCGGAGAGCAATAAAGCTCCCAGATGCCCGCTCTGCCACAGCCCCAGCCTCATCTCAATCTAGAGAGCAACCCGAACGAGGACACTCACGTTCAGAAAAACAAAACGAGCTAGGATGCCTGCTTC
>NW_011494741.1:892518-899596 GCF_000754665.1 Bison bison bison | reverse complement strand
GTTTAGTCTTAATCATGTTGTAATCTTGATCGCAATGGCACCCCCCTCCAGTACTCTTGCCTGGAAAATCCCATGGACGGAGGAGCCTGGTGGGCTGCAGTCCATGGGGTCGCTAGGAGTCGGAGTCGACTGAACGACTTCACTTTCACTTTTCACTTTCATGCCTTGGAGAAGGAAATGGCAACCCACTCCAGTGTTCTTGCCTGGAGAATCCCAGGGACGGGGGAGCCTGGTGGGCTGCCGTCTATGGGGTCGCACAGAGTCGGACATGACTGAAGCGACTCAGCAGCAGCAGCAGCAATCTTGATCCATTCTTCAGATCTGAAACAATAATTTAAAAAGAACGCATTTCTGTGAGCTGTTCATGTGTGAAATAAAACGAGCTTGTGCCCACGAACAATATCATGGGTGTTGTCTGCATATCGCTTCTCTGGGAACTTCAGGTGGTCCTACAGAACTCAGAGCCAGGAACCACACGATCCGGGTCTCAAGCTCCGGGCCTTTCTCTCTCACCGTGTGCCGCTGATTATTCCAGATCCGCCGCTCAGATGGGAGCCTTCGTCACGGCGTGGGCGGCAGGGCACAGACTGTGCTCCAAGGAACAATTCCACACTGCAGAGAACACTCACTCACAATCAACCCACATGCACGAATCCAAATGCGCCGGGGCCAGCCCTGTAGCTGGGATTTTAAAAACCAACGTCCATGTAGAATGTGGGGGCACTTGTGAATGGTTGAATAACAAACATCAACTAATTTTTTAAAAAAATTAAGTAAATTAATTTGGAGGCTAATTACTGTGTTTGTATACTTGTGTGTATATACAGAAGTGTGAGAGTGTATGCGTGTTTGTATGTCTGTATATGGTGTGTATCCATATGTGTGCGTCTGTGTTGTGTGTGAGAGTACGTGTGCTGCGTGTGTGTGTGTGTGGTGTGTGCATGTGTGTGTGAGAGTGCACGTGTGTGTGAGAGTACGGGTGTGTGTGTATGTCAGAGTATTTGTGTGTTGTGTATGTGGCTGTGTGTGTGTGTGAGCATGAGCACGGGTGTGCTTGTGTGTTGTGTGAGTAAGTGTGTGTTGTGCTGTGTGCGTCAGTATACATATATGTATGTGTGAGTCCGTTTGCATATGTGGGTGTGCGTGTGTGTAGTACGTGTGTATGATGTGTGTGCAGTTAAACTCCACATAAACAGATGAAACATTTAGCATCTAGAGCAAGAGGGCCTCCTCTGGGGGAGGGTGAAGGATATTTTCTCCTGTCCAAAATTAGAGGTGAAAAGTGACCATAAAAAGCCTCCTGACTCTTCCTCCATTTTATTCTTGTTTTTAAATTTTCTGCGGACACGCTCCCACTTACTGCCTGCCCTGGACCCAACTGCCCCACCTTGGGCGATGCCCCTTTATTGCCAGCCGTGGGCAAGTCTGGATCTGAAGAGTCAGACTGGGAGGGTCAAAGATGTTAAGGGCAGTGGCACGTGGCTTTCTGCCATGGAGAGCACGACCCTGGGATCTACCCGGACAGTACACGCAGGGCCCCGTCAGCCTGCTGGGCGTCCCTCCTCCTCACTGGCCAGTCCGCTTAGCTGGCTCACTAGTGCGGCCCGCCCGCTGGGGGAGGCTCAGCGCCCTGTCTGGATGAAGACCCCGAGGCTCAGGGCATGCGTTTCTAATGCTGAGTGGCTGTCTGCTCTGCCCTCAGCTCTGGTCTGCTCAGCCCCCCATGGGCCCCGCTCTGAGGGCTCACTCGGACACTTACTGATTTCTCTGCAAAGTTTACACCTTCTCTGATCTCAGGGGAGGGGAAGGAGGTAGGGGGCTGCCTCTCCGTGGCCACTCCTGCCGGTGCGTCTGTCTCCCAATCACCCTGACCCTGGCGTGGGGACAGCCGTGCCTGTGCCACTGGGGTGGCGGTCAGCAGAGGGCCAGGCCTGCACACGGCACCCCGAGGGCCATCCGTCCAGCCCAGTCAGGTCAGGCTGGTGGCCCAGACTCATCAGAGGGGCCCAGCCACCTCTCGGATCAGGTGGGTGGTGATCTGCTGTCCTGTTCCAAAGCAGCTTGGCCAGAGAGCGGTGGCTGGGGCAGGTACCAGCCCTTTGCCGCCGGACCAGGAAGAGGGCCCAGGCCGGCTCCCAGAGCCTTCAGCACCCGGCTCCGAGTCTGTCCTGGATTGCGCGGCTCCAGGCTCCGCCACCGCCGCTGACACAGGCCTCCTGGCTCTCGGGATTCGCTGGCCGGGATCCACTTTGAACTTCACCTGGAGACTGGATCAGATAGACCTGCGCTGGTCTGAGGACACTGGCGGGACTCCTAGGGAGAGACTGGCCTGATCCGTACACAGCTCAGCGTGCATCCCGGAATCTTGGCGGACAGCAGACCAACCAGTCTAGGGCAGCCTTCACTCTGCATGAAGGGGAGCGGGTGTGAGCTGGGCGTGTGCTGGGTGTGTGCTGGGAGTGCTCTGCAGAGAAAGAGGCCCCCACCCTTGGTGCCCCGTGACATCTTCCTTCCCTGAGATAAATGACTGGGAGGGCGTGCTGAGGACCAGGATTCCGGATTCCCCTCCATCCGGGAAGATACAGGAGAAGCCTTCAGCTGTGGACAGCAGTCTGCCGAGGACCACGCTGTGCAGTCTTTCCGAGGAGGGACCGCAGCCCGGACCCCGCACCTGGAGAAGGGGTGAGGCCCACACGCACCCTTGCCCTCTGCTGGAGCGCTCTGCTCTTCTATCCAGAGTCTATCCACTGCTTAGGGCACTTTTTCTTTTTCATTATTTGCAAAGCAGAGGGGAGTTTGAAATGTCTGTCTACCAGAGGAGCATGCTGCAGCTCCCAGGTACAAATTAGGGCTATTAAGTCATGGAAAGGGCATCCCCGATGGCTCATTGGGTAAAGATCCAACTGCCAATTCAAGAGATTCAGGAGTCACGGATTCCATCCCTGGGTAGGGAAGATCCCCTAGAGGAGGAAGTGACAACCCACTCTAGTATTCTTGCCTGAAAAATTCCACGGACAGAGGAGCCTGGCGGGCTACCATCCACGGGGTCCCAGAGAGTTGGACACGACTGGGTGACTAGGCATGTAAGACATGAAAACTACTATGTATAGAACAGAGAAGCAACAAAGGTAAGTTTTGTAGCACAGGGAGTTACAGACGTAATCGCATAACAGTCTTAATGGGGTATAATCTGTAAAAATACTATGCTATGTATCTGAAACTAATACAATATTGTGAACCAGCCATGCTTCAATAAATTAAAAAACAAGATGAAACACACACAAAAAAGACCTGGATGGGAGGAACTCTTGGCCCAGTGAGCCCCCGCCTCCCAGGGCACCCTAATGATGCCCCTCCATCAATACAAACCCACAGGAGCACCAGGTTTCTCTGCTGTCTATAACAGAACAACAGGGAGCAGTGCAAGATGCCCACCTGACGGCAGGTGAGTCATCTACGCTGTGTCCACACAGGGGACCAGTCGACGGGAGCAGGACAGAGCAAGGAACTCCCTGGGCCAGCGTGGTGTCACGGCCGGGATGGTTGTGGCTTGTGGGAAACAGGAGGATGCAGAGAACAGACATAACCTGCTGAGCGTACATGGTACAGATAATGTATCTACTGTGGATCCTCCCTTCTGGGTAAGGAATGAGAACACCTGTGTGTTTGCTTAAGTAATAAAATAGAAGCGGATGAACATGGCACCTGACAGGCTGGGAGGGACGGAGGCGAGGGCTGGGGTGGGAGAAAGATGCCCCAGGGGATGGACTTGCATTCGGATTTGACTTTGACATTTAACATCAGGTACACGGCGTTTTACAGCCCTCCAAAGTAAATTCATTTAGAAGTAACTCATAAAGCACACTCTAAACTGGCTTTTCTGTGTGCAGGAAGAACAGCTAAGCAGGCTTGAAGTTGAGTCGCTGGTTCATCGTGGCCAGGAGAGCCGGGGTGGTCACTCCAGGCCTCCATCTTGCACCTGGAGGGGTGGACCACAGTGGGCCCTGCCCTGGGGGTTGATGGAGCTGGAATCTCTGGGTGGGAAAATGAACACACAGATTTGGAATGTGGGAAGACTAGGGAGGCCCTGAGAATTTGAACATCCACTGGAGGTGTGCATATGAACTCGGGTTTTTAAAAACAATCAGTGATGCTGAAGCTGGAACTCCAATATTTTGGCCACCTGATGCGAAGAGCTGACTCATTGGAAAAGACCCTGATGCTGGGAAAGATTGAAGGCAAGAAGAGAAGGGGACGACAGAGGATGAGATGGTTGGATGGCATCACTGACTCAGTGGACATGAGTTTGAGTAAACTCCGGGAGCTGGTGATGGACAGGGAGGCCTGGCGTGCTGCAGGCCGTGGGGTCGCAAAGAGTGGGACACGACTGAGCGACTGCACTGAACTGAGCTGAGGGCCTTCCTCAGGGCCCATTTGTTGAGGCTGCCCTTCCGGTGCAGGGAGCACAGGTTCCATCCTTGCTTGGGGAACTAAGATCCCACATGCCGTGCAGCATGGGCAAAGGAAAAAAGTCTAAAAAATTGTTTGGTTCTGTCTTTTGAAAGGGGCTAGAAGCAAGAAGAACACCCGGGTCTTGGTTTCTAAATTCCTCATAAGCAAGAGGCAGAGTGCGTAGAGATGTAGCCGACCCCAGACACAGGATGAGAAGTTCAAGGTGAGCCTCGAAACCAGCAGTGCCGGAAATCCAGGAGGGATTCAAGGACTGATGGAGACACGTGTGAAGGACATCGGGTCCTGGAGACAGGGGTTCACTTGGACCTAATTTGGGACTAGTTGACCTTCAAAAGCAAGTGACCTTGTGTCTAATGTTGAGAGGACATCGTTGGACAACTGCAGACTATGTAAGGCTGGACTGGCCCAAACTTTTTGGAAATGTCAATGTCATGAAAACATAAAAGGCAGGCGGACGCACCTGACTGAAGTCTCTGGTGTGGCTGAATTGTGTACCACTCTCCCCCAGCAACAGGGGAGCCTGATGGCCTGCTGTCTATGGGGTTGCACAGAGTCGGACACAACTGAAGCGACTTAGCAGCAGCAGCAGCAGCTCCCCCAGCAAAGACCTGCCAAAGTCCTAACACCCGGCTCCTGCAAACGTGACCTGACCTAAAAATAGGATCTTTAACAGAGACTAAGCTAACCAAGCTAAAATCAGGCTACGAGCGAGGACCCGGATCCAGTCACTGGGTCCTTATGAGCGGAAATGCCACAGAGACAGACACACAAGGAGAATGCCGCATGACATGCCACCTGTGACAAGGAGGCAGAGATTGGAGTCACGCGTCTCCAAGCCAAGGGCACCAAGGAGGCAGGCACCACCGTGGCTGGAGAGAGGTCTGGGGTGGATCCTCTTGGACTCCAGAAGGAACCCACCCTCACCACCCACCGCCCCCACACACACCTGATTTCAGTTGTCTGGATTCTGGGAGTCCGTTTCCATTGCCCTGAGCTGCCAAGTTTACGGTCATTTTAGGATCTGCAGGAAGCCATGCTGACCAGGGAGAAGAGGCCGCCACGTGCAAGAGGCTCAGCGGAACCCTGGATTTTTATAAGAGCAAAAGGCCTGAGGAGCAGACAGCCCTGGTGCCATCCTGAGGGAGAAGCGGGAGCCCTTGAGCCAGGGCTGTACGTCGGAGCATTGCGCCCACTTTCAGATCCTGGAGGGAGGGGGGTGACAGCGTGTGGCTCTGGCAGGGACCCCCTGTGCTTGGCGATGCCTGCCCTGTGAAGGGACGTGGTGTCTGCAGCCTGATTTCAAAGGTCTCAGCAAACAAAGGAGAAGCAGAAATGCAGAGAATGCGACCAGGTGTCAACCCAGAGGACCAGGGGAGGCGGTTAGGGGGCGTTCATGGGACTGTCAGCTTCGCTTTCGCCATCAAAGATCTGTAAAATCATTTGAGGAGAAAGTTTAGAGGGAGGCAGAGGTCTCCTGTGGGGCTGTGGCATCTGGCGGCCTCTGGGGATGGGGCATGGGAAGCGCCTGACCTCCTTGGACAGGTCGTGATGGCTCAGGGTTCACAGACGGCCCCAACCCAGGGCAACCACTTCTGACTTGTCCCAGCTGGATGGTGAAGAAGGGACACAGAGCCTGTGCTCTGCCCCACACATATGGTGGGCGGGACATGCCACACACACACACACACACAACTACACACACACAACCACACACACACAACCACACACACAACCACACACACACACACACACAACCACACACACACACCACACACACAACCACACACACAACACACACACACACCACACACACACAACCACACACACACAACCACACACACACTCAACTACACACACACAACCACACACACAACCACAACCACACACACACGCAACTACACACACACAACCACACACACAACCACACACACACAGAGCTAAGTGCTCACACAGTTACAGCTGCTCTGTGCTCTGACTGTTACACCTGCTGTGGGCAGGAACCCCCGTGAGCACAGACCCCCCCCCAAGCCCATGAAGGCAGGCGGCAAAGCCCACCCCTCGGGGGAGCCAGCTGAGCGAGCCCCTTCCCCCTCAGCCCTCGTCTCTCTTTATCCTCAGGCCCCTTAGAGCACTGTCGTCGACGCTGAGCCTGGGCGCAGACACCAGGTATGGTCTGAGGCTCCAGACACCCCCCCTCCACCCTGTGAGGTCATCAGGAAGGAGACCTTACAGGTTTGATCAATTCCAGGCAGGAAAAATCCGGGTGTTTCCTGGAGCCCCATCTTGGAACGGAGATGGCATCAGCAAGGAGAGGCCTGCTCCCCTGTTGGAGACATTCTGGAGGCGGCAGGGACTGGGGAAGGATGTGGAGGGCTTGACGAGGTCAGCCTGAGCCCCCAGCCCCACGTGTGTCCGCACGGTGTCCACTCGAGCACGTGCAGGTGAGCGGAAAGCAGCGACTGCCGGGCGGACGCTGAGATGGAGCGGAGAGGCGCTGGAGTCACGCCCTGCTCCCCCGCCTGCCGCCGGCGTCCCCAGGCTGACCTGCGTGCTCGTCACCGCGGGCCCTCGGCCCTCTGCTCCCCAGGCGCGTCCAGCTGAAGGG
>NW_011494741.1:887260-892174 GCF_000754665.1 Bison bison bison | reverse complement strand
GCCTCTGTCTGCAGGGGAGGCCTCCCAGGGCACAGGGGTGGGTAGCCCCCCTCTGCTGCTGGACCGGGGTGCTCACCCTTCCCTCCCTCTGCAGTCCCCCTGACCCTTCTACACCCTGTGAGCAAACAGCATATCTACTATCCTAAAGAAGGTGGTAGCCGCTCAGTCGTGTCCAAGTCTTTGTGGCCCCATGGACTGTAGCCCGCCAGGCTCCTCTGTCCAAGGGATTCTCCAGGTAGGAATACTGGAGTGGGTTCTATTCCCTTCTCCAGTAGATCTTCCTGACCCAGGAATCGAACCTGGGTCTCCTGCATTGTAGGCAGATTCTTTACCACTGAGCCACCAGGGAAGCCCAAAGTGCTCACCAGGTCTGACCCTGCTTAGCTTCTGCTATCTTAACCGTTATTCATTTCTGGCCAGCTCTCTGATGGACATCAAGCCTTGATGACCACTCTTTCTTGAGATGCTCGCTGAGTGGGGGCATTGGAATCTGTGTGACTAGCAGCTTTGAACATAGGCGTCAGCTGCAGAGGCAGAGCCATCGTGACCGTCTCCGAGGCGGGAGGTCCCCCTGTGTCCCTGAAGCCATGAAGTTCAGAGGAGACACGTTCAGGCCTCCTGACACTCAGAGGCCAGCACTTCTGTTCCTCGGGCAGTGCCAGGGCTGCGCTGGGGCCTGTGCAGGCTCTGGGGGCCTGTGTTGTCCTCAGAGGACCTGTAGGAAGCAGCTCTCCCTGGCGTCTACAGACCAGCAAAGAGGGTCAGTGTCCCATTTACCAAGAGCTGTTCAGACGCAAGGGGCAGGTTGCTCCACTGACAACATTCACAGCATTCCCACCCTGGGTCCTCTGCCCAGGGAGTGCCTTGCCATCTTGCCACTTCCCTCCCCCAAGGACAGAGGAAGTCTGGGCCAGAGAAGACCCCGTCTCTGTGCCATGCTGACCAAGAGACTCATGGTTGCCGGTAACATCCTCTCCTCCTTATTAAGGTCACCGAAGCCGTCTTCTTTTCCAAGGTTCACAGATGATGAAAACCACATTTAACTCTCCCATAGCTGTGAATCCATTCTGCCTGGCCCAAGATGGCCAGTGGAAATTAATGTGCCCCTAGGCGTCTGATAATTTATCAGTAAAAGCCCTGGTCTCTCTACCTTTGAACTCCACAAAGAAAATTAGCCCTTGTCAGGAGGGCAGTGCCCTCACAGTTTCAGATTCTCAAGGTAATCAACAGCTATTGATCCCACTCCTGCACACCTGTAATTAGCCCCTGACTCAAGTCCAGGCTGCCCCCGCAGTGCGTCACGAGGCAGCTGGACCTCTGTGCTTCTTTTTAATTTCCAGCAATGACCCAGTGGTTATGAGGATGGCTGTTTTACATATTTACACTGATTGCTTTTTCATTGACTCCACTTTCCATTATGAAACACACACGGACAGTTGTCCCAGACCAGCTTAATTGAGTTCAAGTTGTGTCACCGGACATGGAGGGATGTTAAAAGCACGCTCTGCCTGAGCTAAGTTATTACTTGGCCCTAAACCAAATGGGTCTTGATTGCTCAATAAGAAGGCATGAAACAAACACATGTGGGGAAACAGTAAGCAAAGCATCTACGTCGGGGTGACTCTCTTTGCGCTGAAATGGATGGTGAAGATGAGCCTGGAGTTAGATATTACACATCTTTCCTACACAGCTTAGGAAGCATTTAAAGGCATGCCTTAAAATACAAATGCTTCACAACTGTTAGACGGGTATCTATCACGGGCTGAGCATTCTGTAACATGTGATGTGAAGTACCCTGGTCTCACAACTGCCCTCTGAGACACGTGTTGGCATCTGTGCGTGGAAGACAGGGACACGGGCACAGAATCGAGCAGGACGGGCCCAGGTCAGCACTGATGCAGGAGCTGGTGCTGGAGACCCAGGTCTACGCCAAAACCCGTGTCCTCTTCATGGCCTTATCCAGACGCCCTGCCCCAGGTCTTGGCAGATCTGGCTATTTACCGAGATACCCAAGTCTCACATTTCAATTTTACTAACACGCAACTTGCTGAAAACTTCTGCCCCAAGTCAAGAATAGAGCAAGCTGAGGTCTAACTGAAGGAAAGTTCTGATTCTGCAGGGCACAGCTGACCTTGAGGCAGAGCTCAGGTTCACTGCATTTGACTCAAAAAGGGTCAGAGCCAGACAGAAATGCCAAACAGGCCATGGGAAAGGCCACAAGAGGAGTTCTTCCTACAGCTCGACATTTGGGAGCCCCCCATCCATAGCTGGAGACCAGGCACCTGCACTTTGAAGACCCCTCAACATCGAGAGAGGTCCAGGGTCTCTGAAGCAGCCTTCTAACTGGCCGTGGCCTCAAGCTGCACCTCCATCCCTAGGTCTGCCCTCTCCTGGCCATCTCCAGACTAGGACATCTCTTAGACCCAGACTAGTGATCCCTCAGGGGCTTCTGTATGGTTTCAGAGTCCACCCCCAGCTGGGTGCTGCCTGCAGCCCGGCTCAGCCCTCAGCCTCTGGGTGATCACACACAGGCTGGTGGAGGAGAAGGGGTGAGTGGGCAGTCAGGGAGGTGATGTGTGAAGGGGCGTGGCCTGGGCGTCAGCTCTGCAGCCAATCAGATTCAGGACGTTGCCTTGAGACGCTTCCTCAAGAAAGATGCCTGAGCTGTTTCTAGGGCACCCCCTGCAGGGAGGGGCTGAGACATGGACAGGACCTCAGGCAGGTGGGCAGCACATGCAGTGTCCAGGGCCCAGACAGCCTGAGATGCCTGGGGACAGTTTTTCCAGCCAATAATGGGAGGCTCGTTAGAAGACTCATTATTCATTCAGGTATTAAAATGGTCCCATCCTAGGAGGGTGAAGTTCTCCATCCTAAGAGCAGAGATGTTTAGAGCCAGGGATTGGCTGGACCCAGGTAAGTGATGAGACCCCAGAAACCCCTCCCTTAAGCTTACTTCCTCTGACCCCAGAGCACCAGCCTGCTCTTCCCCATCTTCCCCACCCACCCACGGCCGCCACTCCAGCTGCCGAGCCTGTGTTTTCCCACATAAGAACTTTGACTAAGTGTGGGCCGACACAGCCAAGGCAGCAGGTGACGTGGCCCTCGCCCTGGGCTTGGCCACGGCTGCTGCAAGGCTGTGTTGAGGGACCCTTGTGGGGTCAGTACTGGAGACCTGCCTCTTGCACAGTCCACCCTCCTGGGAGGGAGGCTGGCATTCCTCTGAAGGGGCGGATGGGCATGCCTGTGGCATCCCTGAGGCTGCGGACAGAGAAGCCTGCCCCACCACTTCATTCCTAAGCCCCTAAATCATCTCCAAAGGCACATAATTAAACCCCAAATCAGATAATCTAGGGGCTCTGGTTTGTTTTGTTTTGTTGACTCACACGTCACACGTCTGGAGCAGTGAGCAGGGGAGTCCTCCCACTCAGACGTGCCCAGGATGACTCAGAGTCCTTCCCCGACCAGCGGGCTGCAGCAGCGGGATGCCATCCAGACGCCCAGGCCCTGGTACCACTCCTGCCTCTTCTGTGAAAGGGGCGTAGAAACAGCCCCTGCTGATCGGGGCTGCTGAGTGTGAACGCGCAAACTCCCGGTCACCCTCGCCAGTCCCCGGAGCAGTGTGTTCTCAGTCTGTGTGCCTGAGTTTTTGGCCACCAGGGGTGGAGCCCTGCTGAGACCCGGGAGCCCTGTGACCTGCCTGGGCTCAGTCCTCTCATCGGCAAAGTGTGGGTCCTTCCTTCCCAGGCGCCCCCATTCTGCACCTGTAGGGACAGGAGACCTTGAGAACACCATGCCAGGCCCACTCACACAGGGCACCGGTGAAGGAACCGGGCCAGGTGCCAGCCCATGGACCCTTCTGTGGGCTCAGCAGACAGGATGTGGGTGGACAGCTTTGGGCCCCGTGACCCGCACAGCCTTGCTCACGGCGGGAGGGCTGGAGAGAGAGCAGGTCTGCAGTGCCTGGTTGCCCTGGGCTGGCAGCCTGGCACTCCCACGGCCGCCTTCTTCCAATGATGCCCAGTTCGCCCTGCAGGACCGGGACTGCCTCCTGCGTGGCTGCCCACACACACCACCTGGTCCCCTGTCACAGATTCTCTGCCCCTGCTAAACCCACATTAGGTTTGCTTCCCCACTTCCTTCCGAGGCACGGGCTGCAGGCTTCCTTCTGGGGGTATTGGCCGATCCTGCCTACCAGGGGATTAGATCTGTTTTCGCACCATGCTTTTTTAAAAAAAATTTCCTTTATGTCACAGTGGCCTGTTTTTGTTCATTTTTATTTACAAAGTAAATAAAAAGTTTATTTTAAAAATAAGTTATAAAATTTATTTTATTCCAATGCATCATCCCCTACATTTATGTATGTGTGTGTGTATATATATATATATATATTTTTTTTTTTTTTTTTTTCTGTATCAACTATGTGCATGGGCTGTGTGGGAGCTGGAGGCACCCAGCCCTGCCCCTGAGGTGTGACATCTGGTGGAGGATGGCGCCCATTCAGCAGACTGTGGAAACACAGCTGGCCTGGTGATGTACTGGAATTTGTTCGTGTGTAAAAAGTGGCTTCAAGAATGTCAGGAATTTCACCTTCATTGTGATGCTGATAGGCGTGTTCTGCATTAGTAAGGGTAACACACAGTTTACAAAACAAAACCCAAACATCAGTGGCTTAAGGTAACAGCGACTTCTTCCTCAGGTGGTGACCTTCCATGCAGCGATCTGGGGACCAAGCTCCCTGCATCTGAGGCTGTGTGTTCCCCTGGGGCCTCAGTCGCCTCTGCTTTCAGTCACTGTTGGTCAGTCGCGTAGTCGTGTCCGACTCTTTGTGACCCCTGGACTGCAGCACACCAGGCTTCCCTGTCCTTCACCATCTCCCAGAGCTTGCTCAAATTCATGTCCATTGAGTCGGTGATG
>NW_011494741.1:880849-887045 GCF_000754665.1 Bison bison bison | reverse complement strand
CGGGGGCCCGCAGCGCACCCAGCTGTGCCGCCACAGCAGATGCAGCCGTGGTCCTCAGCCTGGGCCTCCCTTTGCTCTGGGGTAAACATTGTCAATCAGGAGAGTCAAGGCAAGCGCCCTCCCAGAGTGCCTGGAAACCCTCTCCAGCAGGGGATGAACCCGAATGCAGCTCCTTCAAACTGAAATGTGAAGCCTTTTGTTTCATATAATAAAATAAATGTTATGTTCAGTAACAAAGGGCACCCCCTCCTTCACCAGTCTGTGTCTTCTCAGGTCGAACCGACAAACTGGAAGATACAAGGTCAGGGCTCAGGGACAGCAGAAGTGAGCGAAGCGGCCTCTGCCCCGCGCTGGGCGCCGTCCACTGACGCTGGCTGGAGGCCAGGATGAGAGGCCCAGAACTCTGGTCTTGGACACCTGTGGGGCGGTGGAGCTGCACGACGCAGCGGCAGGGCCTCCCCTGCTTCAGAAATCCTCCCGCCCGCTGGCCAAGCCGGTGACACTCCTCCCAGATGCCGCAGCGACCCGAGCATAATACTCCGTCTCCACCGCCACCAGCCTGGCCCAAGTCCCCGTTCTGCCTGGACTCAGGCAGCCGCCTCCAGTGCTCTCCGTTTCTGACTCACCCCAAGGTAGACACCCCACAGCAAGCAGAAGGGTAGTTTAAGAGAAAAGTTAGGCCATGGCTTCTCTTACAAATGTCTTCTAATCATTCATGGAGTTATTATTAGTAACACTGAACATCTGAGAGTAGTCTAAATGCTCATCAATAGGAACCTGTTGAATCAAAATTGGCCTGTGCACGCGATGGTAGGAAGGCAGGGGCTGAGGAATCAAGAAAGATCTCTCTATACTATTACGGAGTTATTGCCAAGGTATTGGGTTAGTCAAAATGTTTGTTTGGATTTTCCCAACCCAAACAAACTTTTTTTGTCAATCCAATATATTAGTAAACTTAAAAAAAAATACACACAAAGAAGAGCAATGATCTAAATATGTTATTCTTTTCTTTAGAAATGGGAAAATGTAGAATAAAATGGTGAAACAGTGAATCAAAATAAATTTAAATGGTTACCTATGGGGAACAGAGAATAAGGAAGAAGAAATAGGTTTTATTATAGATTTGATTTTGAAACCACATAAATCTTTAAGTACTCCTAAAAGATTAAATCAAAAAAAAAATAAAGCCATCAAAAATCTGAAAATAACCTGAAATAAACTGTCTTTCAAGTCACTGGTATACACACACAGGAAAAAAACAAGTATTATCATTGACTTTAAATTTGATATTTTGACTGTACCTCCCTAAAGGAATATATCCTAATACAAAGTAACACATTCGGAAGTCTTGTTGGTAGAACATGCACTGTTACTTTGAAACTATCTCTTGTATACTTTTATGATAGAAACAAGTAGTAATTACACTGAAGTCCTTAAAGCCAATATTTCCAGCAGAATAGGAGAAGGCAATGGCACCCCACTCCAGGACTCTTGCCTGGAAAATCCCATGGATGGAGGAGCCTGGTAGGCTTCAGTCCATGGGGTCACTAAGAGTCAGACACGACTGAGCGACTTCACTTTCACTTTTCACTTTCACGCATTGGAGAAGGACATGGCAACCCACTCCAGCGTTCTTGCCTGGAGAATCCCAGGGATGGGGGAGCCTGGTGGGCTGCTGTGTATGGGGTTGCACAGAGTCGGACACGACTGAAGCGACTTAGCAGCAGCAGCAGCAGAGAGCAGATGCGAGTGTAACACAAAAGAAGTTCAAGAAAAACCCAGCAGACTGAAATTTGAATTGGAAATTGGATAAACTAGTGCTTTTTTTCTCTTTAAACACGTATTTGATCTGTATTTTCCAGCTTAGTCTAGTGAAAATACCCAGAAACGTTGACAGCCCAGAGCAATGAGCACTCTCAGACCTGGATTATGTTCTCTAACACAGCTTCCAAACTGGAAAGAATCAAGACTTTTCTTAAAAACGGCCAAGTCCAGTTCTCAGGCACAAGTTCACAGGGTGAGCCTGGGGAATATTCCCAACCGGAACCTGAAAAGGCTGACGATCCTGACCGTGACTGTGGGACTTGGGGCTGACAGAGGGGATTTGGATCAAAAGAATACAGCCAGCATTGATGGAAAGTGTTTGTAATTGACACAGACACTCAAAAACAAAATAAAAGCCATCATTGTTGGTTGCTAAGGCAACCACTTATTCCTCTGAAAATTGAAGAAAAGGAGGAGGGAAGAATCACAATTATCTTTCTCTTCTTGCATAAAGTGTGTTCCAGGGTAAACAAAAATGTTGATGGAGAATTTTTCCATAGAAATACATCAGGTGATAAATTCAGAAAGAATCATAGAATTACAAAGTCATCATTTTGCAACCAGCAAAGAATGAGTGGCTCTAGCTACAGTCACTGACGGATGCCACAGCTGTAGCCAGCGATGGACGGGGGCAGTTAGAAGGGAGGATCAGGCTGACTGCACCTGACCTACCCATAATTGTGACGGAAGAAAGCTCAGGTACCCACACAAGCCAAAATCTAACTGAGGCTCCGGATCTATCCTTTATTGGAAATTCAAGAATCCCAAAAACATTCACCCAAAGAAAAGGGATTGATATGCCAAATTAAAATAGTCTTCAGGACAAAAGGCCTGATGCTTCCACACCAAATTTTAACACCCCCCAACACCCCCCACCCCCACAAAATAGGGAAGTAACTGCGAGAGACGAAATGAGACCCAAGAGACATAATAACCGGATGCAGGCCCAGGCCGATCTGGACTCAAGAAAAACACACGTAAAAAGACACTTTGAGACACCGAGGACATTTGGATATGGTCAAGTGAACTTAATCAGTTGCCTGAGGTCACTGTCTAAGCAAACGGCTGAGTTGGGACTCAAAACTGGGACACGGACATCCTAACAGTTTGCACAGCCCCCTGGCTCCTCCTTGAGTATCATATGGATGTAATATGAAAACTCTGCCGAAGAAGCTGGCGTCTAAACAACTGACACAGGGTTTGGTGAGCGAATCAGTGACTGACCGGCTGAATGAAAGAATGAACGGCCAAGCCAAGGAGGCTGAGCCTTTTGGCAGGTAGAGCTCGCAGTCTTCCAGCTGATGCCCGCTCTCACAGGACCCGCTCCAGTGGGTCCATCTCATCTGAAGCGGAGAGAGACTCAGAGTGACCCTGGGGCATCACTGCCATTTCCCGAAGCCACGCTGAGCTGTCTTTTCTTCTGGAAACAAAATAATCCTCTTAATGAGAATGGAAGCACAGACTTCATTTCCATGGTTAATTAGAAAGCAGAGATCTCAGTGACCAGGGGGCATTGCCTGGCTTCTCGTGAAGCTGCTCATTCCGCTCCAAGTCGACGTGCAAGATCCCAAGCTGGGCGCGGAATGTGGGGGAGTGGGTACCCGGAGAAGAGAAAAGATGGGCTGGGGGGACAGGGTCACTTCTCTGTGAATACACAGAGCTTCTGCGGTGATTTGGGAGGTAACTCTTCCAGGAGAAAACAGTCAAAAGCTCTGAATTCAGTGATTCCAGGAGCAAGAGAAAACCAGCAGGCTTTAGCCAAAAGGGATGTTTTTTCCCCTGGAGGCAAACAGTCCCTCTTCAACAGGAAGGGAAAGCACAGCCCCAGCCTTTCCCCAGTGGGGATGGAAGATGCAGTGAGGATTCCCCTGACGTGAAGGCCGGCTCTCTGAACTGCTTGCAAGGCTCTTATCTAGGGACCTCCAGCCCCCAGGTCACCTGCGGCAGAGGCAGCTGCAGCTGGAGACAGGCCGCGGGGGAGATGGCACTGGGGTCTCACCATCTTGCCAAGTCTCCCACAGCTGGGAGGACACAGGGCTTTGCTGTGAAGCCACTTCAGGAAAAGATGCCTGTGAGGGTTAGGATGTGAGCAGAAGAAGGCATGCACATCAACCTGTGAACAGTGATGGCTTCCAGGAAGGTGTGTAAGGAGGGCTGTGAATTTATTTTCTGGATGTTTTATAATCAACTGTTACTACTTTTACAATTAAAAAAAAAAAACTGGAAAAAAAAATCTTCCGTGCGAAGGTAAACACTGTCTGCTGGTTCAGATAATCAAGTAAATGTGTCATTTGTCTTTATCCCATTTGCTTAAAACGTGAACGACTTGAGAAATGCCGCCTCTGGGACGGCAGGTTCTGGGTGCAGGGAACCACGGACGGCTCTTTTCTCAGATTACCTTGCGCAGTACTCGCAGCATCTGTGCCAGGCCTGTGCTGTCAGCATTCCCATTTTCTTTTCTTTTTTAAAATATTTATTTGCTTATTTATTTATTTGGCAGTACTGGGTCTTTGTTGCAATATTTGGGGTCTTCCATTGTAGAGCACAGACCCAACACTTGCTGTACCCGGGCTCAGGAGTCGCAGCTCAAGGGCTCTGTAGCCTGGAGTCACGTGGGATCTGATTCTCTGACCAGGGATCGAACCTGTGTCCCCCACATTGGAAGGCAGATTCTTCACCCCTGAGCCACCAGGGAAGTTCCCCCACTCTCAAGGTGGAAGCCCGAGGGGCAGAGACAGAGAACTTCCCAGGTCCCCAGAGCTGCTGAGCAGCGCGACTGGGGTTTGAACCCCAAGCTCTGAACTCTTGCCCCCTGGGAGTTTTTCTATAAGCCCCTGCTGCTCACAGCAGCAGGCCACCCCCTCTAGCTACGGGACCACCCCGCCCCAAGCCCCTGCTGCTGGGGGTCCAGGACTTTGTGGGGTTCAGGCCAGGTGACCCCCAGCAGAGCCTCCGCCCCCAGGGGCCCAGGGAGGCGCTGCCTGCTGCTCTCTGCGAAGCCCTGTGCCCTCCAGGCTTGTGGCCGGCCTGCTACTTGCCTTCCGCCCTCCCCCACACCAATAGTAGTGGGTCCCTCAGGCCTCTGCCCCTCCCCTCTTCAGTCCTCTCTGAGACCACAGACCTGGCTCCTCCTGGTCTGACTCCTGACTCCTCCTTAGGTCTCCTCCGCCAGGCTTCCTGCCATCTGGTGATGCTAAGTGCGAACCCCATGGCCTCCTGTCCACCCTGCCCCTCCCTGCTCCTCCTCCTGCTCTGATCCTGGTGTTTCTAGGACCCCTCCCTCCCACCACCTCTGAACTGGGACCGGAGGGAGAGCTCGGTCCATCCCCTGGGTAACAGGAACTTTCTTGGCCTGAAGGTGTTGGAACCCCACCTCGTCCCATCATCCCCAGGAGAAGGAGCGAGGAGTTATAGAACATGTGCGTTTGGCCAGCCTTGGGCTCTCGGGCGGGCCTCCCCTGACCAGGTGGCCCTGACTCGCTTTGCAGATGATCCTCTGGACTGGGGAAAGCTGAGGTCAGTCCCCAGTCCCAGCCTGTGTCCCGAGTCACACCATTCCCGCTTCCCACATCTCATACCTCAAACCCCGACACTCAAGCGGCTGCCCTCTCCTGCATCTTACACGGGCCTCGTTTGGGCCCGGAGCAGAGAATTCCAAAGCTGCTGGAGGACACCCAGCCCAGCAGTTGACAAGGGGCTTCCCGGGTGCCTCCGGCCTCGGCCATCCAGTCTGTGGGCCAGGGGTCTGGGCCAGGCTCGTTGTCGCCCCAGGGGCCCCTGAAGGACGGCGCTCAGCCTCTGCCCATCGGGGCTGGCAGCTCCACTCCGGTGCTGGGGGTGGCTTGCTGCGTGGTCACCAGCTCCAGTCAGCACGTCTGTCCGCAGATCCAGCCCAAAGTCTGCCCCCCGCCACCCCCCCTAGAGGTTCCCCTGCTGCCACCAGGCTAGAGAGGCAAGTCTCCTCTCCCAGAGAGGGCCTGGAGGGTCAGGAGGGCTGATACCCCCTGCAGGGCCCCTGGCCTTCGTCCTCTGCCCTGGGCGCCCTCCTCCAGCCGGAGTCCCGGGGAGGAGACAGGGGCCCCCGGCACTGCCCTGACTGAGCTCCTAGGGACACAGCCCGCTCCTCCCTGGGCGGGCCCGGCTGCTGGGCTGGGGTCCCGGGGCCTTGGGGGCGGGGGGCGACCTGTCTGCAGCTCCACCTGAGCCAGCCCTGCAGGAGGCTCCCAGCAGCCAGGCCCTCCCGCCCTCTCTCCTTCCCATGCGCTTCCACACTTGTGGTTGATGTGTGTTTTTTTTCCCTTAAACCAGGGAGTAAGACTTCACACTTAACCTTGCTAAATTCCATCTTGTTCACTTCAGTCCATTGTTTCAG
>NW_011494741.1:869937-880323 GCF_000754665.1 Bison bison bison | reverse complement strand
CCACTGTGACATTGATCCGTTAATCAATATCAGGCGCCGCGTGCTGGCCGCTCTGCTGCTACCTGACGGCAGAGGCCTGTCGCCCGGCCCTCCAGGAGGAGCAGGCACCTCACAGAGTCTCGCCTGCAGCCTGCCTGGCCCGGCGGCTGGCACCCACCCAAGTCCTGGGACGCTGGCTGCAGCTTCACAGACTGCAGAGCGGCTACAGCTTCCCTGGCCTCCCCCAACGCCCTGCCCTTCTCACTCCCCCAGCCAGAAATGCTCCTTCAGCACTGGGTCCTCCAGGAGGTCTTTTCTTTTTAATTGGAGTGCATTGATTTATAATATTGTGTTAGTTTCAGATGTAGAGCAAAGTGATTCAGTTGTACATACAGATATGAAAGTGTTAGTCGCTCAGGAGTGTCTGACGCTTAGCGACCCCATGGACTACAGCCCTCCAGGCTCCTCTGTCCATGGGATTCTCCAGGCAAGAATACTGGAGTGGGTTGCCATGGCCTTCCCCAGGGGATCTTCCCGACCCAGGGATCAAACCCAGGTCTCCTGCATTGCAGGCAGATTTTTTACTGTCTAAGCCACCAGAAGTCCATGATAAGTGTGTGTGTGTGTGTGTGTGTGTGTATACATGCGAGCATGCATGCTAAGTCACTTCAGTTGTGTTCGACTCTTTGTGACCTCAGGCACTGTAGCCCGCCAGGCTCCTCTGTCCGTTGGACTCTCCAGGCAGAAATACTGGGGTGCATTGCCGTGCCCTCCTACAGGGGAACTTCCTGACCTAGGGATCGAACCCATGTCTTCTGCAGCTCCTGCATGCAGGTGGATTCTTCACTGCTAAGCCACCTGGGAAACCCATGCATATGTGTGTGTGTGTGTGTGTGTGTGTGTGTGTTCTTTTATTCTTTTCCATGTAGTTTATGACAAGATATTGAATATGATTTTCTGTGCTGGACAGTAAAATCCTTGTTATTTTTCTGTCTCACATATGATGTCTTGGCATCTGTTACTCCCATGGTCCCCGTTCACCCCTCCATCTTTCCCTCTTGGTAGCCGTAAGTGTGTCGTCCGTGTCTGTGGATCTGCTTGTCGTGTTAATAGGCTCATCTCCGTGTATTTGCAGGTTTCTCACGTAAGTGATGTCCTGTGGGGTGTGTCTCTCTCTGACTTGGTTCACTGAGTGCCGTCGTCTCCAGGTCCATCCTGAAGCTCTTAAAGTTCCAGTTCACATGCTGCCCTCCTGCAGAGTGACCCCTGCTGACTGGCAGATCCAGAGTGACTTCTCTGGGCTGTCCTTGGCTTGAATGGGCTTCCAGCAGCCCCTGGCTCAAGGCTGGAATGCCCTCGGGGCCAAGCTCACCGCACTGGGCTGGTGTCCCACCACTAACTCACCTCTGACTCCTCCTTCCACGCCCTGTGCAGGATGGGGCCGTCATCATCGCCCAGGATCTCAGTGGACCGAGTGCCCACGTGTTTGCATTCTCTTCCGACCTCGTCAGGCAGAGATGGACAGATGAAGGCTTGTGTGGCCAAATGCGGGCTGCCGCCCATTTGTACGGTCTGTGGGTTGATGATCTTTTTAACCTCTTTAAAAGATTGCAGGAAGTTACGAATGATAACTTTTCATGATGCATGACAGTGATATGAAATGCAGATTTCGCATCCACAAGCAGAGGCCCACTGTGGTGCCTTCCCTCCGCTGCGGGGTGGGCTGCGGGGGCTGCCCTGCACAGGGAACACTTGCCGACGTCTCTTGGGGGAAATGAGCCCCGAGCAGGGCAGCCAAAACGTCCCCACGGGCTGGAGTGCGGGGTCGCTAAGGATGTGATCTGAAGGCAGAATACCAGGGTCCCCCAGCAAACCCCTCCTGCGGCAGCAGCGGCAACAGCCCCTGGCACAGGCCGGCTGGACGCCCGGGGCCTCACCCCACAGTGCCAGGATGGTGAGGGGGGATTCTCTTTTCTTTACGGCCCCTCCCTCCCTTGAGCCCAGAACATGGAGCAGGCCCTCTGGAAGGATGAGGGGATGCATACGCTGACCTCACCCTCGATGGCAGGCATGACAGGAGGAAACTCAGAGTCACGCCTGCTGTGTCCGCTTACACGGCAAGTGCCCTGGTCCATTCGGAGTCTGACGGACTTCAGGGGACTCACAACAGACGACTCGTTCTGCTTCTAAACCACGTCGTCAACCCCCAACGTCCCCAGCCAGTGTCCTCTGTGTCTCTCACGCCTCTGCGACTCTCCCAACACCGTGCCTTTGCTTGTCAGGCTGGCTCGGCTGATGTCAGCTGATCGCTGGTAACACAGATTCCTGGCGGTCCTAGGACTCCCTGCCTTGCAGACCCTCAGTGGAGGGGCAGTGTCCTTGCGGTCACCTCTAAGGTCTTGGCACAGCCCCCAGTTCTGACCAGTTACCTGCCCTGCCCTCCCCAAGCACAGAGCCTGCACATCCAGCTGGTCATCTCTTGACTGGCCCACGGCACGCGAGGCTGGTTCAGTACCCAGGGTCTGTAGAGCTTCCCTTTTCAGCTGACGAGGAGCTTTCAAAACTGTAGGCATCCTTTGCCTTCTTCTTCTGCCCAAGGTCCAGGCCATTACTGATGGCTCTTTCTGCATTTTCCCTTAAAGCAACTCAGACTGACGCATAGGCACCACATTCCTGAATCACCCAAATCCCTTTCGGATCAGCCTACTCCCCACTTCTCTCTGCTCCTATGGATCCTGCATTCGCTTCTGAATCAATCCACCCAAGGCAAAGCCTCCCCTGTTCATCCTCTCAGGAGAACCAGACGGATAGCAGGGAAACGCGGGATGAGACAGAGGGTGTGCAGAGAGGCACTCTGGGTGGTGGGGCAAGGACCTCTAAACGTCCTCTCTTCCGTTACAGCAGTGAGAACACTGGAAGTTTGTCAAAGTCAACCTTTTCAGAACGCTGTACGTTAAAGTCTTGTGACAGCTCAAGAAATGTCTTTTCAGGGAAAATGGCTGGATCTCAGTGAACACAGCAAACTTCATGGCCTCTGAAGCCCCATTCCCTCCCCCTCCCTCACTCTGCAGTAGCTTGAAAAGCCAACAGCACTGCAATCACGGTGCATCAGTCAGAGTTCTCCAGAGAAACGGTGCCAGCGGTGCCCTTAGGACACACTCACACGCAGGTGCCTGTGTCCTGGAATGTATTTCTGTATATAAATACAGAAAACAGGTATTTGTGATCAGAAATTGGCTCACATGATTATGGAGGCTGAGAAACCCCAAGAGCTGCAGTTGGCAAGGTGGAGACCCAGGAGAGGCGATGGTGGAGCTCCAGCTCCAGTCCAAGTCCAGAGCCCTGAGAACCAGAGAGCCTATGGTGTCCACGATGGTCTGAGAGCCAGCGGTTCAACTCCCAGAGCAGGGAAAGGCCGATGTCCCAGCTCAACCGGGCAGGCAGGAGCAGTTCCCTCTTACGCAGCCTTTTTTTTCTGTCTTGCTTTTGTATTTAGTCACTAAGTCATGTCCAAGTCTTTTGCAGCCCCTGGACTGCAGCCTCTGGGGTACAGTCTGTTTGTGCTCCCCTCTGTCTGTCTGTACCCTCGTCTGTACAGTCTGTCTCTACCCCCTCTGACAAATCCCTCTGTCTGTGGGAATTCCCAGGCAAGAATACTAGAGTGGGGTGCCATTTTCTCCTCCAGGGGAACTTCCAGACCAAGGGATCACCATTCCCATCACAATGTCTTTGCTTGACAAGCGGGCTCGGTTGGTGTCAGCTCCTTGCTGGTAACACAGAATCCTGTCCAGTCCCAGGACTCCCTGCCCTGCGGACCCTCAGTAGAGGGGGCAGTGTCCTTGCAGTCACCTCTAAGGTCTGGGCACAGCTCCACGTTCCACATCCACACCCACAAGGGATGGAACCTGGATCTCTCCCCGCTCTACCCCCTTGCAGGCAGATTCTTTACTGACTGAGCCCCTCGGGAGGCCCATAGTGAAGGCTGTGTTGGCCAGGAATCAAACCTGGGGCAACTGCTTGGAAGGCGGCTGAGCTCAGCACTGCACCACCAACCTCGTAAGCATGGTGAGCAGGAGCTCCAGCAGCCTGGCAGCTGTCAGCAGGAGACCAAGCGGAGACTCGTGGCCCCACACAATGAAGAGTGCAAACTTCCCAGAGGACTTTGAGAAAGTGACTTGACAGAGCAGAAACAGCAACAGGCGTGCGGAGGCCGAGGGGCCGCCTGGTTCCCAGAACTGTTACGTGATATTATTTGTGCTATACAGTTTTCAGAAGAAAAAACTATGAGACACACGCACACAAAATCTGTGTATGATTGTGGGTGTGTATGTGAAAGTGAAAGTCGCTCAGTCGTGTCCGACTCTTTTGCGACCCCAGGGACTATAGAGTCCATGGAATTCTCCAGGCCAGAGTTCTGGAGTAGGTAACCGTTCCCTTCTCCAGGGCACCTTCCCAACCCAGGGACGGAGTCCGGGTCTCCCGCACTGCAGGAGGATTCTTTACCAGCTGAGCGTATTCTTGCACATATCACATGCAGTGTACCTTCTTACGTACCTTGTGCTGTGCTGTGCTGTGCTTAGTCGCTCAGTCCTGTCTGACTCTTTGTGACCCCATGGACTGTAGCCCACCAGGCTCCTCTGTCCACGGGGATTCTCCAGGCAAGAACACTGGAGTGGGTTGCCATGCCCTCCTCCAGGGGATCTTCCCAACCTCGGGATGGAACCCAGGTCTCCCGCAATGCATATATGAATTAAATTATATATAATACCATTCAGTCACTGAAAATTAGAAAAGCCTACCATTTGCAACAACGTGGGTGGAACGTGAAGGCATTTTTCATTGTGCTAAGTAAAATAAGTCAGATGGAAAAAGACAAGTACTATATGATCTCACAGGTAGGTATGCTTTAAAAACAACAACAGCAGCAAAGTCAGAAAAAGAGATCAGACTTGTAGTTGCCAGAGGTGGAAGGTGGGGGAGGAGAAACTGAAGGAAGGTGGTCAGAAGGCACAAATAAGATGAAAAAGATGGAATGTAGAACGTGAAGACCAGAGCTAACCCTGCTGTGCAAGACATAGGGTGGCTAAGAGGGTGAGTTCTATAGACTCTCATCATAAAAAGAATATTTCTTTTTTCTTTCTTATCTTTTTATTGTATTTATGTGATAATAAGGATGTTGGGTAAATCCATTGTGGTAATCACATCACAATATATGGAAATCAAGTCATCATGCTATATGCCTTAAACCTATACAATGATTAATGTCAATTATTTCTCAAGAAAACTGAAAAAACAATTTGAGACACACAAAGAAACAGGAATATACATACAGAAGTGGGATGAGGGTACAGTTAATAGAAGCCCTCTCCAAGGAGCCCAGACATGAGGCTTTTTAGACAGACTTCAAACCGGCTATCACAAGAAAAGAAAACGCATACCAGTATCCCTTATGACTACAGGGGCAAGTCCTCTCAGTGAAATACTAGCAAACCTGATCCAGTAACATACAAAAAGGATTTTATACCACTACCAAATGGGATGTCAATATTAGTTAAGTGTCCAAAAACCAATAATTATAATACATCACATCCGTGGAATAAAAGAGAAGACAAAGTGACATTTCAGTGGGTGAAGAGAAAACATTTGATAAATTCTAACACACTTTCATGAGAAAGACACACTCAAGAATCTAGGAACAGGAGGAAATTTCTTCATCCTGATGAAAGATATATGTATATATAAATCTCAGAGCTGACATCATGCTTAATGGAAAAATACTGCTTGAGATCAGGAACAGGACGGTGATGCTTTTCCCACTAGTTCCATTAGACTTTTTACTGGAGGCCTGGTCAGGGCAATTAGGCAAGAAAAAGCAATAAAAAGCATTCAAATTGGAATAGAAGAATTAAAACTGTCTCTGTTCACAGATAACATAATCATGCATATTGAAAATCCTAAGGAACCCTCACACACACACAGAAACCATTAAAACTAGTAAAGGAGTTCAGCAAGGCTGCAGGGCACATGATCAACGGACAAAATCAATTGTATTTCTATACACCGAGAGTAAACAATGCCCTCCAATTAAAAACGAGTCCATTTATAGCAGCATTTAAAAGACTGAAATACTAAGGACTGTATTTGATAAAGGAAGTATAAAATGTCCGCTGAAAACCACAAAATATTGCTGAAAAAATTAGGAAAGATCCAAATAAATGGAAGAACATCCTCTATTTATGGATCAAAACACTTAATATTGCTAAGATGATAACATTCCCAGAGTGGATATATAGATTTAATACAATCACTATCAAAATCCCAGGCTTCCCTGGTGGCTCAGATGGTAAAGAATCTGCCTGCAAAGTAGGAGACCCGGGTTCAATCCCTGGGTCAAGAAGATCCCCTGGAGAAGGGAATGGCTCCCCACTCCAGTATTCTTGCCTGGAGAATTCCATGGACAGAAGAGCCTGGCAGGCTACAGTCCACGGAGTTGCAAAGAGTTGGACACAACTGACTGACTTTCACTTTCTATCAAAATCCCAAATTCTTTTTTTTTTTTGGAGAAACTTAAAAACTGACCATTAAATTCATATGAATATGTGATAGACCCAAAATAGTCAAAACAATCTTGAAAAAAAGCAGAGTTAAAAGACTTACATTTTTTAAAATTCAAAACTTGCTTCAAAGCTACAGTAATCAGTGTGCTATGATGCTCGTGTAAGGATAGAAACAGATAAAGCGAATAGACTTGGGAGTTCAAAGCCAACCCTTTGTAATTATGGTCAGTTGCTTCTTGACAAAGGTGCCCAGGTCTCCCACTAGGGAAGAAATAGTCCTTTCAGTAAGCAGTGATGGAACAAACATGTTCCTGTGTCGAGGAATAATGTGAGACTCCTTACCTCACACTGTACACAAAAATTAACTCATTATTAACCCTGGATTAGGACTCTTCTAAGTAAGAGTATCAGTTTTTCCTAGAGATAAAGCTAACAATCTTAGAAGAAAAAAAGTGAAAGTTGCTCAGGCGTGTCCGACTCTTTGCAACCCACATATAGTCCATGGGATTCTCCAGGTCAAAATACTGGAGTGGGTAGCCTTTCCCTTCTCCAGGGGATCTTCCCAACCCAGGGAATGAACCCAGGTCTCCCGCATTGCGGGCAAATTCTTTACCAGCTGAGTCACCAGGGAGGTCCAAGAATACTGGAGCGTGGCCTGTCCCTTCTCCAGTGGATTTTCCCGACCCGGGAATCAAACTGGGCCTCCTGCATTGCAGGCACATTCTTTACCAGCTGAGCAATCAGGGAAGCCTTGGAAGAAAACAGCATTATTAAACATTGGGGTTTTGTTTTAGGCAATTGTTTCTTATATAAAACACAAAACTGGGTTCATCAAAATTTAAAATTTTTGTGGTTCAAAAGTAAGTTAAATGAAAACCTACGGAATAGGAGAAAATATCTGCAAATTATATATCAGGTTAAATACTTGTATTCAAAGTATGTAAACAACTATTACAACCAAACAATACAAATATAATTAAATTTATTTAAAGATAGAAACATAATTTGAATAGATATTTCTCCACGGAAGATATATGAATGGTGGGTGAGCATGTGAAAAGATGCTCCACTTCATCAGCTAGAAGAGAAATGCAATTCCAAACCACGATGAGAGACCACTTCATACCCACTAGGTTGGCTAAAATTTAAAAAAAAAAATGACAGGCAATAGCAAATGTTGGCAAGGATGTGAAGAAATTGTAATACTTATACATTGCTGGCAAGATTTTAAAATGATAAGTCATTTTATCATTAAAATAATAAATCTTTAGGAAAGAGTTGGCCTGTTTCTCAAAATATTTGGTAGCACAGGGTTACCATATGAGTCTGCAGTGCTACTATTTGGTAAATACTGTCCCAAATTGAAAACATATGTTTGCACAGAAGCTTGTGTATGAGTGGTCAGAGCAGCATTATTCCTAACGACCAAAGTTTGCACAACAACCAAATATACATCAGTCAGATAAAGAGCAGGTAAAGAGGAACACATGCACAGAACACACTGCTCAGCCTAAGAAAAGAAGTACTGACACAGGCTTCAGCATGTAAGAACCACGAGCATGTCATGTTCATTGAGAGAAGCCGATCACCAAAGGCTCCGCTTGTGTGCGACGTCTAGAGTAGGTAACTCCACAGAGACAGAGTGTGGATTAGGGATTTCCAGGGGCTCCAGGAGGGAGCAGACGGGTGCAGGACACAGATTTCCTTTTCAGGGCTATGATGATGTCCTCTCATGACCAGTGGTGGTCACATACAGCTCTGTGCAAACACTGAAACCCACTGAGCTTACACATCGAAAGAGTGATTTTTATGATATGTGAATTATAACTGGATTACACTATGTGGCTGCTGCTGCTGCTAAGTCGCTCAGTTGTGTCCGACTCTGTGCGACCCCATAGACGGCAGCCCAACCAGGCTCTGCCGTCCCTGGGATTCTCCAGGCAAGAACACTGGAGTAGGTTGCCATTTCCTTCTCCAATGCATGAAAGTGAAAAATGAAAGCGAAGTCGCTCAGTCATGTCCGACTCTTTGCGACCCCATGGACCACCGCCCACCCGGCTCCTCCATCCATGGGATTTTCCAGGCAAGAGCACTGGAAAGGGTGCCATTGCCCTCTCTGTTACACTATGTTACCTTACATAAATTACATTACAAAATGAAATTAGATCTCCAACATGCTGTAAACTACACAAATAAAGTTTGCACGTGTGGGTGAGGGGAAAGTTGAAGGAAGCTGTTACTTTATCAGTGAGGCTGTCCAACGTCACCCGCTTTCTTTTGCTCTGTGATGTGTCATCCTCTGACGTCCAGGTATAGGAAAACCCATCACGGGTGAAATCCAGCAGCCCCAGGTGTGTACTGTGGCGGCCTGGCGTTACTAGATAACTGGTGGGTCTATTCAGACAGCCGCCTCGGCCTCTGGGGGTCTGACTGCGCAACTCGCGTCCTTCCCAGACCCCACCCAAGTTTAGTGGCACCTGGTGTGTCTGCGTGTTTAGCCACTCAGTCGTGTCCAACTCTTTGTGGCCCCATGGACTGTAGCTCACCAGGCTCCTCTGTCCATGGGGCTTCTCAGGCAAGAACACTGGAGGGTTGCCATTTCTTTCTCCAGGGGATCTTCCCATCCCAGGGATCAAATGCACATCTCCTGCATTGCAGGTGGATCCTTTACTGCTGAACCACCAGGGAAGCCTGCCTGGTGACATCAATATCCGTGGAGATGATCCTGGACCCTGTAGTGTGTTCTCAGGGCTCTCGAGGGAAATAGAGCCAATAGGATGTGAAAATATGAATTCCTATAAGAAACTGGCTCACAGCGTTACAGGAAGCGGAAGCGTCCAAGACCTTCAGAGAGTGCAGAAAGGCGAACACCCAGGGTGAAGGGTGTGTGATTCCAGTCTGAGTCCAGGACAGACCTGAGAATCAGGACAGGCAATAGTATAGTTCCAGGCTGAAGGTGGGAAAACCCATGTCCCAGTTCAAAGGCCATGGGCAGAAAGGATTCCATCTTCCTTGGAGAAGGTTAGCCTTTTCTGTTCTCTTCAGGCCTTCAAAGGATTGGATGAAGCCCACCCATATCTGGGAAAGTCTACTGACTCAAATGTTAATCCCAACCCAAATTACCCTCACAGAAACACCCAGAATCATACCTAACCTGATACCTGGGCACCCTGTGACCCAGACAAGCTGCACACACAGTGGACCATTGCACGTAATTATCAGCCTTCCTGCCCAGTGGCAGCTGTCCCGGGAGTGTTTCCTGTTAGTTGGCAAATGCCCTAGCTGCTCACACAGGGGGCTCAGACCCAGAGGAGACCGCTCTGATCCACCTGGATGGGCTGCCATCCACTTCCCCACCTGGCTGGCCCGCCATCCACTTCCCCACCTGGCTGGCCCGCCATCCACTTCCCCACCTGGCTGGCCCGCCATCCACTTCCCCACCTGGCTGGCCCATGTCTTCCTGCCCATGGAAGCTAAGAATGTCAGCTCCTTTCCACTTGGGAACAGAAGCTGGGCGGAGGTGGAACTGGTTGTGGCTGTTTGTGTGACTGCACCTGTGAGTGAGGCGCTTCACATATTTGCCTACATTTGGTTTGTATCATTGTTTTTTCCCCAACATATAAGTTCTATGAGAGAAGACTGGCATCCCTTCTCTTTTTCTTTTCTTTTTTTTAACTTATTTTAGTCTATTTGCCAACAAAGGTCCATCTAGTCAAAGCTATGGTTTTTCCAGTAGTCATGCATGGATGTGTGAGTTGGACTCTAAAGAAAGCTGAGCGCTGAAGAATTGATGCTTTTGAACTGTGGTGTTGGAGAAGACTCTTGAGAGTCCCTTGGACTGCAAGGAGAT